>NC_089221.1:67058539-67369968 GCF_963924675.1 Phocoena phocoena | reverse complement strand
TCTGTTGGTTAAATCCTTCAACTATAGTTTAGATGCACTTGCCTCTGGGAAGGATTTGCTGTCAGCTCCATCCCACACTAAATCTGGCTTAAGTTCTCTTCTGGATACTACTGTGTCCCCTGTAATTCTCTCACTGTCACATTATCACACTCTATTGGAAGTTGTGTCTTCATGCTACATTATTTGCTCCAGGAGGGATGGAACCACATTTGCCTTTTTCTACTTTCTCAGTCTGTTGTCCAGTACCTAACTAAATACCTGTCACAATACCTGACATGTGGTAGGCATTCAATAAGTACTGTTTTTGTTTTACTGAAGTATAGTTGATTTACAATATTGTGCTAGGTTCATGTCTACAGCACAGTGAACATATATATATATATATATTCTTTTTCAGATTATTTTCCCTTATAGGTTATTATAAAGTAATGAATATAGTTCCCTGTGCTATATAGT
This sequence comes from Phocoena phocoena, assembly GCF_963924675.1. Taxonomy (NCBI): domain Eukaryota; kingdom Metazoa; phylum Chordata; class Mammalia; order Artiodactyla; family Phocoenidae; genus Phocoena; species Phocoena phocoena. The sequence continues at coordinate 67,369,512 of NC_089221.1, read as the reverse complement.
AGGTCCTTGTTGGTTATCTATTTTATATATAGTAGCGTGTATATATTAATTCCAACCTCCTAATTTATCCCTCCCCCATCCCTTTCCTCTTTGGTAACCACAGGTTTGTTTTCTATGTCTGTGGGTCTATTTCTGTTTTGTAAATAAGTTCATTTGTATCTTTGTCTTTGTTCTAGATTCCATATATAAACGACATCATATGATATTTGTCTTTCTGTGTCTGGCTTACTTCACTTAATATGATAACCTCTATGTCCATACATGTTGCTGCAAATAGCATTACTTCATGCTTTATGGCTATTTTCCATTGTATGTATGTACCACATCTTGTTAATCCATTCATCGGACGATAGACATTTAGGTTGTTTCCATATCTTGGCTATTGTAAATAGTGCTGCAGTGAACATTGTGGTGCATGTATCTTTTCGAATTATAGTTTTCTCCAGATATATGCCCAGGAGTAGGATTGCAGGATCATAGGGTAACTGTCAGTTTAGTTTTTTAGGGTACCTCCATACTGTTTTCCATAGTGGCTGTACCAATTTACATTCCCACAATAAGTACCGTTGAATGAAAGAATGAGTGAATCGATCAAAGTACTATTCAATTTAGTGATTTGGGCCTAAAATGCATATAATTTCCTCCCCAATTTAAGAGATCAACTGCTAATATCCTCAAAATTTTAAGTAATATTTGAAAAAGAAATCTAAAATTTCATATTAAAGGTCTGGCCTTTTTAATAAAGGAACTAAATTTTCATAATTGATAGGCTTTATGAACTTTTCAAGTTCTTAATTAGAAGAAACCAGGGAAAATATCCTTTCCGTTTGTTAGACTTGAATGGTGAAGTTAAACTTGTTCTTTGTTGCTGTATAATATTTTTAGAATTGAAAACATTTCAGTCATATCTCAGATTAGCTGGGTGTGGCTAACATTATTTGTGAATCATAATGCCATGTGGAATAAGACAAAATATTTTACACCCCATAAGTAACTCAGGCTTGTAGACTCTAGAAATACCCACATAACGGTATTGCCAATGGCAAATTTCTTTAGAAAGATCAAAATAAAACAAGTATTTTTACATGAATCAGGGTGTAATGTTCAATGCAAACCTTCATCCATCACTTTTTTTTTTTCTAATTTATTTATTTTTGGCTGTGTTGGGCCTTCATTTCTGTGCGAGGGCTTTCTCTAGTTGTGGCGAGTGGGGGCCACTCTTCATGGCGGTGCACGGGCCACTCACTATCACGGCCTCTCTTGTTGTGGAGCACAGGCTCCAGACGTGCAGGCTCAGTAGTTGTGGCTCACGGGCCTAGTTGCTCCACGGCATGTGGGATCTTCCCAGACCAGGGCTCGAACCCGTGTCCCCTGCATCGGCAGGCGGACTCTCAACCACTGTGCCACCAGGGAAGGCTCCATCACTTTTTTTTTTTTTTTCTTTTTGCGGTACACGGGCCTCTCACTGTTGTGGCGTCTCCCGTTGCGGAGCACAGGCTCCGGACGCGCAGGCTAAGCGGCCATGGCTCACGGGCCCAGCCGCTCTGCGGCATGTGGGATCCTCCCGGACCGGGGCACGAACCTGTGTTCCCTGCATTGGCAGGTGGACTCTCAACCACTGTGCCACCAGGGAAGCCCCCCCCATCACTTTTTTTAAGATGACTTTTCATCTGTCTTCTTAGTCACTTGCATGCTGAAATTGATTCATTCTGTTGGTGACAGATTTTCTGTCAATTCAAGGACCAGTTGTTCGTAGTATATGTCTATTTTTTGTTGTGTCAAAACATATTCAGAATCTCCAAGGCAAGGTGAATTGACATCTTTATTTATTTGCATTTTTTCGTTTTTGACATCATGTAAGAAAATGCTCCAGAATTGACAGTTTTTAGTGTTTTCTCCTCAAGAGAGTAGAATCTGTTCAACTGTACATTGTTACACTTGTTAGTATCTTTGTTGAAAATAAGATTAATATTTTCATAGATAATTTATAGGGTGATTTGTTTTTAATTTTTGGTATAGAATCAATTTTTATCCTTATTTAAGCCTTCTGAACTTATAAATTTTGGCTGTGATCTTAACTAAAATGCATCAGTTCTGAGAAATAGCATGGCTGCCATTTAAATCCTTTTTCTTCCTTATCGGTCTCCTACTAATTATTTTTTAAGAAATTTCTTTTATATGGGCTTCCCTGGTGGCGCAGTGGTTGAGAGTCCGCCTGCCGATGCAGGGAACACGGGTTCGTGCCCCGGTCCGGGAAGATCCCACATGCCGCAGAGCCGCTGGGCCCCGTGAGCCATGGCCGCTGATCCTGCGCGTCTGGAGCCTGTGCCCCGCAACGGGAGAGGCCACGGCAGTGAGAGGCCTGCGTACCTCAAAAAAAAAAAAAAAAAAAAAAAAAAATTTCTTTTATATGCAACTATACACGTAACTCTTTAATAATGAGAATTTTATTTCAGTTTGATAGTTTTTTCCAAAACCCGATCATATAGTATCTGGAAATACGATTGTTGAAAATGAAACCAAAAAAAAAAAATCCTTTACCCAATTGTGATACATTTTAAGGAATCTTTATGCATTCTTTTAAGGAATTCTTATGTATTCAAATATCACTTTAACATTTTATTCTTATTATTCCTCTAATGTTTCTTCCACTCTTTTCTCTAAGGTCAAAATCTCAGAAGTTTCTTAAGGAAATGTTCTTGTGAGTTTTTTTAGGAGTGATCTTACCTAACTGATTAGTTTCCTTGAGCTATTGTTAATCATGAAATCATTATGCTATTCCTATATGAAGATGGCAAAAATGTGTTAAGTCCACAGGCATTCGTAAGCGAGAGGCATTTCTCAGACCTCTGAAAAACTGTTGTTCCGTCACTTGATATGTTTGATGGTCTCTTAAACTTTGAGCAAGAAGTTCTATCAATGTGTTTTCCAAAAGCCTACAAAGGTTGAATTGTAGTTCCTGCCTTTCAAGAAGTCTTACCTACACCTAAGTTGAAACGTAATAAGGCAGTCATTCCTAACTCAGAGTTGCACATTCCTAACACATGGTTGGACTAGATTTTAAACCCTGTTATAAAATTAGTGACATTTAATTTACAGAGATCTTTTAGAAGCAAACTATTATTATCTCCTGTGGTTAGTTTCTAAACAAAAACCCAGAAATTTTGTTGGGTTTTAAGGTGGATTAAATAAAACAAATGACAGAACCGAGGAAGCACATAGTGGGTACCCAGCAACAAGTAGTTCCCTTCTTTCTGTTTCTGGTGGCTTCTGAAAACTCAGGAGAGCATCATCTGCCACCACCAATTATGACCAAGAATGAAGATATGCATACATATTTTTGCTTCTTCCAAAAGGAAATTACCAATAAAACTATGAAATATAAAGTAATATATCATTAGATCAGTTGCATACTGTGAGCAATGTTGACAGATTACATAAATTTGCATTGGCAAACAAAAATTTTAAATATTTTTACCTAGGCAGCATCAGTTGTTTTTCAGATTCTTTACCTGAGAGTAATAATAATATTATTAATAATTTAAAATGAACATTATGTCATTTGGCAATCATGAAATCATGTTCTTCTTAGAATGTCTGTGTGCTTTTAATGTTCATTTTCAGGGCCTTTGCAACAGATTGAGTAAATGCCTTTTTATTTATGCTCAGATTATACAAACTGATTAAAATTCAGCATGAGGTTGAGATGTTTAGTGACATTCTATCAGGAGTAGGGACATTACTGATGATAATCTTATAAATTGTGAAGAAATATTGTGCTACAGTAGATGCATCTAAACAAAGAACACTCTACGAATTAACTTGGATTGATTAAAAACTTGTTTTAAATAAGACATCATAAATTCTCTTCTAGTGAATACACTGTGTATGTACTTATTGCCCTATTTATTGGTGGTGACTATATAAAATGGATAATTCATCATCCATAATTGAATCTATGAAAATTTTTTTCAGATTTCATAAAGGGTAGCATAATATAAATGACTAATAGGATGAAAAATGTCAGAGTGTCACTTAGGAAATGACCTTTTGGTCTATTTCACGGGACATTTGCTAATTTAAGGTAGTCTGCGTAGTATTTCAGCCAAATTAGTAGCATTAATAGAGTTGTTAGACTGCACATTTTAATGCTGACCTTTGTCAAAATTGCAGCTAACCCTACACAGCTTCGTTTCAGTACTAATTTTGTGGAAATGTGTAAGGAGGCAATTGAATTTAGGTTTTCAAATTAAATAAGCCTTGTTTAATTTAGTCCATTTCGGATTTTTAAAAGGGAGTATTCTAGCCATAAATTTTATAACTTCTTTAAAACCATTAACTTCCCTTGCTCTCTGGACAATTTATTTACAGAAGGGTTAAAGGAAAGGTTTTTGAGGATCAAGGGACCTCTAAGCCACTGGGAAACATTTGGCAATATGAAGGAATATTCTGATTTCCAATTCACTATTTCAGTCTTTCATATCTAGTAAACAGTAAGCCTGCACAAAGGTTTCAGTTATAAAGCAGATCTACAAGAGATCAAATAATGAAACAATTTATGCAGGATTGTAAAACATCTTCCATCTTTCATAAGTGGTAATATATTTTGGAGTGTATGAAATGAATCAAAGGAGGTCTATACTTTGCTTGGATTATGAATTCATCTTTAAATTTTTTTATAATTTTATAATATCAAAGGAAATCTCCATGATCCATTAGGAAAAAAACTTTTAATGAGCAAAACACAATTGAGTAGGATACTTATACAGAAAATACTTAGAGAGCAAAGAAAAGTGCCATAAACATCAGTGTAGCTGTACTGAGGGCATAGTTCGAACTCCAAAAATCTGGTTTTGAAGGCTGACAAATCACAGCAATACTCTGGGATCAGTTTTTGCTCTTTTTCTAAAATGTAGCTATTACAAAAAAGATAACCTCTCAGGCAACCTTCCCTTTTAAAAAACTCTCACACCACTAAGATTCTAGTATCTAAATGATGATTGGCCAAATCCAAAGTAGTCAGAAAATTACCAAACCTACCAGATAATTTCTGGTGAAGTTAACAACATCGTATAATTTAATTAGTGTTATGGTATAGCCGTATAATCTTAAAATTAACCTTTAAAAAAGTTAACTTTTATATTCTGCATATTATATCTACTCAATACCCAAAAATTTTCCCCTACCTTTCCACCCATTCTCATTTTGAGTCATTTCTTTGTTTTATATCTCTCTTTAAACAGTTGAAAGAAAAGAATTCCCTAAGACGAGGCAATGAGACCTATCAAGCCATTATGAAGTATTAATACATTAGCATTTACATATAGCACATCATGAAAAATACACAAAGCAATAGTTCTGGTGGCAGAGGAAGGAGTAGATCAGATTGAGTGCAGGGTGCAGTTTTGGAAGGCAAGCCCCGATGGTACATGAAAATTGGATGGAAGCTTTGTGGTTCGGAGGTTATTTTAAATGGCTTCATAATTTTTTAATTCAAATAAATATTTTGCAACCCCTCTTATAACAAAATACAATACCACGTGCAAGGAATTGAAAGATAGATTCGGCATTGTGTCCACCTGCAGGTGTGATTACTGATGCCCTAACTGTTATGGATTCAACATTCCAAAAGCAATAAACAGGAATGTGGGAAGCTGGATGCTTCTACTTAGAAGCCATATTTGAAACCACTGAAAAACTGAACAGCAGGATTTAAGAGAATTGTATGTGCACAGCAGGCCCGTTCGTGTTTTTATGATAATGAAAACTGAATGACTTCTGATTCCTTTGTATGCAAATAAATTTTAATTTGTGGCATATTAGCTATCTTTATAGTAACAAAATATAGTTATAAGAATAGTAATCATTGCCCTCTAAAAATATGAACTGAAAATATGCCAATGAGTAAAATTTAGAGCTTGGGAATACTGTTTCAAGTAAGATGAGCATTTGTGAAGGCTTTCAAATAAAATGGGAATCAGCTTTAATCAGTGATCTCATTTTGTCTTTAAAGCAGCCCTCTCAGTGACTGTTATTTCTGTTTTAGGAGGCTACAGAGAGTCAGAGAGATTTGCTAAAGATTGCACAGCCAGTCAGCAGTACTGGGGGAGCTCAATACACCAGGAAACTCACGCAATGATTTTTACCACAGTATTTTGTAAACCATTTAGTGAGTGAGGGGATTCCTTTTTTCAGGGAATGTTTGTTGGATTAGGAAGCTCTTCCAGGGTCCAGTGCATAGCATATCTCTGGCCATACCTTTCTTGAAGGAGAGCTTCTGGTACCTCTTTGGATCTAGCTTGCCCTCTAAATCTGTGCTTCTACACTGTAAAAATTGTATACCCCTTATGGTGTTAAACATTGAACACACACAAGTTAAATATTTAGAAAATGTAATATCTATTTTTTTGGTTTAAGATAAAACAAATAGGAAATATGATGAAAATTCTAGGTTTCTTCCTACAGCTCGATGGTGTGTCCTTTGTGCACACACCACATTTTCGACAGCGCTTCTTTGCCCAACACCCTTGGTTGTAGTTAAGCTCACCTGGCCTGGTTACTTTGGTTTATACTAGAGATCTTTGTACTTTTTCTTCGAAGCCAGTGGTGCTATGATGAATAGGTCGTTCAGTTTTCATTTACATTTATGAGTAAGGTGTCTTTCATTTGTGAAGTATTTATTTGCCAGCTAATGTTGACATAAAATAAATTTATTTATAGCAAATATTACATTCATTTTCTCTTTCACTATTAAATTAGCATTTCTGTGAGGAAAACATGGCTCAGTGAAATGACTTTTAAGTTTCTTGTGTCTCCATTTTATGCTGCTATTGTATTTCTTTGGCATAGTATGTCTACTGGAAATTGTAGGTCCATCTACCCTTGCCCATTTCCGTATTAGCCTTTGGTTAGAATATTCTCTCATATCCTTTATGATGTGCCTAAGGACATAGCTGCCTACCAATTAATCACTTTCTGGAATTAGTATATATTTTAATCACTTTCTGGAATTAGTATATATTTCAGAGGAAAATAGATATCAATTTCCTTGGCCAGGACAGATTGTGGGTTCAATATCAAGGCCAACCAGAGTTTTGACTTCTTAACTCATGACTTAAGCTCCTTGCCCAGGTCTGTCTAGATATCCAATGCTGCTCCCTCCATTTGGCCTGCCCACTACTCCCTGCGAAACCTGGTGCACATCTGACTGCCCTCTCCTTGTGCCCTCTTCTCATCTGAGCTTTCCTGGGTCCTTGTTCTTTGGTTTATCTCCTCTTTGGTCTTGCATTAGGGCTCCAGCCTACCCTCTGAAGGCTCATTGCCTATTTATCATCGGCTCATTTTCATCTTTGTGGAGTTTCAGCCCTGCCCTGGCTCTCACAGGGCCATAGCTGACCTCAGTCTTAGCTCTCTTAGCTCATGGTCCTGGCATTCAAAATTTGTATTTTTCCAGATGCATCTTTTCTTCACATAGTTCTACCAGCGGAATCCAGTCCCCCTGACTACAGACCCAGAGTTTCTAAAAGGTCCTCTCTTTCTCAGTCTGATTATGAACTGATGAAATTAGGATAATGTATATCAATCACTCTTTCATCCTGAAGATGTGTGTTCTTTAAAACGAATTAGATTCCCTTTCTCCCCCAATGGTCATTTTTATCAGCATTTTTCAAAATGTACCCTGAAAAACAGTTTCTATAAGGTTCTCCACAAAAAAAAAAAAAAAGATTCTATGCTGAAATGTATTTAGTAAAGTCTATATCCTCTTCTCTGTTCTTACTGATTCAGATGAATATTAACATAGAATGCTTAAGAATCCTATAGGAAAGAGATTTGTTTTATTTGGTGATTTTCAAACTTATTTGGCCACAGAGTGCTTTTTAAAAATAACTACCAAGGGACTTGCCGGGCGGTCCAGTGGTTAAGACTTGGCCTTCCAGTGCTGGGGGTGCAGCTTCGATGCCTGGTCGGGGAGCTAAGATCCCACATGCCTCACAGCCAAAAAACCAAAGCATAAAACAGAAGCAGTATTGTAATAAATTCCATAAAGACTTTAAAAATGGTCCACATCAAAAAATCTTAAAAACAAATAAGCTATATATTTAAATAAATTAATTAAATAAAAATAACTACCTTAACATCTCCAGAAACCACTTTAGAATATTCTGTATTGATTAATTTGCATTTCTATAGCACTTCGTTGTTTTCAAAAGGCTTTTCTAATAATCTGTATCTTTATAATAATCTGGAGACATATAATTATTTATGTAAAGTGTTCTGTCCTAAAATAGGGAAAAACAATTTATAGAGGTTACATGACTTAATCATGTCAGGATCAGAACTTGACTCAAAATTCCGGTCTCTCTCTTTTCCTTTGAGTGCCATTTTTCACGGCTGTTTGCATCTGACATCATGTAGGAAGAAGTCTAACCCAAAATATGTGTATTTGGAAATATGGTTTTCCAATTCACTTCATTCTTCTATTTTTTTGTGGTAGACCTACTCAATATCACAATTTCATCAATTTTCTGTCCATATATGTACAAACCAAGCATTTAAAATTGCCTAAGTGCTTTCAAAGCATTATTTTCATTTCCTCTTCAGAAAGAATGTTGCACATAAGCTAAAGTTAGCCCAGGTGTGCCTGAAGCATAGTCAACCCATGTCATGAATAAAATGGGCTCTGTACATTGACCACTCTAAGCACAGAAAGTAATATGTGAACAGTTTTGCCTCTTAAGAAACAGTTCCTGTAAGCTAATGAGCTTATTAGCTAGAGAAGTTCACAACAGCACACAAATGTTTGTCAACTCAAGTGGTAAAAAAAATTTTCTCCCATTTGTTGAAAAGTGCATCTGATAATTTTCTCTAAAACTGTTTCCCTCTCATTTAAAATGACAGATTTTCATTGGAACTTATCTTTAAATAAACTGTAAAGTTGGCCCTCCTGAAAATGTTCATACCCTTTGGCTTTGTTTCTCTGTGCTCATGGTGTAAAGGTCTCTCTCTTCATTCCAATGATGGAAGCTTTTGTAACTGACATGCATTAAACTTTAATATAGAATTCATATTAGGAGAGTTACTGTTTTACAGTAAAATAAGACACTAAACACATGCAATGGGCATTTTGTAGCATCCATCTGTTGAGCAAAGCAAGCTCAGAACTGTGAACGCATCATTATTTTACAGATACGTTCCTTGCAGGTTTTCCTCACTTAAGAAGTGAGACTGCAGTCTCTTTGAATATGATTTCTGTTGCCCCATACATTTTCTCTTCTACGTGCTCAGTGGCTTTTGATAGAGAAAGCTAAAAGCAGATAAAAAGCATTTTATCCAAGGTTATCCGATATGAGAGAAATCAAGAGATATTTACCTATAATAATTATTAATTAGTACCTATTTATATGATATCTGTAGTTTTAAAATTAAAATAAAATTTTGTAGATTGTATTCAAAATTGTATTAATTATCATTGTGGCATTGTATAATGATTATTATTACCATTTTATAGGCAACATAGCTGACAAATCCAAATATGGTTAAGAGGGCTGAAAGTAAATGAATAAAATAAAAGCAAGGGTAATTGAATAACTGTCATTCCAGTTAAACTCTGAGTCACCTTTTTCCCTTCTCCCAACATGCTACCAACTATATGAGGCTCAGCTTTTGTTTCTTTCATGCGAAGCACTATGGATTTTAATCCCAAAGCTGTAGGGTTTGATGGTCCTTCATGAGTACCACAGGACCCATCTGTTCTGTTAGGTATATGCCTGGTGATATGGAAGGAGCTGTATATCCAAGGTAATGGATCTAAGAGTACTTAGAATGTAACACTAAGTATATATATGTATGTCTCTACACCCACCTCAAAGCTCCGTAATGGGAAATGGGGGAAATTCTAAAAATAAAGCAGCTTTAACGCCCTCACTGGGAAAATGCACACCACCAGCTGCTTGTACCTTTTTGCATGTTGGTGTCAAAGTCATTTTCTCAAAGTGTGGTTTAGAGACCTCCTGCTTCAGAATCAGCTGGCGTGAGCTGGCTGAAAATGTGGATACCCAAATGCCGTTCCCAAAGACTCTGATGTTTTTAGGTCTAGAATGGGCATAGAAATGTACATTTCTGGATATATATTGAGGGATTCTTGCACTGTGTGAAATTGGAGAGAAAGGAATTGGTAATTTATGGCTTGACTGATAAACATATTCATTTAGAGGCTACCATTTTAATGGGACTTGCTTAGATATGTTGAATTGAAAATTATTTGAGTGTGTATCTAACTGCACCTTAGGAGAAGAGTATCAGATACTTCAAATTAAGGAAATGTCATTGTACCAGTAGGCAAAATTCAAACATTTCAGCCTTATATTGATCTGACTTTTATTAAACGAATGAATCCAACAACAAATCTTTAGTTTCTCCTAATTCTATAGGAAATAGGTTGTATTGAGCATACTCACATAGAACCAGATCTAAAATCCAAGAAAGAGGATCTGTGTTGGTTTCTGTATCTCTAGTATCCTCTGGCTATGAAAAGTAGCTGGGTGGGTAGGTAGGTAGGTAGGTAGGTAGATAGATAGATAGATAGATAGATAGAATTAAGGTCTAGTGTATGGAATTATGGAGTTATTATGGAATTATCACAGATTTTTGTTAATTGGTCCTTTGATATGTGTAGTGAAATAACAGATATTCCTAACAATTACTGTGAGATAGTACCAATTTCTGAAGTAACATTTGAAGAGAGTAAAATATGTTCAGTGAAGATAGAGTATTAAGTTTACTGTTTTTGTCTCATAAAGAGGCCTTGTTTAAAGTAGGTGCTTATTGAAAGTCTGTTGAATAATGTTTTCAAAACTTGTTGATGTATGTGCAGTTTATAGAGTTAATTTTAAATTAATTGGTATATTTGATAAGAAAAGGTATTTTGTAATGTTCGGATGGTAAACTCTATAGCAGAACTGTCTGGGTTCAGACCCTTTCTCTGCCACTAACCAGTTGTGGGACTATGGAAGAGTGATTCTACACATTAGTGTCTCAGTCTCATTTTCTAAATAGTAACAGTAGTATCTTATAGGGTTGTGTTAAGGACAAAATGAATTAACATAGTAAAGTGCTTAAAAATTACTATAAAAATGTGTTACTATTATTTTATTAATCAGAACGAATCAGTTACCAGTGAAACTATATATAGCACTTTCTTTAATTTAAGGTTGCCAAATAAAAAATCTAGAATTTTTAGTTAAGAATAAATAATGAATTACTGTTTAATATAAGGGTGTCCCTTATATTAAATATTGCAAGGAACATACTTACACACACAAATATTGCAAGGGACATACTTACACACACACACACACACACACACATGTTGTTAATCTGAAATTAAAATTTAACTGGGCATCCTATATTTTATTTTGCTAAATCCAGCAACCCTATTTTCACACTGTCTAGTTTGCTTTCTTTCCCCTGGAATCTCTAACTTAACTAAGCTATCATGGTGATATAGTGATGATTTAGTCAATAGATAATGGTTTTAATAAATTGCTCACCTATAATTATTTTATACTGTGCCTATATTCCAGATGAATAGATATTAGAAATCTAATAGTTTGTTAACTCCCGGACAAATATGCTTAAATCGTCCTCCATTTCAAAATTATTAATCCCTATTTTGTTCTGGAAAAAAAAAGAAGCTATTCTTTATTCTGACTCTTCTGTGTCTAGTGGATTTATGGGGGTAAGATGAACCCTTTGAGATCCACACATAGAGCAAGGAGATCTATGCTGGAAGTCAGTCTCTTTCAATATAAAGGGACTCAGTATAATATTTTCTATCATGTGAATGTGTTGAAGTTGCCAGGAATGCCCCTAAGTGACTCTCAATGACATTTGGGATATTGTGTCTACAGTTTGTAGAAATTACCACGAGGTGGCGTTTAGGATCCTCAAAGATTCTTGGCTCAGTTGAGTTCATGTTATAAAAAGACACACACAGTCCTTAGGACCTGACCCTTGATCTCCTGAATGACACTGGAGATGGTATCCCTCCCAACCTCCATCATCGGTTTGTTCATCTGAGAAATTTAGTAAATGCCCTTTCCACAGGGCTGTTGGAAGAATGAATTCTCTCGGTATGAAATATATATAGCTCTAGTGGAATTATGGAATTTAAATTATCATGGATTTTTGTTAATTAGTCCTTTGATTTGTATAGCACAATAATAGATATTGCTAGCAATGACCATGAGATACTAGACGCAGACGTAGAGAACGGACTTGAGGACACAGGGAGGGGGAAGGGTAAGCTGGGACGAAGTGAGAGAGTGGCATGGACGCATATATACTACCAAATGTAAAATAGATAGCTAATGGGAAGCAGCATAGCACAGGGAGATCAGCTCGGTGCTTTGTGACCACCTAGAGGGGTGGGATAGGGAGGGTGGGAGGGAGGCACAAGAGGGAGAGGATATGGAGATATATGAATACATATAGCTGATTCACTTTGTTATACACCAGCAACTAACACAACAATGTAAAGCAATTATACCTCAATAAAGATGTTAAAAAAAACACAAACATAATTCAGGGTTCTTGGAACAGACTAAGTGCCCTGTGTGAGTTCTCTTCCCTGCCTCTTCTTTAGCATTAAGGCAGAAAATTTAGAGATTAGCAGTAGTGGAACCAATTTTCACCCCAAATCCTGTGGCTATATTATATTTAATCACAAAACAAAGTAAGGAGGAAACATAGGCTACTTTGTGTCTCTAGCTTTCAATTGGATTATTTCATATATTTCAAAAGTTGCCTAGACTTCTGAATTTTTCTACAATAGTTCTACTTAACTATCTGGAAAATGCTATAAAACTCCTCTCCCTCACCCACCTTGTGAGATTATCCATTGTTTTATCAGCCCATCTTTCCTTCTGGAAAGTTACTCCCTTTGGGGAGCAATGCCAGTCTAACCTGGTATTTGTAATAGGATCTGCCAACAGAGTCATGTATTCACTCACCACAGCTTTCTTCAGGGGAGAGCCCAGAACTTCCTGGTAAAAGGGAAGCATCTTGTTGGAGCTGTCACAGAGAAGGTAAAAACAGAAGTAGGAGACATTTCTTTAAGCTGCCCTTGTAGAGCAAGCACACCATAATTTATGACAAAATGATTATTAGAGAGGTCTTATGGAGAGCTGAAGGAGAAACTAAAAACTCCCAGCCACCTTGGGGCCACCAACTCCTTGGAGTGCCCACTCCACCCTCAAGTGTGAAATTGAGAGACAGGATAGGTACTGACTGTTCCCAACCTACCACATGCAGAGAGCCACTCCAATAGTGTTTAGTGGAGAAGAGAATCCCAACATGCCTTGCTCTTTCTTGAGCTCACTGTTCATATCAATTGACACTTTTTTTTTTCTTCTATCCACGAGGCCATAGTAACCAACAAGAGGATGGCCAGTATTTAAGAAAATTTTGTGGTGAAAGACCTAAAGTAGAAAAGTCTATCCACTAGATTGTTTTGGGGTTGTTTTTGTTTGTTTTTTGGCTTTGAAGTTCTATGGGAACATAGTAGTAGAAAACATTATTCTGCCTATTAGGTCTTGGGAAAAAATGCAACTGAAAAATACAGCACTTGAAAAATTTTATCTGTAAATAATATCATGAATTAAAATGCTAATTAAGGGACTTTCCTGGTGGCGCAGTGGTTAAGAAACCGCCTGCCAGTGCAGGGGACATGGGTTCGAGCCCTGGTCCTGGAAGATCCCACATGCCGCGGAGCAACTAAGCCCGTGCACCACAACTACTGAGCCTGCACTCTAGAGCCTGAGAGCCACAATTACTGAGGCCCTGTGCCACAACTACTGAAGCCTGTGCGCCTAGAGCCTGTGCACCACAAAAGAGAGTAGCCCCTGCTCGCAACAACTAGAGAAAGCCCACGTGCAGCAATGAAGACTCAACACAGCCAAAAATAAATTAATTAATTTTTAAAAATGCTAATTAGTTTTAAATATAGAAAGTATAGAATCTCTTTAGGAAGTTTTATTCTTTGAGTTTTTTAAAATATACTAAAATCTGTTTATATAGAACATAAATATATTCATTTCCAAGGTGGATTTTTTAATGGATCAAATAAATGCAAAACATATTAAAGAAATCTATCTTATTTCTTAGTATTTCCTTTATAATTTTGAAAAGTTTACCTACTTTTCAATATCTCCAAAATAAATTAGAAGCAGCAGTTATTTCCTAGTAAAAGTCAAGTAAATCAGTCTTACTATTTTTCTACCGCTTAACCAAATACACACAGAATCACAAAGAAAATGGAGAAATGAACAATAGCATTAAGCTGGCTAGTTAATGCTAATTAGGAGACAGTGCTCTCCATGACCTTCAAGTTTCAATCATAGAAGCCCCATAGCTGTTAGGATATAATAGTAATGCGGCAAGAACGTAAAACAACTGTATTTCAGTATGATAAGTTATAGAGTTTGTTTTTCACATGGGAATTTAATTAAAAAATTTTAGACTACCAAGTACTGAATCCAGCCCATGAGTATCTAGACACGATACCTATTGAAGAGATAAAGCATGAAAGATTATATTGTTGTTCAAAAGATTTGCTGCTGCTCTTTCCCCTTTCTGAAAAAGTATAAAACTTTTCAACCGCTAACTTCATGCTTTGTCATGTGACTTAATCTTAGCCAACGAATGGTAGCAAAGTAATGCTTCTTTTTTTCTGAGTGGAAAATTTTGGAAATGAAAAGAAAAAGAAGTGGATCCTGATTTACATTATAAAACTAGGCACAGGAGCATGGTATCACTGTCACATAGATTCATCTGACAGCTACAGCTTCTCATGAAGCCAAAACGAAGTCAACCATAAAATTCTTTAAACATCTGGAAGCCAGAGGGGAGAGAATGTACAAAATAAGAGTAATAGTATTTTCTAATTTATAGGGCTGTTCTAAGCATTAAACTATATAATTTAGGTATAATACTCAGCAAAATGGCTTGTTCCTAGTAAACCCTCATTAAATAGTTTATGATAAGGAGAATGCAAATAGTGATCATCACAGCAGTGCTACTCTGGACCTCACCCAGATGGAGATGTTTGTCAGTGAAGTAGAATTGATAAGAACCAGGTGAGAAAGCAAACATGTTATGGTAGCAATGATAATAATTGCACAAAATTAGCTAGCTTTGCAAAGAATGTTTAGACATAGATTGCAGACCAGTAGCAGTGGGCTGGATTCAAATTCAGCCTAATTTTTTTCAGATGGCACTGAGTCCTTTTTTTTTTTTTTTTGGCGGTACGCGGGCCCTCTCACTTCTCTGGCCTCTCCCGTTGCAGAGCATAGGCTCCGGACGCGCAGGCTCAGCGGCCATGGCTCACGGGCCCAGCCACTCCGCGGCATGTGGGATTTTCCCGGACCGGGGCACGAACCCGTGTCCCCTGCATCGGCAGGCGGACTCTCAACCACTGCGCCACCAGTGAACTAAGATTTTATACTTTTGCAATCGCATTGTACTGTAATCCCTTAAGTCTTTAGTGGCTTTTAGAATCATCCCCTTATCGATGTTGAATGCATGTCTCCTTAAAATCCCTACCTGTCTAAGATTTGTTGGCCTTGGCAATAAGGTATGACTCCAGAGTAAAGTCTTAAAATGAGGTGTTTAGAAAGGTTAGCCTTACAACGTATGAAAAAGTAGAGTAGCCCCTTGGCAGTTGGCCTGCCTCTTCTGAAGTCCAGCTTCCTTATTTCTAAAGTAGATGGGATATCATCCCAGAAATGGAAATAAAAATGCCTATCTTTCTTACTCATACCTGCCTGCTATATAGGGAGGAAAAGTATCATGTCTACAGTTGTGCCTTAAGACCCTATCTGATACAGGCTGAACCCAGAATGGTCCTCCACAAAAGAACAGGTTTGATTGCACTGACTCTACACATACCTACCCCAGGAGCCACATGTTGTGTTCCCAGTTGCCGTCCCCAGGATAGAGGTCTCCTGGGTGTTTATCATTATTTATCCAGAACCTTCAATTCAGGCTACTCAGGAGAGAATGACACAAAGAGTGATTATTGGTTCTCATTTCAATACTTTTTATTATGCTATCCTATAAGATTTTTAAACAAAATTTGCACATTTTTGCAAGAGTACTTGGTATCACTCACTCATTCAGCAGATATTTACTGAATGAATTCTAGCTCCAAACTCTGGGGATGCAGAGGTGAAGAAGAAAGACAAGTTTCCTGCCCTTATGAAGTTTATTGCTCATAAAGACAGAGCTATAAACAAGAAAGAAAAGAAAAATGAGTATCCTGGGAATATAGAAGACTCTATTAGAACATATAATAGAAATTTGATCTGGCCTGCAGATCAGGGAAGACATTCTGTGAACGTGATGTTTGAGCTGAGACCTAGAATATAAGCATGAGTTAGTTGTAACTAATAAATATTTATTATGAATTAAGTTAATCTAATTTTAAGGGAGCATCATTTTTTAAAGTGTAACTGATTTATTTCTTAATCCTCCAGCTAAGAAAATTTTAAACCACATCATTTAATATTAAAACTGAAAAGTTTCTATAATAAGAGCTGGAGAAGAGAATTGAGATTATGATTCTAGCATAAGAAAGCTAAATTAATCAGCATAGCTTTGTTGAGATTTAGACATTATATCAACTTTGCTCCCTGTTGCCCCTAAAGTTGCATGAAGTCTAAAATAAAAAGCTCTATTTATACAGATGCTTAAATGAATAGATGAGAATTCTGATGTGCGATTCAGTTTAATCATTCCTAAGGTCATGTTGGTTTGAGAAATTCATTCTAATTTCATAAGCCCAATTTAGAAACATCAGTATGGTCTTACAGTCTATGATAAAAAGCAAAATCACAGGAAAATAAAAGTAAATCTCCATGACTCTTTTGTCTTCCAAAAGGTCAAGTGCAGAGAGGGGTCTCTCACTCTGCCTATAGGACCTGTATGCTGAGACTTGATAACAGTGGTGTGGCCAGTCTTACCAAGGCTAGAGAAGGCTTGATCTTCTGAGGATTTATTGACCGGTGAGGAGATGAAATGCCAGGATAGATTCCAATTTCTGTGGTTCAATTCTAGCTCTGCTTCTTACTGTCTTTATTAGCAGGGCAAATGAATTCACCACCCCAGGGCTTCTCAAGGGATTTTTGTGGAGCTGAAATGAAAGGACATCCATGAAGGTTGTTACCACACTGCCTGTCACATAAGCAATGTCTTTTCCCCACATGGATACAGTAGACAAAATTATAACAGGGGCCATTCTAGATTGGTTGAAGGCACGTTTGCTTTTTGTGGTGCCTGTCTTGTAGAGTTGATTATGACATGGTGATGATTATCATGACTATAGTGAAGGAGGCCTAGCCTACAGTCTGATAAAGTTTCTTTCTGTTACTTCTAGAATGACCTGATCATTAATTCCCACTAAAACGTGGGGAAAAAAATTAAAATACTGGGTACCACATATCCTTTGGTCTTTGAGAAAAAACAAAGCTTAGTTTAATATTTTTTGAATCAAAAATGAAAAATGGGAAACAAGTGCCATTCTTTTCTCAATGAAATGATCGCATCTAATTTTGTTGCGAGCATCTGTGTTTGTGTTTAATGGCAAGTGTAATTATGCACCTGCGTTGTGCAGCTCTTCTAATTTTAGTAAAATTGATTATTTAGAAAATACATAACAAATTACTCTTTTAAAATGAGTAAGTTTAAATGCTGAAGCCTTTATAACTATCAAATTTCTGGTCTTCTAATTTCATGCAGTAGCTGCACACAGCTTTTATATCCAACAGGACAGCCTGGACTCTTTCCAGTGTGCTCAGAATCTTGCCCTGTATTCTGCTGAGTTGAGAGTGGCAACAAGCCAGCCAGTGCCCCCTCTTCCCTCCCAAAAGAGCCTCACCTCTAGAAAGGACTCTTCAGGGAGAGAGGGAACTTTTGTTCTTGCGTCAGAAAAATAGCCATGGGGCTTAAGAGAACAGACCCTTTTTTGTCTGACTATCATGTTAAAATGTCGTCCCAGTACAACTCAGAGTCCAGATCACTAACTTAGTATATCCCACAGAGTACAACTGTCTAGAGGTAACTTGTGGCCCACAGGAAAGTGTATTAGAGCTCTAGACACATTTTTTTCCCCCAAATCATTTCTTTAAGGTGTCACATGCCAACTGATTAATATTTTAATAATTTTGAATTAATTGTATCTTGTAGGTTGCTTTAGATCAATTTTGAAACAAGACAAGAAAAAAATTTTTTAAGAAAGTATGGAAAAGATGAAGATTCGTTAATAATTCTTACTGGTCAAGTGATTGGAGTTTTCAAATGCAAATTTGGGTGTTGGCCAGGAAATAGTCAAGTTGAATCACCAAAATAGCAAGGGACATAGCAGTGCAATATGCAAGTAGTAAAGAAAGTGTAGGAGTTAGGCACCATCTCTCCAGAGAAACATCCTATACTGGAATAGTGGATCGGAGAAGCTAATTATGTAAAAAGAGCCTGAGGGCAACCGCTGGCAGCTCCTTAATGGGTGCACCTGCTGGGGCTGATGCCCTACAAGGCCTGAAAATATGACCTTCAGAACTAAGGAGCTGCTCAAACCTGAGCATTCTGAAGCTCTGCCCTGTCAGGTGGCTTGGCTTTCCCTGGTGAGCCTGCCCAAGGCCAGATCCCTCTGAAGGGTCGCTTAGCCCACCTGAGCATTGTTGAATGTTACACTCAAACATCTTCTCAACCACTCACCTAGTTGTCTTAGAGCACATTTCAAAATATTTTCAATGGAAAAATATAACTGCATATATTTGGCAGCAAAGTGTCATGTATATTTCTTAAAGTGTAGGGCATACTTTAAATTTTCCATGAATAATCATTGTACCACAAAGCAACAGTGGTCAGAGGTCACTTTGATATTTTTTTTTGTTTCTTGAAGTTTTCCTCGCTGTCTCATACAAATACTTGAAAATATAAGCTTTCTTTTCAAACTGCTATTGGCATTAATAAGATCTTGCTATGTGTATTTAAGCTGTGTGACTCAGAAATTTAAAGCAAATATTTCAAAAACCCTGACTGAAAACTCTTCAGATCTAAAAAGGAATATGTAAACTCAAATTCTTCTTGTATTTGTTCAGTATTTCAGTTCCCTAATCTAACCAAGGTTTAAGTCTCTTTTTTTTTTCACCTATGGGAATATATTTTTCATGAAGAATTCTCAAGTTAATGAGAAGTACCAGTTGTCAAATAAGATTTATTAGTTCTATTTTTTGAATAACTTTTATTTTAAATAAGCACTAACATTAAACTGAGTATATCATTTTTTCTGTTTAACTATGTGGATTTTTAAAGAAATGCCATATAGATATGTCATAAAGGCCAAGCATATTTTAAAGGTTATGCCAGTGGAATACAAGAATTGCCTTTCTTATTATGTTCAATATGGAACAGAATGCTTATTGATCTTAGTGGAATGATCCTCTTAAAGGTTTTTGGTTTAATTAAACAGTAGTTGTGTTTAATCCACTTCAGATAAAACTTTATTTTTAATTAAATAAGAAAGGCACCTAGCAATCTTGCATGAATTATTTTCTGAGAATTTCTTTCATAGGAAAAAGAAAACACTGATTTCTCCATATGTAAAGAAGAAGTACACCTTTCAAATACCACTTTGCACTTCTCTCTCTTATGGTTCATGGGGCATGTTAACAAACTTTAAAGAAGTTTTGTGCTAATAAGTCTGGCAAATCTGAAATTCCTCTGTAATATTTTAAATTATTAAAAAGGTTTTTGTGTCATCTTTAGTCAGAGCTTCTCTGGTAATAAGTAGTGAACAGGTAGAATTATCAAGTAAGTCACAACTTCAAAATAGTATCCAGACTTTTGCCTGAAAGTGCAGTTATCTTCTTTAATTTACCAAGATTCCATAAGGCAAAAACATCTAATCAAAGCTTGAAAAAAAAGGGTGTCAAACAAGTCTTTCATATAAAAAATCAGCTTAGTGTATTACTACTTTTTAAAATCGTTGTTATGTACTGAATTGTGTCTACCCCACCCTCAAATTGGTATGTTGAAGTCCTAACCTCTAGTACCTTAGAATGTGACTCTGTTTGGAGGTGGGGACTCTAAAAAGGTAATTAAAGTGAAATGAGGTCATATGTGAAAGCCCTAATCAAATATAACTGGTGTCTTTATAAGAAGAGGAAATTAGGACACAGACGTACACAGAGGAAAAACCATGTAAAGACACAGGGAAGAGTCAGCCATCCGCTGACACATTGGTCTCAGACTCCAGGACTGTAAGAAAATAAATTTCTGTTGTTTATGCCACTAGTCTGTGGTACTTGGTTATTACAGCCCTACCAAACGATTACAATTACTGAAACTAGTCAGTCTGTGGCAGGAGTTTTTGAAGTGATGAGGTCTGGGAGAAGTAGAACAGTGGTTGCGGTTGTGTGAGAAACTCAAGGAAGGCGTGGTCCGGAAGTGCAGGCTGCCACAGCTCATGGGCCCTGGCTACGCCCCACTTGTTAAGTCGCCTGTGACTCTGCTACTCTAGAAATCAGAATTGGTGCCCTAGTGTTCCTCCCTGGACATAACCTAGAGAGGACAGAAAATGCTGCCTCGTTCATGATAAAACCAAATCCCAGAAACTGGCAATCCACAACATCGCAACAATCTGTCAGATGCTTCAAGATACATGTTTAACTGAATATCCTTTAAGCCCTTCTATATTATGAATATATAAATACAGACCTAAGAATAAACAAAAATCCAATATACATGCTCTTGGGCTATTTATCATATCCCAGCTATATCGCAGAAAATTGCTTTGCTTAGTTGATAAGATATTTTTAGAACTCTTGATGCATCTCCTCCTTAGGGAAAGCCATTTAACCTCATGTTTAATGCTTATGAAGTAGAGGTTACAAGGTTGGAAGTAAACAAAATAACGAAATTGTAGATAAATGGTTTCTGACAAATGTAATTTTTTAAAGACTATTACTTGCATTTAGATATGCAAATATGTATATAAAGTATTTCACATATAAAATATTTAAAATACTTAGACAAGAAAAACCCAAAACACCTTTATACCATTAACTGGTTGTCTCCTGCATGTGTCTCTTTTCCTAATAATTACATTGTAATGACTTTTAGGTCATCCAGATCAAAAATCAGATGTGATGAGTCAGACCTGATGTTTAGAATCCTTTGAACATAGACTTTATAGACATATAAGCATTGAGCCTATGCCTAGATAATTCCAATTACAGGAAACTCTATCCATTGCTGGATTTTTATAATTAATAAGTTGTCCTTCCTTTAAAAAAACTTCCCTGAGTTTCTAGCCACTTTCTGACCTTCACATTGTAAATAAAGTATGGTAATCCTAGCCAACTCATTTGTCTTTCTCTCCATACAATTTTTTAAAAATTTAATAGCTCTTTCATTTATTTTTATATGTTTATTAAAATTTTTATTGAAATATAGTTGATTTACAATGTTGTGTTGGTTTCAGGTGTACAGCGAAGTGATTCGGATATATATATGTGTGTGTGTGTGTATATATATATATATATATAAAATATTCTTTTTTTACATTCTCTTCCATTATAGATTATTACAAGATACAAGATATTAGCTCTTTTAAAATGTGGTCCTCAGAAATGATCACAGTGCTCCGTAACTGTTCTAATCAGTGCAGAGTGACATGGGCAGAGTGCCCTGTGAGGGTGTCCCTGCCTCTGAGTTTGTAGACACGGAATTGAATTAATGCAGCCCACACTAGGGAAGGTTTTCTTATTGTTCTTTCAGTATTATCACACTTTTGGTATATATTTGGTATATATATTTGGTATATATATTTGGTATATATTACATTTCTTACAGGAAAAAGATGAGAGAAGTTATTGCATGTTGTTAGTATACCCCAGCATAAAATAATAAAATTTTAAGATTTTGTTTCCTATTCCAACTGCAGGCTGCCAAAGCAATTCTCAAAGATATACCTGTGATAAAGATCACCTTAGCCTTAGGAAAGTTGAATACTCCCTTTTGGTGAAAGCATTAAGGTAGCTTATTTCTATGCTTTTATTTCTATTATTTTTCATGAAATATAAATATATAAGTCTCTGTTTAGAACTTCAATACAGATGGATGTTTATACATAAACAATATTATATATATCTAAAGACTGTGTGTGAATATATATGTATAACTATATATATGCATACATGTATATACATACTTACATATGTACATATAGGACTATTAGAGACCTTTGGAAATATTTTTTGAAGTTTAAAATTTCCAGTAAACTCTCCATTGATTTTTTTGTGTATATTTTCATGTATCAGGTTTGCCTAACTGGGCTGTCCTATACTAGATGTTTTATGTGGCAGAATTATAGGTTGTTGAATAAAAGTATAAATTCATAATACATACTGCAAGTATAATCTACACACATACACATTGTTAACAGTGCCCTTGTTTTGGGATTTCTTTATGTAAATTTTTCTCTTGGGTTTTCCTCTAATTTTTTTTCTTGGGTTTTCCTCTAATGTGGGTAAGAAAAATATGTCACTAAGCCACTCCTTGTGCCATCTCTTCTTTCTAAATCAGCCACCCCCATTTCCACTAAACATCACCTTGGGAATTTGATGGATGGATGGTTCCATGAAGCTCCTCTTCGTTGTAGCGTGTGTTCTTGATGTCTTTAAGTATTACTTAGCACATACAGATGTAGGCAGAAGGAGTATGACAAGAAATGGAAGCTTTTTCACAACCTTCAACAATTTCCCTGCCCCCATCCCATAAACACTTCCCTCATCCTGGAAAAAACTACTTTCCTCATAGATACTGAGATCAAGACAATCTCTCCTAATATCATTTCCCTTCCATTTTATCTCCTCTACCTCAAAGCAACTCTGTAGTCCTCAGCCCTGGCTGCACATTAAAATCACCTGGGGGCTTAAACAAATTCCCATGCCCAATCTCTGTCCAGATGTATTAGATCAGAATCCTGGAATGGTGCCCCATTACTGTCATTTTATTGAAGCTCCCTCGGTCATGTTAATGTGCAAACAAGGTTGGAAATCACTCATGGTCACAAATTTATCTCGACTCCAAGAATCTTTGACCCCTTTCTTTCTATTTCAATAGAATAGGACTCTTCCTTCTTATCAAGACTTAACTTTATCAAGATTACCTTTATCAAATATCCTTTTTTTTCTATCAGGGATCCTTTATAAAGTATTACCTCTGATTACACCCCCTACCTCATCTGATTCTTCAGTTATATGCAACCTGAGAGACAGGTTGATTCTCTCACTTCTTCCTATTCATTATCTACAAAGAAGGTTAGATATCTCTTAATTCTAGAAAAGTATAACTCAAAGCATAAGCCTATATTTCTTTTTCCTCCACCACCAAAAGATAAATTTCATCCCATTCACCTCCTCAACTTCCATCACTGCTAATTCTCTTTCCTTCCAAAGGTGGCCACATCTTGCCACTTCTCTCCCCATCAGTTACCATGTGGCATGCCCAGACAGAAATGCTACTTAACTTGGACACAAATCCAAAAGCAGTAGAGCCAACCTAATGTGCTTATATAGGACACCAGGATTTTTTCAAGACATATTACTTGGGTTTACTTGGTTCAGAGACCAATAACCAACATAACAAAGAGGGTTTCTTTATGTATGACTTTATTATGATATAAGCCAAGATTCACCAAAAATAGGTAATTCTACAGTTAAATTGAATTGTGTTTTCCTAAACAATTAACACTGATCCTAATATTAACTTCATTGCTTCCTCATTAGGTAATTGATGGTATTTAGCCTTATTAGGCTAAGAAAATATTCAATCTTGGTTTTGCCCAGAATATTTTACAATTTATTATTGTCTATTTTTCAATGGTAATTTTCTTACGTATGTATTTAATCCATGCCCATTATGTGCTGTGCTAAGCACTTTATGTATACAATTTCATTTAATTTTTGGAATAGTCTTATAAGGAAAGTTTTTTGAAACTGAGGACCAGATAAAT
The DNA here is from genome assembly GCF_963924675.1 of Phocoena phocoena. NCBI lineage: Eukaryota > Metazoa > Chordata > Mammalia > Artiodactyla > Phocoenidae > Phocoena > Phocoena phocoena. The sequence goes on along the minus strand of NC_089221.1, from coordinate 67,345,439 downwards.
GACTTGCTCAAGGCCACATGACTAATATGTAGTAGAATTAAGATTCAGATTTACATGTCCGATTCTAAATCATATTGCCCTTTCCATTATAACTCACTACATTTCCCAAAGACAAGATTTAGGAACCATTGACAGATTTTAAGTCAAAGAGTGACATGTTATATTTGCATATCAGAATGATTAGTCTGTTAGCTGTGTGAAGGATGAACTGGGAGGATAGAGACATAAGACAGGAAGACAAGTTAGGGAAAAAAATTGTAAAGGTAAGTGGAAGATAATAAGGCCCTGAGTGTAGTAGAGGCAGTAGGAGTGGGAATTGGCAGGGAGAAAACTGGAAGAGCAAATTAAGAGGTATAATTAGTAGCCCTGCATGACCAGTAGTATATAAGGTTGTTTTTACATGTCACCAGGTAGTTTCTGAGAAGGCAAATCTTAATTTGGAAAAGAACATGGAGGATTATTCTTGGGACACCAAAGTTCATATAAAACATAGTAGTAGAAATGCCCAGCAGGTAGACTAAAGTGATTAAAATATTGTCTACAGTTAGGGGAAAGCAAACTAGAATTTGAAAGTTCCTAGCAAATAACTTCACAGAGGGTTAAATTCCTCAAGAAGAATGTACAGCATGAAAAGAGAAGAGGGTCAAAGGCAGTGGACACCAGTGCTACAAAGTGTCTTCAGGATCGATCCCTTTTATTCCACTTCAGTTCCTATTTTCTAGGTACAGGCTCGTATTACCTGTGCAATATACTATGCATTAATTTCTCCAGTTTTTCACTACTTTCTTCTCATCCTGCTCCACTCTCTATCTCCATCTAGTATGCACTTGACTATCAGATTAATTATCTCACTGATCAGAATGTTCAGACTCTCTTTCAAAGTCTTCCCACCTGTCCAAATTTACATTCTAATGCTAGTTCACGAATGTTTTACACTTAATCAAAATGGACAGTGTCCCAGAAAAGTCTCTGGGCATTTTCCATCTCCATGTTTGGATTATGCTTTACCTTTTGGAAGGATACCAACTACTCCATAAAAACTTCTTATAACCCAGATAGGAGCAAGATTTCCTTCTCTGAATTCTAAAAGCATGTGTTTGAAGATAGGTATATTTATTATTTCTCTCTAATTCAACAATTGTTTTGAACACTTGTATGACAGGTTCTTCTAGGGGAATAAACATGAGAGACATAGACTTTACTCTTCAGGCATTTATAATCCAGTAGGATCTTTATTTGTGGATACTCATATAGTAACCAACGCATACTATTCTATATGATAATGTCTTTATATTGTACAAACATAAACTAATATAATCTAGCTTGAGTTCAAATGATACCAGAGCTAAAGCAAGATGCTCTCACATGAGTCATTTTGAACCTAAATATTAAGACCTTTTATTCATTGAAGTCCTTAGTAGACAACATATCAGGATAGCTGCAGCTGTTTAATTGGTTTTAAGATAAGTATTTGGAGATGATTTTTTCTAATTCATAAAGAAAATTACAGTTAGAAATAATCAAATAAAAATAAAATTAGCTGTGGCTAAAACCAAATATAGTAAAATCTGTATTGTCTAAATATTAATAGAGAAATATTTCTGAAAAAAGAACTGATAAATTTAAGCCAGGAAAATTGGATTTAGTAGAAATGCCCCCCCAAAAAAAGACACAGTGGCAGCAGGTTAAACACTATAACTTGATATGAAAAATAAAAGATAAGTGAATTGAATTTGTAAAATTTATTTAAAGAAGAATTGATCCAATAAAATAATTTGAAGAAAATAAAAAGAAACATTTTCTCTGAAAAGAAAACTGATTAAAGAATTAAACTGGCTCAAAGCAATTTTTTGCAGAAAATGCTTTCTTATGAAAGCATCAATGTTAGCATTATTCTGATGAAATATTTGGATTCAAAACATCTGTGGGATCGAAACAGGAATTTTATATTCTACAAGAGTGATACGATGCAAAATTTAGTGTGCATATGAATCACCTGGGCATCCTGTTAAAAGGCAGATTCTGAGTCAGTACATCTTGGAGAGAGGCTGGATACTCTGCAGTTCTAACCAGCTCTCAGGTGATGCCACTTTGAGTAGAAGGGGACTAGAGACCTCACTTTGAGTAGAAAGGTACTAGGATTTCTCATGGAATCGAATTTATATCTTCATCGGGCAACTAGACCAAACTAATAAGCCATTGCTCAGTCCCAGTTTTTTTGAGAAAATCTGATTAACGCAGTTTGAGTGAAGCGGCAAAGGGTACAAAGGACACATAGTAAACTCATGGTGGCAAAAGCCCAGTCTTTTGCATATAGTTACAAAGGAAGGGACAACTCCTTTTCTTTAATAAACATGGTTTTGCTGAATACTGAATGTTGAATGTTGTGTTGGCGTGTAATATGGTATGTAGTTGTGGCAGCCATCTTGGGATATTGAAGGAAGCCAGCTGAAGGGATAAAATCAATATTCTCAAGATGGTAGGTGACAAAAGTAGGAAGAACTTGTGTCTTTGGGGAGGCTAATGAGCCCCTCAATTAACCAATCCTGGAGCAACCCGATTTTAAGACTTCATGTTATGTGAAATAATAAATTTCACGATATAGTTAAGCCATTATGGATTAAGTTTTTCAGCTACTTAGAGCTCAAAGCATCACATAGCTATAAGGTAGCAGGTTCATGATCAAAACCCACAGATTATGACTCCCTGTTCAGTCCCTTTCTTCCTCCTCCAGGTTTTGCCACACTGCCTTATATTATATCACCACTGCAATAAACTACAAAGTGACCAGGTTCTAAACTTAAACATCTATACTCTGAAAAGTGCCTGGCTAAGGGCATTAGGTATGGTGGGTGCTTAGCACGTAGACATTAAATGAATGAATAATGATTGAAAATTTGAGGTGTTATAGGAGTTTATTAAAACATTTTTCTTGGCTATACTAAGTAATGTTTGATTTAAAGTAGACTGTTAAGAATAATGTTAAAGGACTATATTGTACTTTAAAAGGGATTGAAAATTAATTAACAGAGGATATTTCCCAGAAAATAGCTACAATACCTTTGAGAATGGTATAGCGTGAAGAGTCTTAGTTATAGCATGCCTGAGTCAGGCCAATTAGGAGTGAAGTATAGTTACAGATTTTGCATTGCCTCTTAGAATGTTTGCCTGGTATAAACAACAAGGCTAATCTGTGTGGAAATAATCTCTAAATCCTGGAAATTGAGTTATAGGCCATCATTGACAGCTCAGAGCAAGTAAAATTTTAATGCACCTCATATAAATGAAAACTGTAAAATTACTTATTCAAATTTAATCTGCTCTTCAGTTTTACAGAAAGATGTAAGTTTAAATTGAGCAATGCTATTGTGTCATTTGAACTGTAATCTTGAAAGTGATTTAAATATTGAAATAATTTTTCAGGTTTTGTCTTTTTTGGTTGATAATGGGATGATTTGTCATTTTGCCCTATGTTAGCTAGTAATTGGGTCCACAGTATACAATAAAGAAGAAAGGCCTAATGAGACAGGTTAATAGGAACCTTGACACCCAACTGTTTCTTATAAAGAACACATCTCGGGGTTTCCCTGGTGGCGCAGTGGTTGAGAGTCCGCCTGCTGATGCAGGGGACACGGGTTCATGCCCCGGTCCAGGAAGATCCCACATGCCATGGAGCAGCTGGGCCTGTGAGCCATGGCCGCTGAGCCTGCCTGTCCGGAGCCTGTGCTCCGCAGCGGGAGAGGCCACAACAGTGAGAGGCCCACGTACAGCAAAAAAAAAAAGAACACATCTCTTCAGCTTCAAATTTGAATACAATCTAAATAGTCAAATACATTTTTTGCATTTACAATCTAAATAGTCAAATACATTTTTTGCATTTACATTTAACATGTTATTACAGGGTGTGTGAGGCAGTATTCAGGCACATAGCCTATACTTAAACTTCTTGTGCAATCTTGAAATTGTTAAATCATTAGAAACATTCACATCAAAATATTGCTTAATAGCTATCTTATTCCAAAGGACAAGATTTTATGATACGTTACTAGTACTTGGACTAAATTTGTGCTATCCAATATCTATTTGTTCTTGAACTCATATAGGACTAAAATAAACTCAAATATTTACAAAAGGTACTTAATGTTCTCCACACACTACTGTATGATATAAAGAGCATAAATAATTTCCACAGTTTACTGTCTTAGAATATAAAGAATGAATTTGTTAGTCATTTCTTTAGCTCATTTTTAAAATCCACTTACTTTCTCTTCCAATTTTATTATTATTTATCTTTAGTTTTAATGCACTTCTTTTGCAGTGGACATTTTTCTCCGTTTTTAAAATTTTTTAAATATTTCAATGTATTTTTATTGAATGAGTCTTTAAACTCCATAGTGCTTTACAATTTTCAAAAGTTTCATACACATGATTTCATATAATCCCATAATAACATTTTTTTCTCCTTGATTTACTTTTAACTCTTTTTAAAAGTACAAGTAATTTTTTTCCTTATTCTACCTAAAAGTAGAAACTGTTAGCATGTACACCATGACTGTTTACTGGTATACTTATGTAGTCTTTTAGTAAAGAAATGTAAAAGAATTGGAAAGATATTTCTCTAATACAATTGTTCTAGAGGGGAAGATGATTTATGTATATATTTAGACCTTTCCCATCAAATATTACTGTTCTTGTTGAGAGAAGCAACTAGTTATATAGATAGATGAATCACTGGGACAGATGTCATTACATGGGGTATGTGTTTGTGTGCGTGTTTGTGTGTGCGTGTGTCTGTGTATGTTTGTGTGTGTGTAACCAACTTGTTACATCCCATTGCAAAGTTAACCATATCGAGGGTCAAGATTTCTTTAAAAGAGAATGACCACTTTAACCCTGTAAAAATTATTCCTCTAAAAGTCCAAGAGATGCAAAGAAGGATTGATTTTAAATAGTCAATAAACCCGTTCCCTTGTAAATGTAACCCCCTCTGGACTTATCTCAATGGCTGCCATTTAGATTGCTAGATTGTAATAAGAAATGAGTTTGACCTGACATTTTATTCCTTAATTCAGCAAACCATCTCTGGAGAAATGACCCATGAGAAAGCAATCTTCTTAATCCATATTTCCTTTGGGTGAATATAAATTTGAGTCATTCCCAATCCATTCAAGTATCCTAAATTATTAAAGGAATTAATAGCTGAGTATAAGGCTCAGATGAGGGTGAAATCTGTTGTAAGCATCTAAGAAGTACCTCTCTGTATATGTAAAAGGTATATTGTATATTGTACCAAAACAGCATTTTACAAAGCATTATGTTTAGAAAGCTAATACTGAAGGAAATACATGAGCTTATAAAAGGAAAGCCTTTTTTTTTCTGCACAAAGTTAAATCTACAGTTTAATACACTAATACACATGAATATCGAGGAAGGGCCACTAATTGCAGTGTTCCCCACGCTGATTTAGCCAAGGAGCCCTTTGGTTGCAAAGCACTTTTGCCAGCCCATTGCTCTGTGGCGTAGCCCCAGGCCCTCCCAAGGTCTTACCAGAAAGCTAGACTAAATTAGAACACAAGTTCCAAGGACTCAGGAACAGAACCAAAGATTCAGCTAGAACCAGCATGATTAGCCTACTTTGGGCTTCTTTTTTCAAATTTATGTTGCTAGCAAATCAGATGAAAATAGGTCTTGCATATCCAACCCTTCACTAGTAATTACTTAAAAACCCAAGAAAGGTGTGTTAGACTCCCTGTGTTATATCCCTCTTCTGCATTTTAAGAGAGGAATGAGAGTCTTTGCGATATACATTATAACCAGCCCCAGGGGCAGAGTTTCCCTTTACCTTTTGGAGATTTGAAATTTTGTAATTCCAGAGTTAATAACTTTCTAACACCACTGGAGAAAGGCTTGCCTCAGAAGACCTGAACAGTTCTTTGAATGGGGAAACTTATGAGCTTCCCCAGTTACTCCATCTGAAGGTAGAGGACATCATAAGGAGTGAGTGAGAGAAGCCAGGTACTGATGGTACCTTATGATTCTTGGGAATAGAAAAAGGTTGAGTGTAAGGACAAATGTGAGAGTCAGGACAGCAGTAGAGAGATTCACTGAGCATTTCATTCATGCCCCTCTTGCCTACCAGTTTGTTAAACTCAGAGAGATTAGAGGAACTAGACATCCCTCTTGTCATTAAGGGAATTAGTCGGCTTGGGGAAATAGGGGTTAAAAATAACAGCAAGTTTTCTTAGCCATCATTGCTTCATGAATCTCAACAAGGATTTGTATGGTTGCCTAATAAAGCAGATGCTGCACTGAGGCAAAGGTTTTAGAAAAATATCAGATGTAAGAGTCTCATATCGTGTTGCTGCAAAAGGCATTATTTAATTCTTTTTTATGGCTGAATAATATTTCATTCTATATATACACCACATCTTCTCTATCCATTCATCTGTCAATGGACATTTAGGTTGCTTCCATGTCTTGGCTATCGTAAATAGTGCCACTATGAACATTGGGGTGCATGTATCTTTTCAAATTAGAGTTTTTGTCTTTTTCAGATATATGCCCAGTAGTGGGATTGCTGGGTTGTATGGTAGTTCTATTTTTAGTTTTTTAAGGAGCCTCCATATTCTTCTCCATAGTGGCTATATCCATTTACATTCCCAACAACAGTGCAAGAGGGTTCCCTTTTCTTCACACTCTCTCCAGCATTTATTGTTTGTAGATTTTTTGATCATGGTCATTCTGACCAGTGTGAGGTGCTACCTCATTGTAGTTTTGATTTTCATTTCTCTAATGATTAGTGATGTTGAGGATCCTTTCATGTGTTTGCTGGCAATCTGTATATCTTCTTTGGAGAAATGTCGATTTAGGTCTTCTGCCCGTTTTTGGATTGGGTTGTTTGTTTTTTTGATATTGAGCTGCATGAGCTGCTTGTATATTTTGGAGATTAATCCTTTGTCTGTTGCTTCGTTTGCAAATATTTTCTCCCATTCTAAGGGTTGTCTTTTCCTCTTGTTTATGTTTTTCTTTGCTGTGCAAAAGCTTTTAAATTTCATTAGGTCCCATTTGTTTATTTTTGTTTTTATTTCCATTTCTCTAGGAGGTGTGGCAAAAAGGATCTTGCTGTGACTTATGCCATAGAGTGTTCTTCCTATGTTTCCCTTTAAGAGTTTTATAGTGTCTGGCCTTACATTTAGGTCTTTAATCCATTTTGAGTTTATTTTTGTGTATGGTGTTAGGAAGTGTTTTAATTTCATTCTTTTACATGTAGCTGTCCAGTTTTCCCAGCACCACTTATTTGAAGAGGCTGTCTTTTCTCCGCTGTATATTCTTGCCCCCTTTATCAAAAATAAGGTGACCATATGTGCATGGGTTTATCTCTGGGCTTTCTATCCTGTTCCCTTGATCTATATTTCTGTTTTTGTGCCAGTACCATACTGTCTTGATTACTGTAGCTTTGTAGTGTAGTCTGAAGTCAGGGAGCCTGACTCCTCCAGCTCCGTTTTTCTTTCTGAAGATTGCTTTGGCTATTCAGGGCCTTTTGTGTGTCCATACACATTGTGAATTTTTTTTTCCAGTTCTATGAAAGAAGGGCATATACTTTTTTTTTTTTTTTTTTGCGGTACTGTTGTGGCCTTTCCCGTTGCGGAGCACAGGATCTGGACGTGCAGGCTTAGCGGCCATGGCTCATGGGCCCAGGTGCTCCGTGGCATGTGGGATCTTCCCAGACCGGGGCACGAACCTGTGTCCCCTGCATCAGTAGGCGGACTCTTATCTACTGTGCCACCAGGGAAGCCCTAAGGGCATATACTTTTGAACAGTAAGGTCTGGGTGTTAATTCACATTCTTCCACAAAAACTTTAACTCCAGATAGCCAGATTAATCTCATTTAGGTAATGTTTCCTCACGTCTTTATTTATATTTTTTTAAAGAAGATATCTGCTAGCTCCTTCAGAGGGTCCTTGAGAGAATTAAATTTGGCTTTTTATATAAGAGAAGAGTTTAGGGTAGTTTCAAGACTCCTGTTGTTAGTTCTCTCTATGACCACCACCCATCTTGACTCACACTTTGTTTCTGTAGCAGCAGTTGGGTAGCCTTCAGCAAGAAGTATAGCAATCCAAGTAGAGGAAATAACTTTACTGCAAATGGATTACATGTGTCCAGACAGCAGAGACGACAGGTATCACACCTTTACTGTAATAAATTCCACAATCCTCTTGTTTGTTTGAAGTTTTCTTTGTTTCCAACATAATATTTTGAGCCCTTATAGCATCCTGTATTTCTACCTTTCCTTAAGCCAACTATAAAAATGTTTATTTATTATCCTTGCAAAATAATAAGCTTCAGAAGTTCGGGGATTCTGGCCTGCTGAGGTGTAGTATAAAGCAAAGTAGATCAGAATTCAAGGGGCGCCCATTTTAGTCTCAGCCGCACCAACAAGTACAGAAATCTTTGGCAGTTTCTCAGTTTCTTTATTTTTTTTAAATAAGAAGGTTGGACAAATAATCTGAAACCTTTTCAGCTCTAATAATCTTAGGACTTTTAAATCATCTGTTATCTCGTATATTCTTAACACAAAGCCTTTACACTCAATTAATATCTGTTGAACTAGATGAATTACAGCACCTGTCAAATATGAAATACAATACGGAATATAAATTCAGAACATTAATTTCCACACATTTCACAGCACCGGGATCAGAAAAGTCTTTAGAGGAAGAAGGGAAATAAATGAGATAAGCTTTATTAGAGCTAACCAGGGTTTTGGTGTGCATGAAGATAAACTAGACTTATGCTCAACTTTGGCTTAAACATTCTCCTTTGGCTACAAATCTCATCACACGCCATTTAGAGTAAAGTTGCTGTATGAACTGTAACACACATGGTAATAAACAGATTTAACAGATGACAAAGGTATAGAAGAAAAGTAGTTCTCTAGAAAAGCTGTACTTCTAAATGAAAACTCTCAAGGCTGTGCCACAATTTTAACATTTACTTCTTAAGAGAACTTCTGCTATTCATACGAATCTTTTCATTTCTTAAAGGCTTCTCAGCCTGGTTCATTTTTTTAATAGAAGTTCCATGAGTTTTTTGTGCTGATGCAAACCTTATTTTCCTCACCCTATTTCAACACCAGCCAGCCATCTTCCTATGCATGTACTCTTGTGATATTTCTCACTATAGATTGATGATATACATTATTATTTGCTTCATCTAAGCCAAGGGATTTTCTTCATACCATACTGAGAGTTTTGTTAGGAAAACATGCATTTTTGGTATAAGAATAATCTTATTTTTTTTAATTTTCATTTTAGGAATCATATACTTTTATTTAATTGATTCCAAGTTCTTATTTGCAACCTTTGGGGGGAAAATGGGTGACCTATACCTAGAAAAGAAACTTAGGAGTAAATTCTAGAATGAAGGTATGGGTCTGTGCTAAAATATTGGCCTAAGAACCGGAGTCTAGCATTTCAGTCTGAGCTATGCCACCTGTTAGGGAGTAGTCTTACTCACTTCCCCTTTGGAGTAGATGAGTTGTACCATTTATCCAGCTCTAACATGCCATTGTATTATTGTGATGTACCTGCTTTTCTCTTCAACCTAGATTTTTTTCCCTTCCGAAGTGCTTCAGTCACAAAGAGTGTTTTCTACTTCTCAGAAAGCCATGCTTACGAAGCAGTCACTAGCTCTACCCTGTTGGGTCCCAAGTGTACCACATACTAAAATCACTCTTCAGTTCATCTAAGTGACCTAGGTCATTCATCTGTAAAAGAAGAACAGTACATTTTGTAATCATCAGAAGTAGCAGGTCTACAAAACTGCTCTATGGTACACAGGTCACTATGCACTCTGCCCTGCCTCCTACTGTTTTTTAACTGCAAATCTTATTGTAGCCAAGATGCAGGACACAACGATTTCTGGTATTATTTGGTAATCCAGAGCTCCTTATCTGTTCTTCAGTTAGCAGACCCACAGCCAGCTGACCCACAGACAGAGAAAAGTAGTTACCTTGGTTAGTTAGGTAGTTAGCTAGTTTTTCTTTCCTTTTCTTATTTTTTTTTCTCTTTGATTCTTGTTAAAGCAGCTTTTCATTTCACATTATACTTCATTAGAGAGTCTAATTTTTAGTCACCAATGTGATCAAAGACTTTTCTAAAGTGACTTAACTGTTCTAGACAACTGATATGACAGTTATGTGCTCTCGGAAGAATAGTGAAAGTAGCACATTGAAAAATCCTGTTAAGCATAATGGAGTCAAGATTTTCTTTAACCAAATGAAATATTATTGTACAGAGTAGATATAGAGCTGTCCAATTATTAGGGTTGCAGATTTTGAAGCTTAGAAAGTCAAAAAAAATATCTGTAGATGTGGCTGATTTTAAGGTGCATCATGTCTCATTAAAAACAGAGAAAGAAGAAAATAGCTTTCAGTTTATTACAATTCAGCCTGTATGATGTAACATCATTGGATTGGCTAACTTTTCAACCAAATTGATTCAGTACTTCAGCATTTTGTTAATTCCACTTAAGAGTTATGCCCCAGAAAACAGGTTAGATTTACAAAATATTTTGTTCCAGAAGATATATTTGTATATTTTGCATCATTTGACTTGGGTTGAGCATGTACTTTAAACTTCACCTTCTGTACACCACATTCTTCTTTCTTCATTGCTGAATCCCAGCCTTCAGAACCTTGCTTACCATGTGGTCAGCATTCAGTAAATATGTGTTAAATGAATGAAAGAAAGAATGAATAAGTGAATCATGTGTTTATCTGATATACGTCAACATTTCTTCATTTAATATATTAACAATCACTACCCACAAAGAAAAATCTCTGGGCTTGGCAGCATAATCTTCCTGAAGCCTTTTGATAAATATCAGATCGTTTCAGTCTTCACGATTAAAGAATTCTTTAAAAAAAACTAAACTATCAGCCATTCCAGCTCTTAATCAGCCCTGCTGTAAATCACAAACCATGCTCAGCACTTCAACTGCGATTTCGTAATAGAATGGTTCCTTTTTGTAATGAACAATACCCCTTATTGTTTTTAGAGTAAAGGTTTGAAATTTAATTTTGAAGTTCCCTTAATGTATATCATACTGGTATATGAGACTACATTAAAATGGAAGATGTACTTTTTAAGCTTCTGTTCTTAGAAATAAAATAAGCATAATAGGTTAAAAATCCTTCCCTGAAAGCATGGAAAGGTTTTCTTATCATTTAAAAATTATATTTGTAAAGCAATTTAAAATGTTTTTAAATTCTTTAAATCTGCCAGTCATGTGTTCTTTAATTAGGAGGAAACTCTAGTAAGATTGGAAGTGCACATTTTATCTGAACACAGTAAAAATCTTCATATAAATGGAAATGTACCTAATAGATTTTATATATTCAGTTAGAGTCATGGAAAATGAAAGCTATTTGTAGAGTAATGAGCTTGGCTTCTTCAATTGGGAAAAAAATTAAGTCATATCTGGAACGATTTGGAATTTCTTTGATTACTTTATCATCTCTTTCAGTAGGTTAGGATAGAGTAATTGTAATTTCAAAATATGCCTTAAACCATGGAGAACAGCAAATTGAGAAACTGTGTTTACAGTTACAAATGGAATGTTTTCAATTCAATGGGAAGCTGGTCCACTATGCTCAAAATCTGTGTAATTTTTTAAAATGCAATTTAAAAAAAAAACAAAGCCTTGGTACAGTCAATATTAAACAGGCATTATTCCAGATGCCATTGGACTGTATTTCTAATGTGAGCATGAACATTTGTTTAAATCCAAACAGTTTGTTTTATTGAATTGATATTTGTGACTTGAACTCAGAATGAGGTCAGTGTTTTGATACTTGGGCTGTACCCTGTCTGGTGACAGTCCTGTAGGAATTAACCAATTGCAGTGGTAGGCAGAATGCTAGAATTTCCATAGAAGTTGTCTTTGATCTCCACAAAAACTATGAAAAGTAAGTCTCATCATCACTATTTACAAGTCAACAAAGAAAAAAAAAAACCACAGGTTTGGAGAGGTAAGTAGCTTGCCTAAGATCACACAGTTAGATAATTAAGGGCGGACTTGCTGTTCTAGCCAGTCCAAGTCCTAGTCTGTCTAACTCCAAATCACATCCTCTTCCCTCATCTATCATGCTGGTTCTTAAGGGAACCCTCCCTGTCAGGTCTTCCTTTTTCAATTCTTCCTGAAAAGATGGATATGAATAATTACAGTTTATTCAACCAACATTTGCTGAGTACATTCCATGTGCTGGGCATCATGCTAAGCACTGGGAATAAAGGGAAGACTCAGATGCACCAAATCCCTACCCTCATGGAACTTATACTCTAGCGGAGAGGATGCCAATTAATCAACAAAGAATTTAAATTAATGATAATGCCAGGTAGTGAAAAGTGCCATAAAGTAAATGCCAAACAGGGCAAAATTGGTAAAATTGAGTAAGGGTGCATGTGCATATGTGTGCATGCATAGAAGTGGGGTTGCTATTTTAGTAGGACAGTCAGAGGGGCCACCTCTTTAAAGACTTGAGGTTAGAATAGATACTTGAATGAAGTGAGGAAGCAAGGCTTGCAAAGTAAGTTTTGGGGAGAAAGGCAAAAGCTAAGGCTCTAAGGCAGGAATAAACTGGTGTACTAGAGAAAACAGAAGAAGAACACCATGGTCAGAGCAGTGTAAGCAAGTCAGAAACACGTGTAGTTGAGGTTGGAAAGGTGGGCAGGGCGCATACCACACAAGGCCACCCGCTTTGCTTTGTGTGTGATGAGAAGTCACTGGAGACTCTAAACCAGGAGGAAGGAATCTGAGCCATGTATGGTTTCTAAAGGTCATATTGGCAACTATGAAGAGGACTGACTATAGAAGGGCAAGAATAAAAGCAGTGAGACCATTTAGGGTCATCTAAGAGAACAGCACAGTATTCAAATGAGAGAGGATTTTGAACTTGGGTGACAGCAGTGGAGATAAGAAGTAGAGGGACTCAGATTAAGTTTTGAAGGTGGACTTATAAAGACTTGATAGAGTGAATGTAGGGTTTGAGAGCAAAGAGAAATCAAGCATGATTTCTAGGTTTTTGGCTGATTACCAAGATAGGGAAGATTAGGAGAAGAGCAAGTTTAGCATTTTGTGGGTCTGTAGTGGATGGTGATGTAGCTGACTAAAGAAGTGTAAGGACACAGATGATGTGAAATATCATTAAAGGCAATGTTACATAAAGCAGTTGGTAGCACAGCAGGCTATAGTCAAGAGACTTGGCTCTGCCAGCGCCCCAGAGTTCTTCCTGGGACATAGATGAAACCTCCCACACTGAAATGTGATATGAAGCCATTTTCGGCGGGGCTTGCTGACTCCCATTGCACACATGACCCCCACCCTGTTCTGGAGGCTCTTGTTATGTGCCACCTTCTCACCAGGGTAGATTTACTTTTGACTGAAGTCTAGGTCTGTTTCCCAGAAGCACTCCTGGCTGCCTCAGGCTTCAAGTGTAGCTGAAATTCTCTCCTGTAGGGGAGAATGTGATTGAATGTAAGTGTGAATTGCCTCTTAGACATGCATTTATAAAAGCCCCAGTGCTAGCAGATCCCAGATATAGTCAATGCATGAAGAACAGGATAGAATTAGCAATACAATGAGGGACATTATGTATGTAAATGAAAAAGAATACTTACTCGAGAGAATGCCTATGCTTTGTAAACTGAGAAGCACAAAACAGTATACAGCATTACTAACATTAAATAATACCTGTGAAACTAGACAAGAATATGAAAGAAACTGTACCTTACACTTGTAGAAGCAACTACAACCACACATTTAAATTTTGAAGGAAATAGAACCTGTCCTGGAAAGGTAATCTGGAAGAATTAATAATAAGTTTGAAGGAGTGGACAACGTAGTACAGTAAACGAAGACAAAGATGGAGAAAATGAACAGCCTGACATAGTATGAGTGAAAAGTACAAGCAAAATGTTACAAAGAATGAGATTATATGAGTAGAAAGAATGATTGTTATAAAGTCCCCAGATTTCTGCAGGGAGCTCAGTTTGGTGCTCTATGATGACCTAGTTGGGTGGGATCGGTGTTGGGGGGGGGGGAGGTCCAAGAGGGAGGGGATATAGGTATACATATAGCTGATTCACTTTGCTGTACAGCAGAAACTAACACAACATTGTAAAAGCAACTATACCCTAATTTAAAAAAAAAAGAAATGCATGTGAGGTAATTGTAGGAAAAGGTTAATTTGATATAGAAATAGAAAGGCATACACTAGTATTAAGACAGAGGAAGAAATGGGAAGTTCGGATGTTAAACTTATATTTCAAACCCAACTCAACCATGCACGTGAAAATAAGTAGTCAGTGAGTTCCTGGGAGGCAGGGACCTCGCTGTAACAAGCATGAGTCTTGGCATCTGCCAGACTGAGTCCCAGGTAGCCCATCTGCTTGCTGTGAGACTTGCGGAAGCTGCCTAACCTCACTATGCTCAGTTCCCACCTTTTTGGAACAGGGATAATTATGCCTGACCTAACGAATTGTTGTCCGTGAAATAAATAACAGGATAGAACTTGACCCTGTGCCTGAATTGGTGGTAGTGGGCTGCCATCGGGGCCAGGGCCAGGGCCAGCGCCAGGGTCAGGGTCAGGGTCAGGGCCAATGTGGTGAACAGAAAGACTACATGTGGCATTGATGACCATCCTGCCTGGTCAGTGGAAAAGTTCTCCCTTCTCATCACTTCAGGTATCTGATTCCAGTTGTTGTAGTTTTCAGCAGTTCCCAGAGACCTTCCAGTTTCCAGCCATCTAATTCCCCTTTATAAAGGCGCGTGTGCTTTTATAAAGGCTCACGTCGATGTGTGTGCAGCAGCCTATTCATGACAGTGTTTTTTTCTCTTGACATTTCTCAATGTCATTAATCTCACAAGTTCTTAACTCAGATGTTAGCCTCATTAAATGAAATCTTCATCTACCTCTAATTTTGCTTAATAACCTGACAATAATGTTAGCATGCTCAGATTATTTCTACAGATGATCATATCACAGGCTGATAGTGACTTCGATGTGTTAAAGATATTTGTTATTCAAAACAAAAGCTTAATAAGGCCCAGGGAGTGAAAACACCAGCTCTTCATATTGCAGTCTGAATCTTCCAAGTTCAGAAAGAATGTCAGGAGATCTCACTGGCTCCTTCTGTTCTTTTGCGCTAAATCAGATGATCATCAGGTTATTGATTATCACTTCCATACTTTCCCGGTTATGATATGTGTAGAATATGAACAAAATCAAATGGAAATAAGCCTCATTAAGCAGATTTTTATCAAGAAAATGGCTGCTTTTATTTTTCCTATTTTGGCCAAAACTTTAAAATGAAACAAAAAAAACAGACAACCTGAGGGGGCCCACCAAGTTCAGATATGTATATTTAACAATCCCAGATGCAGCTTTTTAACGTGAGACTCCAAGATATCCCCTCTCTGCCTTGCCATTAACAGTCAACCAACTATTTATTACCTTCATTTTTTCATATTCCTCTCATCTCCTGCTCACTCTTCTGCCCCATCACTTTGACACTTTCAGCAAGATCATATCAGCAATCAAGATTTTACATGTGACGTAGGAAGTCCCTTCTTGTTGTGGAAATAATAATATGTTCTCTTTCTTCTAACCTTTTGGCTAATCCTTTCTGGTATATTTTTAGGGATATTCTTTCTGTTGCCCAATACTCCTTCTTCTGCCTTCTCTGCCATTCAAATTACATGCTTCCCCTGGGTAACCTAATCCACTCTTAATCCTTTGTTAACCACTCTATTTTGATGACTCCCAAATTTCTAGCTGTAGACCCACATATCCAAATACTACTAGATAATATCACTTGTATGTCCTCAGATATTTTAAATTCAACATGCTCGACCAGTTGCTTACCTTTTCTATCCAAATTCAATCCTTATTTTCAGGGATTGGGTCCACCAACTACCCAAATGCCCAAGCCAGAAATTTAAGAGTATCTGTGATTTCTCCTTCTCTCATACCAACACCCTCTTGGTTCTCTGTATTCACTTAGTCACTAAATCTGTTCACATTTTTCATATTACTATCCCATATATGTGTGTACTTTTTCCTACCCTCATTGCCACTGTCTAGTTGAAATAATCATCTTTTTTCCCTTTAACTGCTACAGTAGGCTTCTAAGTGGTCTCCCTGCTTCAACACTTGCTCTCTGCCAAAAACTTCTCCATATAACAGCTGAGGGGATCATACTAAAATACAAAACCAATGCTCTTCCTCATTATCTTGTAGAAGGCCCAACTCCTTTATATAGCATTATCTATCTATCAGTATCCAACCTCTGCACATTTCTCATGCCTCATTTCCAGTAACATTTAATGGGACATTAAACTCTGCCTTCTGCCCACACTAACCAGTATGTGCCTGCAGTTCCCGGTACAGGACAGATTCGTCCTCCCTCCAGCCCTTTGCCAATGTTGTTTCCTCTGTGTGGAAGGCTGTCTTCCTGTCTGTTCACTTGGCTGCTTACAAGTTGTCTTCCAGAACAGTGCTTCTCAAACTTTCCTGTACATACAAATCACCTGGAGGTCTGGTTAAAATAAAGATTTGTTTCAATGGGTAGAGACTGGGCACAAGATTGTGTATTTCTAAAAATTGCTTCCGGATGATGGCAACAGTCTGGTAGATAACACTTTGATTAGGAAGGTTCTAGAACTCACTTCAGATATCACTCATTCTGGGAAGACTTGCCTGACCTTTTAGGTTAGAAAGCTGCTTTTATTATAACATGTGGAGTATTCCCACATATCACAGCACTCATGACCCTGTGTTGTTATTGCCTGTTTATTGTAACGTTACCCCAAGTCTAATGGACCAGCAATATCATCATACATCACAGCGTTTTGCCGAAGGTTTTACTTTTGTTTTAGGTTCAAAGGGTTCGTTAGCAAAAAAGACACGGCTCATCACACAAATAGGCAATTTCAACTTAACTTCAATAGAAAATCATTAAAAAGAGAGAAATAGAAATGAAAAGGGAAAGAAAAGTAAAAGTATGTGCATCACCAAATTGGGCCGACACCTACATCCAGCCTCAAATAGCGCTGGGAAGTCCCGAAAACAGCAATCTGGAGTCCCAGTTGGGAAAGGTCCCAGGCAGTGCGTCCACTCTGCGAGTGAGACTTCAAATTGCAGTTTAGGGGAGTCTCGCTTATAATACCAGGCCGCAAACTGATATCGTCAGTTTGCGTGCAAATATGCAGCTCTAGGTTTCTTCAACAATGCTGTTTATCTCATTTCGTGTATCATGAGAATTTCTAGACCTCAGGGAACTGGCCAGGTCCCCGAGGCTCAAGAAATTCCACGATCCACTCCCTTCTTTTTCTTAGGTGCCGCCGTACTCACTGGCGGCAGGCTCACTAGCAGGCATGTAGTCCAGGCAAGGTCACAAGTCAGTTAGAGGCCTAATAGCGCCTCTGAAGCCTGAGCAAGACTACTTCCATTTCAGTCTTCCTAACCCACAGTATGCCCAGAACACTCTGGATCTGCTACAGTGTGTCCCATACTGATATTGCTGCTATGTCTGCTTTTGCTCCTTCATCACCCGCAGTGCTGGCTCTCAGTTGGAGAATACTCACATTTTCTATCGTGCGTGCATTTTCTGGCACCATCAGTGTTTTGTGCTGCCTTGGAAGCCATGTTCTCTCTCCAGTTCTATAGCCTTCCACATATTGGGGTGAGAGAAGGGGTACTTGCATTCCTTTCAGTCAGAGTAGCTTCTGCTTGAATACCAAAGTAGAAGGCACAGCTATAGTTCTGGGAAATATAGTCATCAGGAACATTCTTGTTCAATACTGTAGTGTGAGATTTTACTACTTAATCGCTCTGTGTCCAATATTATTAGAAAGGTTTACACTTGTCCGATGGCACTTACATAATATGTTGGCTGACATGCTTGTAGGAACAACTAAAGTCAATCAGAACTACCTTGCCCTCTTTTCATCTAGATTATTCATCTCAAAATATCTTTAGGTTTACCCGGGATCATTAAATTTTACTACTGAAATGAGAGAAGTTTAAGATTACTCATAAACAGGTCAGGGGAAAATAAGAACATAGTAGCTATGCTTTATGCTTCCTAATTGATCAATTACAGAAGCCAGGGTAAATTTAAGGTACACATTGTCTTAGCTCATTATGGATAAAAATACGTCTGTCAAGAACATAATCAGACTCACAGCCTTGCTTACTGGGTAGGAGGGAGAATGAGACTTCATAAAAGTTAAGACATTTTCTGTTCTCAGTTGGAAATTTTGAGCAGGAGAGGAATAGGCAAATGAATAAAACATGGTAATGGAATGTAATAAAGCAGAAATTGAAACATATCCACTAAGTAAGATCACAGATAGCATACAAATTTCACTGACCATTAAAATGACTCATCAGGCAAGATTATGATATTTTTAATCCCTAAAGTGATTATGTGATGTGTTACAGAGTTTGGATTTTATTAAAAATGTTGAGTATATGAAAATGGATTAAAATTTCAACTTCCTAGATTTGACATTTATTTTTAGCATGTAACAGCTCAGCAGTTTTAATTATTATTGCCAGATAATTCTACTCTTTAGACTGCTGTAGAAATAACTTTGCAAGTTGTTCATCAGTTATATGCCAGATACTGGTGCAGGGACACTGTAGAAAATGACATCTGTGGAATAAATGCCTTCTCTTAGCTCCTCACTCTTCTCCCATATATACAAAGGTAGTGACTCCCAGCCAGGGTCCTATAAACCTGTTATTAGGGAGCAGCAGAGGAGAGAGGAGGGCTGGAGGGTTGTTTTTTGTTTTGTGTTTTTTTTGTGTGTGGTATGCGGGCCTCTCACTGTTGTGGCCTCTCCCGTTGCAGAGCACAGGCTCCGGACGCGCAGGCCCAGCGGCCATGGCTCACGGGCCCAGCCGCTCTGCGGTATGTGGGATCTTCCCAGACCTGGGCACGAACCCGTGTCCCCTGAATCGGCAGGCAGACTCTCAACCATTGCGCCACCAGGGAAGCCCCAGGGCTGGAGGGTTTGCTAGGGCACTTTGGATTCCTAACATATTGAGTGTTGTCACCAGGACTTTAAAAAATGTGTATAGGTATTGCGGTTAGGAATTAAATTAAAATGCATTTAAAAGCGTCACTGTGGGCTTCCCTGGTGGCGCAGTGGTTGAGAATCTGCCTGCTAATGCAGGGGACACGGGTTCGAGCCCTGGTCTGGGAGGATCCCACATGCCACAGAGCAACTAGGCCCGTGAGCCACAACTACTGAGCCTGCGCGTCTGAAGCCTGTGCTCTGCAGCAAGAGAGGCCACGATAGTGAGAGGCCCCCGCTTGCCACAACTAGAGAAAGCCCTCGCACAGAAATGAAGACCCAACACAGAAAAATAAATAAATAAAAATAAAAAGCCAAGCATTTGAAGCCCTTTAAAAAAAAAAAAAAAAGTGTCACTGGATTTTTAAATGCTTATTTTCACATTATGTCTTTTATCAATAAACAGGTATTGTAAGTATAACTACTGCTATAAAGAAAGGGAAAAGACGACCCAAACTCTGTGTGTGTGTGTGTGTGTGTGTGTGTGTGTATGTTTAATCCCAATTGTTCCTGCAGTGGAAGAGACAGTATTTTTCACTTACCAACAGTCCAGATAAATAAGATATAAAGGGAGGGAGGGAGGGAGGGAGGGGAGGGAGGGAGGGAGGGAGGGAGAAAGGAAGGAAGGAAGGAAGGAAGGAAGGGGTTAGAAATTGTGGGAAGAAAGGAAGGAAGGGGTTAGAAATTGTGGGAAGAGTTTCACACATAACTGTATTTTCTAATCTGGCCAAATTTTAAGTAATTCCAATGAGAAACAAGTTTCCTTGAAAAACAAAATGAGAAATGTTTTTCTCTGCACGTTATTTAGGTGGAAATACATCCAGTAGATCCAGGTTTTCTCTCCAGGCAAGAAGTGATTTGGAAAGAACTAAGCAATGTGGTGTTGGTAAACAGTGTTTTTTTCCTCATAAAATGCCAGCCAAAAAGAGAATCTATTCTCTTTTTGGCAATTACCAAACTCCAAATTTAAGACTTTATTCGGATCTTTCTTTCTGTCAGCCAGTATAGGAAAAAAAGTTATTAAATGGGTGCTTTGAATGCAATTTACATTTGTTTGAGTATAGAGAAAAAAAATGAAACTTTTAGAACAAACTATTTTTTGCTAAATAAAAACCTTTGCAGGATAGCCTGAAATGTTAGAATAAATGAAATGCGGGGGAAAAAGTGTTGTGAAATTGCCCCCAGTGGATTTCTGTAAGTTCAGTTTCAAATACTCTTCCAAAAAGTAACTTGATAATCAAAATCTCTTCTAGTTAACGTAGTCTGCTGATGATATAAGTATAGCAGGTATATAATTATTGAAAAAGAATCTGATTATCTGAAAGTACCTTATAAATTGTTTCATACACCTAGCTCTGTGGGATGATCTAAGACTATTTGCACCACAAAAGGAAGCACAAAATGCTTAAATACAAAAATGATGGCGATATATAATTTGCAAGGTTTCCAATTATGTCCTAATTTAAAGTAACCATTGTTATGAAACACTGTTACCACATTCCCCTTAAGGGAACTGCGCATAGTTCTGGATAGCCTTAGGGAGTAGAGTGGCCAAGAATTGAATCAGAAGAGGAAGGGTACAATACGAGCAATAACAGAAGATGTCAGAACTATTTTAAATTGGTAGTTTTCTAGTTATATACCTCAGAACTCCAGATTGCCTTAGAGGGTGCAAAGTGGGTGCTACAGGGCAAAGGAAAGACTCAAAAGTGAGTTTAGGGCAGCCTTGCTCCCCTCCTCAGTCCCTCTGAATAGTCCAGTTTGCAGACTCAGATTCGCTGGAAGATTATGTTTGCAAAAATAAGGTGTAGCCTAAATTATATGCAAATAAATCATTCCTCATTTTGTTTTTCAAAGAAATTTGTTTCCTATTGGGATCACTTTAAAATTCAGCATGCTTGAATACCATTGGTTTAGAATTTAAGAAGGTCTATGGCAGGTGGCGGAGGGGATTCAATAGAAATGATCTGAAGATTCTCTCCACTCTTCCCTTTAATATGATTAAAGGATGTCATTTACAGAATGGAAGGGTAAGGATGCAGATAGGAGAAAGTAGTGCACCTCTAGGGTTTCTTAATTTAAAGGGAAATGGAGGAGAATATGTGTGGTTTATAATAAAACACCATTTGTCACATTACTTTGATTTTGTTTTATTCATGGAATTTTTTAAAATTTTCAAATAATAACAAGGTTGTGAAATCTTTATGTTCAACAAAGGGAAGCATGCCTTTTATAAAGGCAAGAAATATTGCTTTACTATAATTAAGGTTTTGCTTTTAGGGAAGTTTATTACCACTTGGGCTCTTTTATTCCTTCCTCACTGGAATTATTCATTCTAATGTTTCATATTAGTGACTATTTTAAGATATTCTCTTATTTAGGTAAATTGAATCTTCTACAACAGCAACTGGTAATTCCACAGATACTTCAGCAGTAGTTGATTTGGGTAGGCACTTAATCTGGACCAACATTTTAAAGCTTTATGTTTGTACATTACTAACCCAGAAGAGAAAACTAAATAATCATTAACTAATTAATCAAACAGTGTCATTTAAAAAATAGTTTGATAGTCATAACTTTCAGAATGTGATAATAAAATATTAGCCAACAGTAATATTTCTGTACCATTAAAAATGAATTTATGTATAATAAAACATCTTTCATTTTCCCAGACTGCACTTTGTTTAAAATAATTGAATAGTGAAAAAAAAAAAACCCTGAAATACGTGCATATATCACAGTGTCTTCATTGATAAAGTACCTTAAAACTGGAATTGGCTATGAACTTAATAACTTGAATATAAACATATTTTCAGTATTAGATGCTTGCAAAATTTTCTATTTATTAACTTGCCTCCATCTCTTCCTTGCTACTTTGTTAACCAGTGTCTAGATGGCAATGTCTTGAATCTTTGATTGAAATCGTCATTGTAAGACCATGTATTATGAAGATAGTTTTGAGGATTAAGAGTGTATTTAGTCTTAATTATGAATGCTTATGAAGCATATTGTCTAAATTGACCTGATAATGGTCAAATCAGTATTTTCTTCTTGCTTGTTTCTTTGTAATAAGTATCTTTAAAAGACTTTGCAGCAGCAGACACAGCCCAAGGCAGCCTGGAAACCCACACTGATGGCAGTAGGGCTCTCTCACTTACTTATTTCAGATGACCCCCTGAGGCTGTATTCTTTCTGGTTTCTCTCAACAGCTGAGCATCATGATTTTGTGTCTCTGGAACAAATGTGGATTTTTTTAACTAAAGAATTTATAAAGTGGACTTCTGAACACGGTTATCATATTCTTTCAATTCTTTGCTGCTATGAAGTGGCTTGGAGTTAACACAAAATCTACCTTTAGGTACTTTTATAGGTCCGTGCTGTGAACTGCCATCTAGAAATGTAGCACTATAACAATAGCACTTCATATCTACCATCATTCTTGCATCATTGAATCCTTATGTTGCACCTGCTAAGCGTTGTGAAACCTCCAAAGGCCTACTAATAGATTGCAGAGCATATCTGAATTTACAAATTTGCCAAATGTGGATGACAAGTAGATTCACTGAAGCAGGGGATGTGAGTACACTCACAATTTGACATGGGTAACTCTGGGGAGATAGGCTCCTTTGGCCAAGACATCAAGGAGAAAGATAGCAGTAAGGAAAACCCACATTCTGCCTATGATAAGGGTGGCAGATAGTCAAAGTATATGTCAGCATCTTGCCAAAGGCTAAGAGATGCTATTTGTAACTGTGAGTGCAATTACATACAACCCTGTTTCCCCTCACCCCCTTACCCAGTGCCATCAACACCAAGTCATCCAGATACCATGTTCCCTGTGCTGTTTAACTCATGGCCAAGATTAATTGGTAGTGAGTGGCCAAGAGACTCTGATCATATGTGCAGTGTTGAGAACGTTGAACATGTTAACTTTCATAAGGTTCATGTGAATTTAAATAAAAGTGAGAAAATAAGAGGTGTGATCAAAGAAGAAAAAACATGTTGTTGGATGAAATTTGGAAGCAGATGGTGAATCGATGAGGCAAATACAGTAAGATAGAGCGATTGGTTACCAGAAAGTACATCTAGCTTTTTCTAATTAAATAAAGATTTAATGACTTCATTGTACTCTTACCCTTAATAACAGAGACTTTTACAATGTCAAATCTCACTGTTTATATTATTAGGAAAAGTAGAGTTCTTGCAGTTCAACTAGGTAAGGAAAGAAAGTTGGAGTAGACCAGTTGCTATAGGGATTCTGAACAAAGCTGTGAAATGAAATATGTAATACAGGGACAGCACTTAAGCAAGCAACATAAATGTTTAATAGGAAGAAAAGCTTCAGAATCTGAAAAATACAGGATAAGTTGAAATTACTTTGCATTCTAAGGGTATGCTGAACAGCAATGCTTCACATTACATTCACAAATACAGGTCTTTACTCTTCGTAAATAATACAGAACACTCTTATGCTATCCATTCCCCTGTGCCCTTCAGTTAATCTGTTGCCGTCATCCTTTTCTCTATTACTTGACATCTAATCATTTCATCATCTTTCTGACTTCTTCCTGTTATCTGGTATATTAGTTTTCTATTGCCGAATAACAAATTATTACAAGCTAAAACAATGCATGTTTATTTTGTCATATTTCTGTGGGTCAGGGGGTCTAGTAACTGGGTCCTCTGTTCAGGGACTCAGAATGATGCACTTGAGGTGTCAGTTGGGCTGTATTCACATCTGGAAGCTTGATTGGGGAAAAATCTGCTTCCAGGCTAATTCAGATTGTTGTCAGAATTCATTTCCTTGTCCCTGTATGAGTGCCCAGCTGTTTTGCTGCCTGTTAGCTGGAGGCTGCCCTCGTGGGCTAGAGGACACATTTAGTTGCTATAGGCCATGTTCTCCTAGAGGAAGCCCACAGTTTCTTGCCACGTAGATTTCTCAACATGGTCTCTGAATTTAGAAAACCACTAGAAGAAACTCTAGCTGCAATCTGCTAAGAGTCTTATATAATGTGATGTGAACAGGAACTGAAATCCCATTGTGTTTGTCATTTTCTGTTGGTTAGAAGCCAGTCACAGGTCTTAACTGCACTCGGTGGAGGAGAATATACAACAGTGTGGACAGCAGGGAGGGTGAAATCATGGGGCCACCCGAAAGCCCACGGGCCACACCTAAAGTCTATACTTTAGTCAGATACCTCTTAGAAGATCCATTTATCTCTTTAGCCATCCTGTATCTCCTCGTGTCCTTTGTCCCCTTTCACTCAAAGGACTGATCCCAAAGCACACTCTATAAAGGCTCAAAATAACCATCAGGAACATTCCATCTCCCCTTCCCCCAAAATAAAGAGTAATACATATTTCAAGATAGCATCAGCAAGGGAAAAAAATCAGAACGTTTCTCTCGGCAATATATCTCCTCTGTCTGGGAGCCATCTCCATTCTGCAGAGCTGTTAGCAAAGCCTCACATTTGGACAGTGGGAACAGAGGCAACCCTCACACATGGGGTGGGGGAGAGGAGCAAAAAGGAAGTTAGTGAGATTCCAGATCTTTATCTAATGGGACTAATCTGTTCTTGTATCTGGAAGAGGAAGAGCAGATGGAGAGGAGCTGCTGCTTCTCTCTGCTTAGCATTTGTTAAAACGTAAGAGAAATTATATTTCTCCACAAGCTCAGTTCCCAGTGTTTAAGCACCTAAGGAAGAACTGGTAACTCCACAGCTAGGGATTCAATTATCCTGAACCTCATGAAGTGAAAGTAAGCAATCTGAAGTTTACTCTGTAACCCTAAATCAATTTGTGAATAAAAGCCTTAATTTTTGATTCAGTTTTTTCTTAAAATCATCTTCCCATGGCTTAAAAATACTCCCTCTCAAAGGACTCTCAACTTAAAAAGCTGACCACTTCTACAAGTAGTGATATTTGCTCTTGATCTAGGGTTAAGAAATGTCATCCTTGGTGGTCATAATATAGCTGCTATTGCTTTTTATTACATCTTTATGTTGGGTTTTAAATTGCTGTCCTTTTATTTTTAGGAAACTCAGCTTATATTGCTCTTTAGGAACAAACATGTTTCTAACTAAATATAAAGGAAAATCATTAAAAAAATATATCTTGGTATAATACAGCGTTTTACTTTTATAGAAGTATTTTCATATCTCATTTGACCCAGAGAACAATTATATGAAGAGGTTAGTGACAGCTGATATGAATCCACTTTATAGGAAACAGTCTCAGAAAGGATACATGATCGCCCAGGGATACCCAGGCCAAAAATGACTGAGGTCCCAGTGAATCCGGGCTGCCAGCTCTAGAGAGAAAGCTCTTCCATGTACTTCCTGGCTAGAACAGATGAGCTCTGTGCAAAATGGGACAGATACCAAATCTAGAGGAAAACATTAAAGAAGGGCTGTTTTCCTCTTGCTCTTGTGGGAGCACAGTTTTAACTGATCTTTTTTTTTTAATTTCAGAGGAAAATACATTTGAATTTAATAAACATAAAACTGACTGAAATTCATTTACCTTTTAAAGAGAAATTGCCTAAGTCAGGAAAACATGATTAGTTCTTTTATGTGTCAGTAGATTTGGTAATTATGCATTATTTTATTGAGCAGTCTGATAATCACATAAATCACTTGAAATGTCAACACACAAATGTGTTGATTTTGGCTGCCTTAATGCTGCCGTTACTTTTCTCCTCAAATATGAGAAAGAACTTACAAAGATACCTTTATGATAAATTTTAGTGTAGATTTGAAATGGTAATATCTAAACAAGGAGAGTCATTTTCAGTGGGGAAAAAGCAAGTTGCAGGCAAGTGTGTCCTGTATAGTCAGAAGAAAATACCATATCTAAGAGAGATCTGCTGATATTCACCGTGTTCCAGGGTGGGGACCCAGCCCCAGGTCTATTTTGGTTTCTAGCAAAATAGATATTGGTTATATTATAACAAATGTTATTTGAGATTTTTCTTAAAAAACTAAATATATGATACATAGTTAATTACTATATTATATATAATAATATAGTATTTCCAAAGAAATATGAAAAAGAACGTGCTACATTATTCTTTTTAGACTCTTTGTTAAATATGTAATTTTTCCTCCTCAGAGACTATAACAAAAATGTGGAGGTTTGGACACAAGTGATGAGTCTGCATATACTGGACATATATATGGTTAATGAGGCAAAGTTGCAGTGACCATTTAAAAGATTAAGCTGTAAGAAGAAACACTTTGAGATATAAGCTGCAGATACATAAAGGATCTGCACTTTTCAGAAATGGAAAATTGATTTTTAGCAGCTTCCTTTTTTCTAGCACACCTAAAAGGTGATGTAGGAAATGTCTCCCTAGATGAAAAATTGGCTATATACTTTGACAAATAGTAAACATTAAAAAGTCAGCATACTAATGTCACCAGAAATGAAAGATAGAATACTATTTGGTAGTCTGGCTAAGTCAAAAGATTTAAATTTACATCATACCATGTGAATGCATGGTACTTCTTAAAAAAGGCATATAATGCTACTGAATTACACACTGGACTCACAAATTATGTATTGGCAATAGACTTTTATGCTGTTGAACACTGAAACAAGAAGAAACCAAGCCATTTGCATATGGGGTGGTTTATATAAAAATTGATAGCTGGGGACTCCCCAGATTTAGAGATAAACCTAAGAAGATTGAAAACCAGAAACATAGTGTTGAAGGGTGGGCTTAGGCATTTTACAAAGAACCTAAAATCTAGAGATGTTAAAGGATTTGTTCAAGTAGAGTACATGATAAAAACCTAACTATGTTTCCCTTTAAAACAGCACATTTAAGTTAAAATCTAAATTCCTTAGGCCATAAATTTCTTCATTTACTACCTATGGCTAGTGACTAAGAAAAGCCCTTTACAAGTTGTTCAAACCTTCCATTCCAGCCTCATTCTCTGAAGATTCTTCTGCCATATATTCCAGCCACAAGAAAATTCTCCTCCTTCTCTAAACACAGAAAGCTCTTTAAAGATACTGTGCATTTGCATTCCTGGTCTGGAATGTCCCTCCCTCTTTTTTTCACTGTCCAACTCATACTAATCCTTCAACATTCAGGCTCACCTGGGCTCTGCTGGCTCTTTGTTCCTGTGCCTCAAGGGGTCCATTCCCCTGCTGTAATCTACACCCTGCAGACACTTTGTTCCTATGCCTCAAGGGTCTATACCACTGCTGTAACCTGTGCAGACTGGGGTCTGCTTCTCCCCTGACACCAGAGCTCCACAGGGAATTTTAGTCACCTGAGGGCTTAGCACATAGTAGGCACTCAGTAAGTATTGGATTAATGTTCGGATAAATAGAGTAGAAGAGGAAATGTAATAGGGTTATTATCAATTAACATTTAGCGTAGGGAGTCAGAGATTTTCAAATACAAAGGAAACTTGAAAATCCTCTACACCAGGGGTCCCCAACCCCTGGGCCATGGACTGGTACCGGTCTGTGGTGTGTTAGGAGCTGGACCGCACAGCAGGAGGTGAGTGGCGGGCGAGCAAGTGAAGCTTCATCTGCCGCTCCCCATGGCTCCCCATCACTCTCCATCACTCGCATTACCGCCTGAACCATCTCCCCTCCCGCACCCCCATCGTGGAAAAATTGTCTTCCATGAAACCAGTCCCTGGTGTCAAAAAGGTTGGGGACTGCTGCAAACTATGTGTCTCATTTTAAAAGTGTGTTCAAGGAGGTTAATTCATTTATTTCAGGTTACCAAGCTAGTATACAACAGATTCAAGGTTTAAATCCATGTCGTCTAGTTTTAATTTTATATCATAAACCATCTGATGAAAAAACTTTGTTATATAAACTATGTCTTGGTTATTTGGAATTGTACCAGTTCATAAAAATATAAAAATATTTGCAAGTATTAGTGAGTACTTGATGAATGATCTTTTATGCAAATAATTTTTTTTTTAATTATTGGAGTGGTTTGCTGATTATATCTTTGTTATTTTTTAGATCAAAAGAAGTGGTACTGAGCATTTTATAATATATGCATATTTTTAAACCAGGGCACTTATGAGCCTCTCCATTTTTTTCAATAAGCATTAATAATATTTCCAGTTTTTATTTTCACGTTCTGCATTGCAACCCTGTACTTTTTAATATGAAGTTTTATGTTTCACTGTAAACCTCAGTTGACCCTACAAGTTTTTAAATGCATCAATTCTAACATCAGGGTGACCGAAAATAAGTCAGATCTTAGTACTTAAGATAATAATACGAAACTATACACACAGCTATGAAAAGCAGATTTCAAATTGCATGAATTAATTTAATGAATTTTAAAGTAATGAATTAAAAAAAAATTTTACCTATCACTAGACAGGTAAAGTACATAAAGCAATCGTCAAGAGAGTTCAAGCAAACGTAAAATCAAGGCCAGTTTACTCATTTCAGAAAGATAAGGTTTTTTTTTTTTCTCTCTCTTTTAACCAAAACTTGATTTCAGGAACAAGAATGAGCAAAACATTTTAGAGCAGAGAGTATATGGCCCTTATTAACTACTCTGGTATACAAAAGTTATCCATTTCCCAAAGCTTTCTGGACACAGCACCAACATACAGATGTTACAGTTAAATTCAATTAAATCCTGTCACTAAAAGCCCACGCTTCATATTTATAACCAAGAGTAAAGAAAAAAATGAGGATTCTTAAGGAACATTTTGTCCAATCAAAAGAATACCTTCCATTTTTACTAGTGGGTATGCCATACCAAGCCTCAGTAAACTATAGAAATCATTATGCCAGAACAGAAAACTAGTGCAATGCCCTATATTGATTATGAGAGATTTTGATTATATTTATTTCTGATTATTTTTCTCTGGAGGAATCAGCATACCAGGGAATATAACATTCAGTTAGCATGAAAAAGAATCTACAGACAGCAAGCAGAAAGAGCCTTCCTAACTCTCCTGCATTCTTCCTTTTACTTAGTCTGAGATGGAAGAAGAGAGAAAGAAGGAAATGTTTGAGGAGCAAATCAATGTAATTTAAAAATTGTAGAAACCATACTCATTCAGCGTGTGTGTGTGTGTACGTGCACATCTTTGCTTAGTACTATGATGTGCTACCCATGTGGGTAAGCCTCCGTTCATCATAATATCCAGTCTGTCATAGGCAGAAGCTGTCTGGTTGTGAATGCGATGCATTTATGCCAGGGAACAGGTGGAGGAACAGATGACATCTGGTGCAGCACTTTTCAGGACCCTCAGCTCTTCATTGATCTGGATGGAGTTCATCAGCGTAATGACCGCTCTGGCTCTTTACTTCTGTGTACCGCTACCCCCACAACTGAGGGCACCTCATGCATTCTTGCAGTATCATCCACCAGAGTCCCACACTTTGGAGTTGATCTTGTTCCAAGACAACGGACATATAAAATCCTGTCATATGAATTCTGGGTCATATGCAGCTGTTCCTTTCTGTCACCATATGCAGCTTTGGACAACAATCCTATTTGGTCTCCCAGTTGATCCCCTGCATGATATTCCATCCCTTCCCAAATTTAGCTTCACCAGTATTCCCTGAGAACAGAATCCAGCCACTGAGGGGGGCACAGTTTTATGCCCATGTCTTTGCTCCATGATATAGAGTGTTTATGTGCTTGGAACTTCACCTGCTGTTTTCTGCCAGACATCTGCAAAATCCCTGACAGTCCCCATTTGATACCACTTCTTTCACTCTACTTATATAGTGCTTATTGCTGGACTTCTCTGAGATCTACAACTTTCTGCAGCAGCTCTCTTGTCTTTTGTCACTCTTGGGTCCCCAAAATTCCATCAGCCAAACTTAACATGTTGTCTCCCAAGACACTCTGGACCAACTGGCCTGATTTCATCTCTTTTCCTTGCCTCTGTGTCTGTCATTCCTCTGGTCCAGCCTCTTCAGCCCATGTGGATTTCATATTTGCAGAGTCTACCTTTCCAGCCCTAGCAAGAGAATCCAACCCATACTGCTTCCCTTAGCCTCCTGATTCTGAAACTTACTTGGCAAAATGACATTGGACTTGATATTCTACTAGTTTCTTCTACTTGTTCCCAGATCCTTACCTACCTATTTCTGACCTAGACATGTTAACTCATTCTAATTCCTGAGGGCTGTCATTGGCTTTCATTTTGGCACTCTTTACCTTGATTTAAGCTGATTAAATTGAGTGAACAGTGCAAAAAGGAGAGAGAGAGACTGGGTTTTCCATTCTCATTACCACTCTTTGAATCTAGGGACCTTTACTTCATTCTGCATTACTGACAAAGCATTAAAGTCATCCTCACTAATTGTTTCCTGCCATAGTTTATACGTCACAGTGTTGCCAAGTTCACAGTGCCAAGGAGTATAAACATGAAATTCTTAATACTACACCTTAAAACTTCTCTCTCAGGAAAATCTTTTTCTTCACTCAAACATTTCTTTACATATTTACACATCATTTTTCCTTGCTGCTTTTCTATGAAGAAAAAATTGACCCTGCTATATTTTAAAAACAAACCCCAACCTATGTTCCTGATCCAATTTCTTTCCATCTTATCTGTCCACCTATCTAATAAGCATGTTCCTGGATACCTAACATATGCAGACCTTGCAATAAACTTGGAAGATGCAAAGATGACTAAAACATGATTGGAGCACTTAAGGAGCTCAAAATCTAGTGGAGGACAGACATTCATAAACAGATTATTATGAACACAGTGTGATACCTACTATGATGGAGGGATTGGCTAAAGAACATAGACTGAGAGTTGGAAAAAGGCTTAGAGCCCTTTACATTTGTGTTTCACAGAATATCAAATGTCGATGTATTAATTTTGATGTGTTAATTGACATACTAATTTTCTGTCCCATTCAGTAATGGGAAAAACAATAAAATTTGTTGAGCATCTAGTTCTGTACTAGGCATCATGCAGTATAAGAAAAGCTGGGTTGGGGTGGAGAGGTGGCTGTACCTGTTATGAAGGCAATAAATATTTTTCAACTACTTTCATTAAATTGTACTGTTATGCATGTTTCTAAAAAAATCTAAGGTCGCTGTGTTACATTTTGTTTTCCATAAAACTTATAATAAGAAGATGATAAAATTTATGGAATATAATTATATTTACTTTCCTTACCTATCTGTCATTATGAAACACCTAGATTTTTAATATAATTTGTGAAATATTTCAGATTTCATTGTTATTTCATGTTTGCATGATTTTGCTATAGCTGTCTTGTGCCAAAGGTAGCAAAAATGCAGAAACATGAAAACTAATTATACAATAAATTCAGCTAACAGAAAAAAATCTTTCTTTAACATAAATAGCTCAATGTTAGTGGTATGGCTGCAGTAATAAACAGAAGTTATGTGAAATGCCAAAAAATAAAATAAAGAACTTTGATTTTTAAACGCTTAAATACATTAGCTTTTGTTAGGCCTAGAGTTGTTGGGCAAGCAGAATTTCTTTAAAAACATTCAGAAGTTGCTTAATTATGTTACTTTTCATTTGAAGATTGAAAGTGTTTTGAGGGCATATTGCACAACTGAATACATAGTGTCAATATTACTGGAGAAAATCTACCCAGCCCTCACCTCCACATACTTCTTAAGAAGTGAAAACAAATATGAAGACAGTATAATACCCAAATTTAACAAAAGTTAACATCATGCCATATTTACTTCATATATATATATTACATGTTTATACATATACCTATTTATAGTGAAAGGTACATTACCAAAATGTATTTACTCAAAGAAAACTGGGAGCCTGTATGGTCAAGAAAAATCACACACAAAAAGAGTGAGGAAGAAAGTAAAAGAATCCCTCAATAGACTTACCATTATTAAAGACATTGAGTCAGACTTTACAGCTTTCAAAAAACATGTAGCGGGCTTCCCTGGTGGCGCAGTGGTTGAGAGTCCGCCTGCCGATGCAGGGGACGCAGGTTCGTGCCCCGGTCCGGGAAGATCCCACATGCCGCGGAGCGGCTGGGCCCATGAGCCATGGCCGCTGAGCCTGCGCGTCCGGAGCCTGTGCTCCGCAAAGGGAGAGGCCACAACAGTGAGAGGCCCGTGTACAGAAAGAAAAAAAAAAAAAAAAGACATGTACCCTCTGTGTTTCATGAAATATTCCACAAAAAAAAAAAACAGAAAAAGGCTTCCCAAATTCTTTTATGACATCATGGTTTCCTGTTACTAAAACTGAATGAAGGTACAAGAAAGAAAATGATTTAGAATCTCACTTGTAAAATGGAAGAGTCTTAAATAGAACATTACTAAATGGAATCCATCAAGGTTTAAATATGTTTACTAATAAAGAAGAATTCATCCCAGGAATGTATAAAAGGATCAAATTTAAAAAAAGAAAACACTCAAAAAAATCTACTAATGTTATCCCCAAGATAGAAAATTAAATGTGAAGAATATATATATCTTGCTGGTAGGAATGTAAATTGATTAAATCATTTTGGAAATTGTTCAGCTTATTTATAAAATTGCACATTCATGTACTCTACAACCAAAAAATTCTACTTATAGGTACATGATCATAAAATTTCTGAGTACTGTGTATGTATACCAGGAGACAAGTACAAGAAGGTTCATAGCATTGATTTTTTTCTAATTTTTTATTTTTATACAACTTTTTTTTTTTAAGAAATATTCACCATGTATTTCTTCTTTAGGTCTTTTTTAAAAATTTATTTATTTATTTTTATATTTATTTTTGGCTGTGTTGGGTCTTCATTTCTGTGCGAGGGCTTTCTCTAGTTGCTGCAAGCGGGGGCCACTCCCCCACCTCTGTATTTCCCCTCCCCTCTCTCTCCCCACTGGTAACCACTAGTCTGTTCTCTATATCTGTGAGTCTCATAACATTGATTTTAAAAGATAAAACTGGAAATGATCAAATACTCATATCAGTAGAATAGGTAAATATATTGTCTTATATGTGCACGTGGAAAATTACACAGTTGTTAAAATAAATATGCTTTATAAACATATAGATAAATCTTAGTAATATAATATTGAATGAAAAAGGCATGTCCCAAAAGATTACTATATGTCATTTTTTATGAATTTTATAAACACTGAAAACTAAATATTATTTAGAGGTCCTTTCATATCTAATAAAACTGTGCTTGAAAAAGCAAGGAAGTAATGGGAAATGTAAGATTGAATAACTTTGGTTCAGAGAAGCAGAAAGACAGTGGAAGACACCCACATAGGTATTGGCAGTTTATAGTGCTTGGGTTGCTTGGGTTTGTGGCTGTTCAGTATGTATTAATTAATTAAAGGAGAAATCTGTAGAATCATCTCAATATGAATAGACATATAATTTAATAATATTCAACACCTGTTCATAATTTTTAAATTCAGAAACAAACAATAGAAGGGAAAGTCCTTAATCTAATAAAATATATCTTTAAAAAACAATATCAAAAAGCATTCTCAGTGCAGAAATGTTAGACACATTCTTTTAATGTCTGGATTTTTATTGTTGGGTTACTTCTTTTTTTTTTTACTTTAAATTTTAAAAATTTTATTATGGTAAGAGCACTTAGCATGAGATCTAGCCTTTTAAATTTTGAAGCAATTTTTAAGTCAGCCATACTGTTTTGTTTTGTTTTGTTTAACATCTTTATTGGAGTATAACTGCTTTACAATGGTGTGTTAGTTTCTGCTATATAACAAAGTGAATCCATCTTGAAAATACATGATGTTGTTGTGACCTGAAAGTTTTCAAGAGAATATGTTATTTCAGAATGCTTCTTCACAATTTAACTTTCAGTCTCCCCAACAATAGTGACGTGTGTTGCTCCTAAAGCATACTCTCTACCTGATCGTTTTTGTCACTTGCTGTAACTTGTTAAAGAAAGTGTTTCTCTACAAAGGGGTTGGAGACAATGCATTATAAGGCCACACTTTTTCAGAATACAGGGTATTAAAAAGCATATCTGGTATTTTTGCCATTAGTTTTTTTGTCCTAAACATTTTTGCTATAAGCATTTTTGCCACATTTTCACAGCATAAATAATTAGCCGTGAGACAATTTGCTATGAAAGATAAAATAACTGGTTGACAGTTTTGGGTTTGACAGTTTGGTTTCAACTGGTCGAAATGCGTTAGTGTTTCTTCCAGGCAGTGACGTTGTGGGTGGCTTTATCAAGCTGACAGATGAGGATGATTTGCCCCAGGAGTTGGTTCCTTATTTTGAAACACTTTGCATTGGAGTAGGAGGAGGCCTAGGCCAAGGGCCTGGAAGGTACAGAGTTGACTGACCACATTTCACACAGGACTTTGGAACATCTGTCAATGGACATATAACAGTATGTCAAGAACCAACAACAGTATAGAGGCTTTCACAATAGGATACAAAGGTCAGATACAAATATGCATCCTAGTATTTGGAAACAGATACATCTCTTAATGAAGGAAGAAGTTTTAGCAAAAAAGAAACAAGTGTGATGCCCAATAAAGAGACAAATCAACAAGCAAGAAAAAAAAGATAACTATGAATGAAAAACTTGGAAGATAAGTGCGTAGGTACAACCCACAAAAAAGAATCTGTTACTTGCACAGTATTGCTATGAAACTACACACATTTTAAATGTGTTCAAATATTTTCTATTTCATAATAAAGTCTTTTTAATTTTGTTACTCATTTTTATGCATAGTGTTTATGTCCTTTTTATTTTTTTATTGTTTTATTTTTATGTCCTTTTTAATGTCCCTCTTTTTAGTTATTTTTATCTTTTATGGCAAAATTGCCTTACAGCCAATTAGTTATGTGGCAGAAATGTCTGCAGCAAAGATGTCTATAGCAAAGATACTTATGGCAAAAGTACCTAGAACCATTTAAAAGGTAGTAGATTATATCTGTGGGCTCTGTCCTAAGTGTCCCCTAAAGGGAGACTTGGAGAAGTCATTTGTGTTGGGCGAATAGTGATTCTGTTTACCATATAGATGTGTCAAAGCTTATTTTCTGATTTATAAACTAACAGGTATTTCAGCATTTCTTGAAATGTACCACATTTTTCCATGATGGGAAAAACATGTCAAAATAAGCTGTTTAGGTACGACAAGCCACAAGATAAGAGACAAATCTTGTGAGCTGGTTGAGGATGAACCTTTTTTTAATTGTTGTTTTTGTTTTTATACTTCCCTGCTGACTGGTTCCACTGTAAATAACTTTCTAAAATTATACATTTAGTGTTATTCTATCTAATAATTTCTACATGATACCTCTTTTCTTTAAATCAGTGTTTGAATTTCATTAAAATACCTTTGGATTTCAGGATCCTTAAGCACTTATATCAAATAAAAGGGAGTTATACCTCAATTTTTTGTTTTTCACTTTTTTTTTTCAAATTATGTTTAAAATGTCAGAAGCTTTGCACCTGAAGTCTCAGATGGGATATCAAAGATAGTTATTGCAAAGATGTTCAGCCACTGGGGGATTTCTCATGAAATTCTTCACTTAAATCTATAACTGGGCCTTCAGTGAAGTGAGGTATAATTTGGAGAGTTTTAAAAATCTTGAACACATATGCAAAAAAAATAAGTACGTTTAATAAAATGAGTTTGTTTCAAGTGATTTATTAATTCCATACCTAATTTAACACTGGGTTTATAAGCTATTTTACAGTAATAGAAAATATAGTGCATGAATAGTTTTAGAGTTAAAGAATGTGATTTTAAAACTATGAGATTGTTTGGAGCTGACTGCACAAAGAAATGAACCCTTGTTCTGAGACAGGAATATATACGAGAGTCCCTTAAATAAAGTGCCACTTCTAGAGGGAAGGAGAGTGTGAGCATCTTGTTCACATGCAATCAAGAAGAACATATTTTTTGTGTGATGAATTGGGAGATTGGGATTGACAAATATACACTAATATGTAGAAAATGGATAACTAATAACCTGCTGTATAAAAATATGAATAAAATAAAATTCAAAAAAAAGAACATATTTTTTGAAAGTTGTATACCCTATACTTGAACCATATCATTATAACTGTTAGGCATATACCTATTGGGGCCTTCATTAAAGATATATCCAGGCCATATTGTACTGTGGGGCTTAATTAAAATATGTTCATCAGATACTATTCAGATTTTATCAGCATTCAGCACCCAGTTTTATATTTTTCCGCGTAATAAGCTCAAAAGACCTTGGATACGGTGTTAAGGAGAATAAATAGGAGATTAATATTGGGACCTAAAGGAAAATCTTGATGACACTGGGATTTCAAGTTCAGCTTATTTCAAATAAGCTGTTCCTTATTTCCACTTGGGAGCAAAACAAATGGAAATTAATGTCAGTAACGGTGAGGAATATAGATAAGACATTTTACCATAAACAAATATAAAGAAATAAAACATGTTGGCTTTATGCATATTCAATGAGGGGCTTTAACTGTGGCTTCTAATGAGGCTCTCAAAGATGACAATTATAATTTGTGGTGACTGAAGTTTTGATGAGCTAGATAGCCCTGCCTGCCATTTCCACCAGAGTCGGGCTTGTCCTTCTTATACAAATAAAATGCTGACAGTGTTACTATGTATTTGAATGAAAATAATTTGTATCCTCGTTATCCATACTATATGTACACTCTGGACAAAAGATTTTTTTAATAAGTAGCCCTTTAAGGCAGTCCACTTTCTGTGTCAATGGCTCTTAACCCTGTAATCTGCAGTCAGTTCTCTTCCTGATGAGCCATGTCCCACCCTTTCCTTTCCAATCACTTCAGAGCAATGTGCTAATGGGCTGTTTTTCAACTGTTGACATTGATGGTCCATTTTCCCAAACCATCCTGATTCCTGAGAGGCCATGCCCCTTTCTACTTTCTTTTGCCAAGGACAAGGGAAGAAAAATTACATCTAGGTTTCTTTACATTGTTGTTTTAGCCTAAAAATCAATCACGATAAAACGTGCACAGGTCCAGTTAAGACTGAAAAATCTAGAATTAAGGCTCGCATGATCTGATGAAACAAAATGATGTACAGGACTCTACAGATGATTTACAAATTGTGGGAATTGCAAAGCTTTATATCAACATAAAATGCACAGCTCCTTCAAGCAAGCATGGTACATAAAAATATGTTGTGCGTTCTTGTCAACTTTCCTACCTTTCATGGGCCTCTAAATATTTAAGATATGCAATGTGATTTGCCGTTGCAGTATACTGTATGCTGTGGATGTTTTCTTTTGAGAGTTCTCATGATTTTCATTTATTTGTCACAGAACAAGATTTATGTAAATATGCATATTGACATACATATTTGTGTATAGATGTTTTGTGCTTGTAAATGTCAGCCTATAAGATATATAATGGTTATACAAAACACAGATGCTTTTGATAAACTTATTATTCAGTGAAGTAGTTGTCAACAGCTCTTTCAAGTCAACAACCAATCAAATTCTGGCTGCTGAAGTACATGCCAGTTCAATGAATCTTTAGCTTTACAAAGAGTTGCTGACAGTTTCTACGTAGGCTCTCCTCTCACTGTGCTTTCAAAACCACTAAACTATTTCAATTCCTACTTAAAAGTTGTATTATTATTTTCTAAATTATATGCATAAATTTACCAGTAATTTTCTTTGTTTTCTACTTCATTTGGGCTTTGTCACTGCTATACTAAAGTACCTAAATAACATTTATTGGATATTATCATGCTGTTTGATCAAAGACTTGTATTAAGTCTCCATTAACCTATTAATAATTACTCTATCAATTACAGACTAATTCAATTAGTCACCACCCTGAATTATTGTTTGTGGAATAAATCAAAGTTCCCAGCCTAATCAAAATCAGGCTTGAAAGGTAAATAAAGAAGATATGTTAGTTCTACTTTCTCAGGGTGATCTTATTTTTGATGAACTCAGCAGAAAATCACTTTTAGTAACCTAATGAGAAAAGTATGATTCTTTTCCCTAAAAATTTTCTAAGTTTCATATTTTTCTTCACATATGTTTTAGTGTTTCTGATATAGGTTTTGGAGAAATTGGGTAATAGCTTACCTGTTAATTTGATGTCAATTTTAGTTACTTGTAACTATAATTGTTTGAGAATATTTTTTCAAAACAAAATTTGTATAGAATATTACAAATATCTGCTCATTAAAAAGCAGAAAATCAAGTTATTTTAATTTCTCTTTATATATCATGATTTAAGTAAATATAAGGGCATTAGATTAAATCCTTATAATAGTATTTTATTAACTCTAAATGTTTATAATTTTGGTTGTTTTTATATTTTTTTAATTTAAGTATAGTTGATTTACAATGTTTCAGGTGTACAGTAAGTTGATTCAGTTTTATATATATATATATATATATTTACATATATATGTATATATGCTTTATCAGATTCTTTTCCATTATAAGTTATTATAAGATATTGAATATAATTCCCTGTGCTATATAGTAGTCCCTTGTTGTTTATCTATTGTATATACAGTAGTGTGTATATGTTAATCCCAAATTCCCAATTTATCCCACCCCCCTCCCTTTTCCCTTTGGTAACCATAAGTTTGTTTTCTGTGTGTGTCTGTTTCTGTTTTATAAATAAGTTCATTTGTATCATTTTTTTTAGACTCCACATATAAGTGATATCATATGACATTTGTCTCTGTCTAACTTCACTTAGTATGATAATCTCTAGGTCCATCCATGTTGCTGCAAATGGCATTATTTCATTCTTTTTTATGGCTGAATAACATTCCATTCTATATATACACATCTTCTTTATCCATTCATCTGTCATTGGACATTTAGGTTGCTTCCATGTCTTGACTATTGTAAATAGTGCCACTATGAACATTGGGTGCATGTATCTTTTCAAATTAGACTTTTTGTCTTTTTCAGATATATGCCCAGAAGTGGGATTGCTGGATCATATGGTAACTCTAGTTTTTTAAGGAACTTCCATACTGTTCACCACCAACTTACACTCCCACCAATGGTGTGGGAGTGTTCCCTTTTCTCCATACCCTCTCTGGTATTTATTATTTGTAGACTTCTTGATGATGGCCATTCTGACTGTTATGAGGTAGTACTTCATTGTAGTTTTGATTCATATTTCTCTAACAATTAGCGATGTTGAGCATCTTTTCATGTGCCTGTTGGCCATCTGTATGTCTTCTTTGGAAAAATGTCTGTTTAGTTGTTCTGCCCATTTGTTGATTGGGTTGTTTGGTTTTTGATATTGAGCTGTATGAGCTGTTTGTATATTTTCAAAATTAATCCCTTGTTGGGTGCATCGTTTGCGAGTATTTTTCTACCATTCCATAGGTTGTCTTTTTGTTTTATTTGTGGTTTCTTTTTCTGTGCAAAAGCTTCCAAGTTTAATTAGGTCCCATTTGCTTATTTTTGCTTTTATTTCCTTTACTCTAGGAGAGGGATCCAAAAAACTGTTGCTGTGATTTATGTCAAAGACTGTTCTTCCTATGTTTTCCTCTAGGAGTTTAATAGTATCCAGTCTTACATGTAGGTCTTTAGTCCCTTTTGAGTTGATTTTTGCATGGGGTTTTAGAGAATGTTCTAATTTCATTCTTTTACAAGTAGCTGTCCAGTTTTCCCAGCACTGTTTATTGAAGAGACTGTCCTTTCTTCATTGTATATTCTTGCCTCCTTTGTCGTAGGTTAATTGACCACAATTGATCATAAGTGCATGGGTTTATTTCTGGGCTCTCTATCCTGTTCTATTGATCTATGTGTCTGTTTTTGTGCCAGTACCATACTGTTTTGATCACTGTAACTTTGTAGTATAATCTGAAATCAGGGTGCATAATTCCTCCAGCTCTGTTCTTCCTTCTCAAGATTGTTTTGGCTATTTGGGGTCATTTGTGTTTCCATACAACTTTTAAAATTATTTGTTCTAGTTCTGTGAAAGATGCAATTGGTAATTTGATAGAGATTACATTAAATTTGT
Source organism: Phocoena phocoena (assembly GCF_963924675.1). Lineage (NCBI taxonomy): Eukaryota > Metazoa > Chordata > Mammalia > Artiodactyla > Phocoenidae > Phocoena > Phocoena phocoena. The sequence goes on along the minus strand of NC_089221.1, from coordinate 67,305,356 downwards.
AGATTGCCTTGGGTACTATGGTCATTTTGGCAATATTGATTCTTCCAATCAAGAACATGGTATATCTTTAAACCTGTTTGTGTGGTCTTCAATTTCTTTGTTTTTATCTTTTAAATTTCTTTGAGATTTAGTGAGAAAATCATCATAGTTGGACTTTCATTTAGAACTATTTTTACATAGAGAGTTTTAGTGAAGCCTGAATGAATTTTCTCAAACCTTTTTGTGAGAACTACATTTGGAAGGTTCCTCTAGCTGCAAAAGCAGACCTGATTTTAAATGTTCCTATGTTGAGCTTACCAGGAAATCACTTACATTATTTTATTACATTCAACTTCTCAATTTTGACTGCCGCAACCTTTGATTCCCTTACCATCATCCATACAGTATGCATACAAATATAAGCCAGTCGGTGACTTTCCAGGCTCTGGGCAGAGTTTTCTGTAACTACAGTGTGAGGATTCCAACATCTGAATCAGAACAGGGGTGGCCAAGACCCAGAGGCTGCCCTGTGGACCGAGGGACCTGAGGTCACTTTACTACAGCCAGAGACTGCAAGCTGTGGTCAGCACTCTACTTCCCAATGTCCCATCACACCCATTTACCCCATAATGCAAACCTGGAAAAGTGGAATAGAGCACATGTTGGCTACATGTTAGCTCACTGAATCCTAAAATATGAAGCCATTCATTCATTATATACTTATTGAAATACCTTGTATATGCCAGGTGCACAGTGAACAACAGGGACATAGTTGCCTGCCACTGTGATTTTACTTGTGATAGGAGAATGCTTTGGATTTTGTATTATCAAGAAAATAGGTTATCCTTCCTGTATGTAGAGGATAAACAGCAAGAGTAGGAGAGGTTCATCCTTCAGATCAGATAAGCTATACTGCCTAAATGTCTGCTGGACCTTGTTGATAAGACCTTTGGCAGTGTTTATATCTGAAGGTCAGTAAGAATTCATAAAACAGCCTGATAGATGGTGAGAGACAATAGGGAATGCTTATGACCAGTGTGCTGCCAAACACCAGGACTATTCTCTCTCTGTTCAAGTAAGGGAAAATAATACAAGATTATATCAGGCTTATTTTTTAATATGCAGAACAAGAAAAGGATAGAAATTACTCAAAAGCTATGATGAAAACTGTAAAAGTAGAAAATTTTTTACAGAAACAAATGATTAGTAGAATATATATAAAGATATTTTTTCCTTGAGTAATAGAATGAGACCAAAGTTGAGATGATGAGGGAGGGATCTTAAATTATGTATTTCAAGGAAATTTTAAAAATTAACAGTGGAAATTCCATTATCAAAAATGAAATGCACGGCTTCCCTGGTGGCGCAGTGGTTGAGAGTCCGCCTGCTGATGCAGGGGACACGGGTTCGTGCCCAGGTCCGGGAAGATCCCACATGCTGCGGAGCGGCTGGGCCCGTGAGCCATGGCCGCTGAGCCTGTGCGTCCGGAGCCTGTGCTCTGCAATGGGAGAGGCCACAACAGTGAGAGGCCCGTGTACCACCAAAAAAAATAAAATGCAGGGCTTCCCCGGTGGTGCAGTGGTTAAGAATCCGCCTGCCACTGCAGGGGACACGGGTTCAAGCCCTGGTCCAGGAAGATCCCACATGTCGCGGAGCAACTAAGCCCATGCGCCACAACTACTGAGCCTGCACTCTAGAGCCTGTGAGCCACAACTACTGAGCCCGTGTGCCTAGAGCCTGAGCTCAGCAGCAAAAGAAGCCACAGCAATGAGAAGCCAATGCACTGCAACAAAGAGTAGCCCCCGCTCACTGCAACTAGAGGAAACCATGTGCAGCAATGAAGACCCAATGCAGCCAAAAATAAATAAATAAATTTATTTTTTTTAAATCCATAATATTGAGGATAAAGTGAAGAAACTCTGAAAATACAAAGGAGATAATATTTTTAAATGATGAGTGAGAAAATATTATAAATAGGAAAAATTAGAAGTAAAGAGCTAGTCTTTGGATAATTGACCTTCTAGTGGGAGACACTAAAAGAAGCAGAAGCAGCATTTTAAAATATAAGACCAGAAAACCTTTTGAGCACACTTCCCTGTATCTGTGAGACTGTTACACAGCCATTACAAAGTATTATTATTTAGATATAAAAATATACACATGCAAATTACAAAACCACATTCATACTGTGAGCTTATTTTCATGAAGATAGATATATGGGAATAGGAAATGTCTGCAAATATGAATATTAAGAGGTCAACAAGAATTAACTCTAGAGTTTTGGTTATTTTATCTGGATTCCTTATATCTCTTCATACCATCTGAAATAATCACAACTGTTTATTACTTTTATCTTTAGGCAATAAACCTATTTTCCATATTCTCTGACCAAATTCTATTAATTTATCCTATGTATTGGGTTAGCCAAAAAGTTCATTTGGATTTTTCCATAAGATGTTATGGAAAAACCCAAACGAACTTTTTGCCCAACCCAATAAATGAGATTATGTGGCCAAATGAAAGGACTAGGATTTTATGAAAGTTTTAATTTTAATTAAAATTTAAGGATACAGGGAGGAACAAATGTTTTACAGTAAATAAATGATTGTGATAAACTCTTGAAATGACTTGTTAGGATAAAAAAAAGTCTTAAAAATAGTTTATTGACTTAAGAGAATTACTAGTGAAATATTAAGAAAAAAAGGAATAAATTGACCTGCAAATATGGACTAAAGTGCAACCAACACCTGGTAACCAATAATATTGTTCAAATGCCAAATATAACAAATTTGTCTAAAATATCCACATTTAAGGGGTATGAAAATCATTGATTGTATATGATGGTAAGACAGAGCTGATTTTTAATATTCTCTGTATTTCTCAATTTTTATTCTTAGCATGTATTTTATATTGAGAAAGATTATTAAAATAACAATATTAAATATAAAATATTCATAATTATGCTGCATCCCATCCTTAGTTAAGATAAGCAGTTGAACTACCTGCATGACTCTAAACAAATTCTTTTAAAAAGTTCATAGTCATGAGCTGACAGCAATCATGGGGTGCAGCTCAGATTGACATATGCAGTTGTTTATAATTGTAGATAATTGTTAAATATGGAATGATCTCAATTTTGAATCCAGGGCAGGTGATTCCTGGATATTTGAAATGTCTACAATATGTCTGATATGCTGCAAAACATGCTCCTGAGCATAAAAAGTTTGTTCATGGCATCAAACATGTATCATGCTTGGTTTTACATGTAAAAGGCACACTAGAAAACATCAATAAAACAGAACATTTCCTCTCTCTTTGGAAGGTTATTTTATAGTATATATTTTTTGTATTAGTGTTTATAATTTTAAAATGCAATATGGGAAAAGCAATTGCTTTATTAAATGTTTTTTTAAATATTATTGGAAACTAAAACTGTTTTTAGTAAGAGGAGGAATGCAATCATGGGTGCTGGAATGAGTGTATTATGAGGCCTCGATAGTATTTTAAGGATTCTAAATCCATAACCTTAGAGCTACTAAATTCTATGAGATACAGGAGCTGGATAATATTTCATCTTAAGTTGATCACATTGACTAGTTAGCCTGCAAATATGGAGTAAAAGTGTGACCAGTATCTGATAACCAAAAATGTTGCCCAAATGTCAAGTATAGTTAATTACAGGCATACCTTGGAGATATTGTGGGATCAATTCCAGACCTGTGCAATAAAGCAAGTCACGTGAATTTTTCTGTTTTCCAGTGCATATAAAAGTTATGTTTATATACTGTAGTCTATTAAGCGTGTGATGGCATTATGTCTAAAAATATAACATGACATACCTTAGTTTAAAAATATTGCTAAAAAATACTCATCTTTTGAGACTTTAGTGAGTCATAATAGTAACATCAAAGATCACTGATCACAGATCACCATAACAAATATAACAATGAAAAGTTTGAAATATTGCAAGTACCAAAATGTGACACAGAAACACAAAGTGAGCAAGTGCTGTTGGAGAAATGGTGTGATAGACTTGCTCAACACAGGGTTACCACAAACCTTCAGTACATAAGAAACGCAATATTTGGGAAATGCAATAAAACAGAGTATGCCTTTATGTGCTTTAAATGTAGCTACGATTATATAGAATTTTTTTCATGTAATGTTAAGGTAAAAACTTCTATATTGAAACCAAAAAGTCTAAATATTTTGCCTATAATTTAATTATTAAATATAGATAATTATATTAGCTTCAAAGTTATTTCTGCTTAATGAGTTAATTTTACAAAGCTCCTTGAAGTTATAAAATATATAATCCAAAATAACTGATATAACATAAAAGCAAAAACTAGAGCATTGTAGATGCAGCAGAGCACCATATTTCTGTGATAAATCTCTTTGGTCTTTTTGTTCACTTTTTTAAAACACCTATTTATATCACTTTTTATTTTTTTCACCCCTTTAAGAACATCTCCATGAAAATCAGCAGACTTTCCTTGGTCTGCCTTGTCTCCTCCCAGGGAGCCATCTGTCAGGGTGTTATGCAGATAATCTGAAATGTAGTTCATCTTGACCTTTTTCAAACAAATGCTCTTCGTTTTTCTACACTGTTTTTCTAAGCTAGACACTCTAAAAATATGTATGCTTTGCTAAAACATTGTAGGATGTTTTACAACAAAATAAAGGTATATTCCTACATAACACTCATGCAATACTTTTTTCTTTACTTATATATCATTTAAGCCTCTTTCTATATAGATCCTTCTTTTTTCACTCATAATTAAAGGAAAACAAATCACCCACTATAATTTGGAGTCTAATTTTCTCTTAATATTTTTTAATTTAATTTTTATTTTATATTGTAGTATAGTTGATTTACGATGTTGTGTTAGTTTCAGGTGTACCACAAAGTGATTCAGTTATAAATATACATATATCCATTCTTTCCCAGATTCGTTGCCTATATAGGTTTTTACAGAATATTGAGTAGAGTTCCCTGTGCTATATAGTAGGTCCTTGCTGATTATCTATTTTATATATAGTAGTGTGTATATGTTAATCCCAAACTCCTAATTTATCCATCCCCCCACCTTTCTGCTTTAATAACCATAAGTTTGTTTTGAAGTCTGTGAGTCTGTTTGTTTCATAAATAAGTTCCTTTGTATCATTTCTTTTGGATTTCACATATAAGAGATATCGTAAGATATTTGTCTTTGTCTGACTTACTTCATTTAGTATGGTAATCTCCAGGTCCATCCATGTTACTGCAAATGGCATTATTTCACTCTTTTTTATGGTTGAGTAATATTCCATTGTATATATGTACCACATCTTTATTCATTTCTCTATCAGTGGACATTTATGTTGCTTCCATGTCTTGGCTATTTTAAATAATGCTGCCCTGAACATTGGGGTGCATGTATCTTTTCAAATTGGAGTTTTCTCCAGATATACCCAGGAGTGGGATTGATGGATCATATGGTAACTCTATTTTCAGTTTTTTAAGGAACACTCAATACTGTTCTCCATAGTGACTGTACCAATTTACATTCCCACCAACAGTGTAGGATGTTTCCTTTTTCTCCACACGCTGTCCAGCATTTATTATTTGAAGACATTTTGATGATGGGCATTCTGACCAATGTGAGGTGATACCTCATTGTAGTTTTGATTCACATCTCTCTGACAATTAGCAATGTTGAGCATCTTTTCATGTGCTTTTTCGCCATCTGTTTGTCTTCTTTGGAGAAATGTCTATTTAGCTCTTCTGCCCATTGTTTTGATTTGGTGTTTGTTATTTTGATATTGAACTGCATGAGCTGTTTATATATTTTGGAGATTAAGCACTTTTTGGTCGCATCATTTGCAAATATTTTCTCCCATTCTGTGGGTTGTCCTTTCATTTTGTTTATGGTTTCCTTTGGTGTGCAAAAGCTTTTAAATTTAATTAGGTCCCATTTGTTTATTTTTGTTTTTATTTTCATACTCTAGGAAACGGATCAAAGAAGATATTGCTGCAATTTATTTCAAAGAGTGTTCTGCCTGTGTTTTCCTCTAAGAATTTTGTAGTCTCCACTTTTACATTTAGGTCTTTAATCCATTTTGAGTTTATTTTTGTGTAAGGTGTTAGAGAATATTCTAATTTCATTCTTTTACATGTAGCTGTCCAGCTTCCCCAGCACCACTTATTGAAGAGACTGTCTCTGCTCCATTGTATATTCTTGTCTCCTTTGTTGTAGATTAATTGACCATAGGTGCCTGGGTTTATTTCTGGGCCTTCTATCCTGTTCCATTGATCTATATTTCTCTTTCTCTGCCAGTACCACACTGTTTTGATGACTGTAGCTTTGTAGTATAGTCTGAAGTCAGGGGGCCTAATTACTCCAGCTCCATTTTTCTTTCTTAGGATTGCTTTGGCTATATGGGGTCCTTTCTGTTTCCACACAAAATTTTTTGGTCTAAGTCTGTGAAAGATGCCATTGGTAATTTGATAGGGATTGCATTGCATATGTAGATTTTATTGGGGAGTAGAGTCATTTTCACAATATTGATTCTTCCAATCCAAGAACATGGTATATCTTTCCATCTGTTTGTGTCATCTTCAGTTTCTTTCATCAGCATCTTATAGTTTTCAGAGTACAGGTCTTTTACCTCCTTAAGTAGGTTTATTCCTAAGTATTTTATTCTTTTTGATGCGATGGTAAATGGGATTGTTTCCTTAATTTCTCTTTCTGATCTTTGGTTGTTAGTATATAGAAATGCAACGGATTTCTGTGTATTACTTTTGTATCCTGCAACTTTACTTAGTTCATTGATGGGCTCTAGTAGTTTTCTGATAGCATCTTTAGGATTTTCTATGTATACTATCATGTCATCTGCAAAGAGTGAGACCATTTCCCTCTTGTAATATAATCTTAATATTTAAATAGAGATGCACAACATTCCATAAAATTAATTATATTCTTAATTAACCATTTCACGCATAAATGTGAATTTTAGTTACACAATATTTTCTCTACTTTCAATAAAGATGAAATGACTGACTTTGTGTACATCCTGAGAAGGTGGCCAAAATATGCTATGATCAAGAAGTTGCTTCTAGGACAATCTGGCCACCCGATTTCCCTGTTTCCATATTTATGTTTCTAAAAGGTACTCTGAGACCAATATTAGATTCTTCCCCCAGATTGATTTATTGTTTTAAACAGAGTTTTAATACTCCTATATATTGTTTTACACACTTATATATTAACTCATCTTATCCTCATAATATCCTTAAAATCCTAATAAAGGGACTATTCTCATTTTTTCAAATGAGGATATTGAGCTAGAGAGGTAAAGTAGCTTGTCCAAAGGCATATAGCTAGTAAGTGTAGAGCCAGTTTGTGAACCCAGACCATTCAGCTCTACTAGAATAGGCTGGCTTTCACAATCACATTCCTGAAGATTGGAGAGGATTTTTAACTAGTTGCCTTCCCAATAAAAATTGTTGGTACAACTATGATGATGTTTCCTTAACCAGTAATGCCACGTAGAAAAACAAGAGGAAAGCGGCTAGCATTTTCTGCTGTGATACACTGCAGCATCCTTAGCCACGGGTTGGTTTTGTCTGCAGAACATACTTCGGAAGTAGCTCCAGCTTAATCCAGAAAAACCTTTACTGAGGGCAGTTACATGTTAGGTACTTTTAATACAGATCCTGACATGAAGTGCAGTGCATTAAGCCAAATGTCTACCCATGTCCCAGCTTAGCGCCCTAAATAACCTGCTCTATCTGAGCCAAACCTTGGGATGTGAGGGTCTAAAATAGCAGAATCATATTTGCAGTATAACTTTAACTCAGAAAATCTGCAAGAGGACAGAGTGGTCCTGGGCCAGGGGTAGGCATAGGTCCAGAAGAGTGGGCTTTTCTGGGATCATCCTGCATGATGAACATGAGAGTGATGTGTCCTTCCAGTGTGTTGCAGAGTGAGATCTGTACATCCCTGTTGTAACAACCTCATGTTAAGTGTGGGATGCTGATTATTTTTATACTGAAAGAAGGCTTGCTTAGGCCTGGTGTTCTAAGTTTATAATGTAGCAAATTTTAGGACCAAATCCAGCTTGAAACAGATTGCTGACTATTTAAATCAAGGAGTTGACTTAACTGGAACAAAAAAGAAAAACATTTCTGGATCAAAAAAAAAAAATGCTGGAGAATAGGAGCTGTTAAAGTGGGAGAAAAACAGATCTGTTAGAAAGAGCCAAGACACACAACTTAAGGAGAAAACATCTCCACCCAGCAGGAAACCCTGACTTTAAGAAATGCCACTGAAAGAGAGATGCTCCAAGACGCCTCACTGCATCATCTTAGCTTAGGACTTATAGACATTTAGGCACTGAAGAATCCACTGGAGGTATTCTTGGTGTCAGTTTGAGTTCCTGTATGTTTACAGCCTTGATGACAACACAGTGACTCAGAGTACTGTAAGACTTTTTTTCCATTTATTGAGTGTCAGCAACATTAAGAACACTTTGAAGACCAGTGGCTAGGCCTAGACGTTTCTGCGCAATTAGATTTGGATTTAGTACAGCAACAGCAATCCATATTTTTAAGCCCAGACAGCTAAAGAACAGAGAGGAAATTCATGTTTAAAGACAGGGCTCTCATAATATTGTAAAGCCTGGATTGCTTTTGTTTGGAGCTTAGAGTGGCTATACGTTTGATGAGTGTGGTGAGAAAGCTTTGAGATTCTTCAGAAATTTCTGAAATAGTCACAGAGAATGGGAAGAAATCATTGAGTGAGAATCCATATGCGGAACTTTGAATCAGAAAGACATGGATTTGAATCTGGGATCCTCCCTTTACTGACTATTGATCTTTGTGTCACATGTCATGTTACGTTACCTCCCTAGCACCTGTTCCCTCTAAAGTGGAGATGATATCCTACCAGAAAAGAGTATTAAGAGGAGTCACTGAAGACATACCATAAAGCATTTAGCATTATGTGAGGCAGCAACAGTTTCCTTCCCAGGATATCATAATTTTGCCATCCTGCATTGCCGCTGGACACGCAAGATATTTTAAGTGACATAATACATGTTTGGAAAGTAGTAACAACATTATATTTTATAATTTCTGTAAACTTTCTACAATGTTTTAATAAAGCATTGAGGGTGGTTTTCTGTCTCAATCCATTGTCCAGCTTGAACCTAATGTCTTTGATGAATGTTAAAAAAGAGGGCAAAAAGCCATGTGAATTTTTTAAGAAATATAATCCTATGCCATGAAACATTGGGAACTTTTTCATGTCTTTATTGATGAGCATCTGTGTCACTTAATATGGTCTATTCAATGCAGTCTCCCTAGACCCCTCTTCTCATTGATGGCCTGCATCTGACCCATGACTGTCTATTTGTAGCTACAAACATCTCTCAGGATGGAGAACCTGAAATAGAAACAAAAGGTCATAGTGGTTGAAAGCCACTAAGGTCACACATGGGATCATGACAGTTGAAGATGATAAGATCAAGGATGTAGCAGTGCACTTAGTCATAGGAAGTAGGAAGAAGTAGGTGGCTATTGTGGGAGGAGAGAGGAAGCTATAGATCAAGGAACATTAGTACAACAAATGGTAAAGGTCTTAATAAGAATTGTCCACATGGAAAACAAAGTTTCCTATAATTTTTCTTTTAATTAGCATCATAAGATATAAGAAAAGATGCATGAGTTAGAGAACAAAGAGGGGAAATACTAAACTATTCAATGTTATGTATTCTTCTTTGATGAAAATCATTCCTATCTTTTGCATTTCAGTGTTGCAGTTGATGAATTTAATGCTTACTAAATCACTGTGGGTCTTATGCCCTTTAATATATATATTGCAACAATGAGCACATTGTGAGCACAGATCCCACAAGTCATGGATGCATATTTTAATTCTCTCTCATTTTTGAAGAATACTTGACTGCCTCCTCAACAGTTTTAGGGTTGTAGTTTTCTGAAAGATGATTTTCATTGGCCAATGATTACTATTACTCAATTATATATAAATGAACTGATTAAAATTCATGGAAACAGGGTTGACTTTTTAATGCTTAATTAGGAAACATCAAATTTTTTTGTTCCTGATATGTACACAGCTATAATTTTTATTACTATAAAATTGACCAATAAAGTCAGAAAATTGATTTATAAGCACAGACTCTGGGAGATGACGATCAGTCTCAAGAAGATCAGCTTTGCCAGTTCTGTACTATCTCAATTACACAAAAACCACATGCTAGATGAGTCAGTTTAATATAAAATTGATTGGTAGACTGAAAAGACCACCACTTTATTTTAAAATGCTCAAAATGGTTGTCCAAATTTTCAGCCAGGTTTGCCCAGTGGCATAATCAAAATCACAAGCCAATAATAGACTCAGTCTTCTATTTCAAAATACAAATAATCAAGTGGGTTTTTGGCCTTAGCATATGTATTTCTTAATCTCCTGAGTTCAAAAGAATTGCAAATTTATAATGGACTCTATCGTGGCATTTGAATTATGTCTTTTCCTTTTTGTAGGTGGATCTTCTGGTCCCTACCAAAGTGACTGGCATTATTACACAAGGAGCTAAAGATTTTGGTCATGTGCAGTTTGTAGGCTCCTACAAACTAGCTTACAGCAATGATGGAGAACACTGGACAGTATACCAGGATGAAAAGCAAAGAAAAGATAAGGTAAGTCATTCTTGTGGTATGATGACATACAGAAGTAGAGGATCAAATTGTTTAACATTTTTTATTCCTTGATTATTTTGATAATTAGGAATTGTAGAATTCTAATTATAGAAGTGAACAGATTTGATGATTATATTAGTTCATTGAAATTAAAATAGGGATGTTTCTTAGCTCAGTTTCCTTGATTGTGTTTTAATTCATGGATTAATGAATTTGACCTGTAAAGTCTCTGTTTTAATATTATAATGATCAGTATATACTGATGCACTTAACCTTCTACACCATACGATCTCTAATTGTTTTCCTAAAAGTTGTTACTATGTTGAACATCTTTGTATCTACTGGTAGCTACTGGTCTGAATGTCTGTGGGATTCTGGAGAATGAAAGTGTTCAAGGGTAATATCAATAACTACTTGGATCAGATGTTAAAATATGGCCTTAGATTAATGAAATTGAATTTGTTGCTTAGATTCTGTGCAAAGAACTGTACCTTTCTGAAGACATCAGTAGAAATGTAATCTCTTATTTCAGTGATTTGGGGGAAAATATAATACACTTTCATACATGTTAAGCATTTCTGAGTTAATAATGATTTTTCCATTTTATGTAATGCCTTTATTTCCTTACTGTTGTTGTATTATTAACCAATAGAAAGGTTGGGAATATCTTTCTTTCTTCAAGTATGCAAGGTAGAGAATTTAATTTTCCCAGAAATACCGAGACTGGAGTGACTATTTCAATGAGACTATAAAGTATGAATTCAGTTCACACAAAATTTATTTTAGGGGAGATGTGTTTTAGGTTAAGATTACAAAACCACAACTCTTTAACTTTTAATGTCTCAGAATATGCCCATTTAGCATCTCAGGACAGACGTATTCACTTAACATCTCAGAACACACACACATTTTGCGTTTTAACATCTCAGAAATTGGTGTATCTCAATGTCACAATCTAATAGCCCTTACTATTTTCTAGAAGAATGTAAAATAATGGCATGTTTTATAATCAGTGGTTTCTTAGATTGAATGAATATTGGGTATTTTGTAACAATGTCTTCAAATTTTTTTAGGGGTAGACAAGTATCTGCTATGATTTATAGCAAATAACTATTTCAGTTCTTGTTTTCACCTTTTACAGTAGGCATTTTGATGTGTAAAGAATGCAAATATATTCCATAAGATGAAATTTTCTAAACTTCATAAATTATACAGTTCTTGAAATTAATTTTAAGATAAGTATTCTCATCTATAATCCATGTGCAATATCCACTGAAAAGCACATTTGTAATATTTAAATCCTTATATAAGTTGATTTAAGGAAGAAGGGTAAACCATTGTGCTGGTGAAATACTTGTCTCCATTTATATTAAGCATATGATTTAATGATTATTTGTGAATCATTTTTAAAATTTCCCTAATTGATAGACTGGACATTGTTATTTATGCATTTTATTTCATTATCTCAGTCTGAAATGTACATAAAACCTTTGTGTCAAGTTGGCCAAGTGATTAGATAGTGTTGTTCAGGTTTTCTATATCTTCCCTGATTTTCCAGTTACTTGTACTAAAAATTCCAGAGAGAGCAATGTGGAAATCTCCAACTCTAACCATTGATTTCTCTATTTCTCCTGGCAGTTATTGGTATTTGCTTCATGTATTTTGAAAGTCTGTTGAAAGATATATGAATGATTAGGGTTGTAATGTCCTCTTAATCAAAAAACTCTTTTATCATTAGAAAATGACCTTCTTTATTCCTGGTGGTATTTTTGCTCTGAAACCTACTTTGCTGCTATTCATAGAGGTACTCTAGCTTTCTTTTGATTAGTACTACATTGGTATATGTTTTCTCCATCCTTTTACTTCTAACTATTTCTACTTTATATTTAAAATGCACTTTTTCTATGCAGCATATAGTTGTTTCCTTTTTTCCAATTCAACTATCTCTGCTTTTAACTGGAGCATTTAGACCATTTATATTCATATGAGTATTGAAATAATTGGGTATAAATCTATCATCTTGCTATTTATTTGCTATATGTCTCACCTTTTCTTTCATTTTTTCCTATTTTCAGCCTTCTTTTGAATTAATTGAATTTTTTAGTTATTCCATTGTGCTTCATTTGTTGACTTATTTGCTATAACTGTTTTTTGTTATTTTAGTCACTGCTTTAGGTTTTATAATATACATTTTAAACTTATCGAGTCTACCTTCAAATTAATGTAGAGCCCCGGAAACATACCTCCATAAGCACAAGCAAAATAGATTATAGTTATAAATCCATGTACTTAAGAGCCACACTTACTATAACACATGATTTTGCCATTCCCCAAATAAGTCTTATTGTAAAGAAAGAAAAAGACTCCCACTAGGCAAGTTGGAAAGTCATGAGAGTAAACTGACACGTTCAGTGTAAAGGATGTAAGCCAGAATCCTCATGTGAGACAGTAAGTCATGTCATCTATCCAATGTAAAATTTCTGAAAAAATAAACCATTTTAGAATTATAAATATGACAGTTGGCTAAACTCAGTCAATATAACTGGTAGTTTTAAAATTAAATTTAGCCAGTCTGTTTTTAATATTATAATTAGTTTGGTACATTGAAGAAAAGCCTTAATAAGTTTACTATTTATTACCAAAGGAAACAACTAACACCAATAAACAATACATAGAATGCTGCAGTTGCTATTATAATAAATACTTTGAAGGAAATGCAGGACATAAACATCTCCATTCCTACAGAGAAGGGAATTTTATAAAATAAATGAGAAAATGGATTCCATGAGTTCTTTCAGCAGTTGGAAATACAGGCATTTTACACACACACACACACACACACACACACACACACACACACATATATACACATATATATCCCAGTCAAAATATATGTTTATAAATATATACAAGTAATTATTGTGCTTTGTTGTTATTATTACTATTATTACTAGGAATTTAGGTATAATTTCATATATTCTTTATAGAAGTGCTCTTCTTTCAAGAGGTCCTACACAACTGATTAATTAATTTTTCTAAAGTTGAATAAGCCATCTTCTATTCATTCTTAGTATCATTTGTGTCTTGTTTTCCATGGTTGCTTTCCACAAGGGAAAAAAAGTCTTCAGTATTTAAAAGTGTAATTCAACTACAAGGTTTCATGGAGATAAATATAATAAATGAATTGAGTGTTTCAGGGCAAAATATATGCCTGTGAGATGTTTCATATATGCAAATTTCAAAATGAAATATTTACAAAGTTTTCTTTTCTTTCATTTTTGTTTTAAACACCCAATGTCCTCCAAATGCCCTTTGGAGCTTTCTGTTTTTAATCGAGCATCCAGTTAAGATTCATGTGATGTATTTATCATATCTCTTTAGTCTCCTTTAGAGTAATTCTCTTGTCATTTTTTTCTTCCAAAACATGGACATTTTTAAGAGTCTAGGCCAGATATCTTGCACAGGTCTCACAGCATGGTTTCATCTGTTTCCTCATGATTTTTTTTCTTTGAATTTTATTTTATTTTTTATACAGCAGGCTCTTATTAGTTATCTATTTATACATAATTAGTGTATATATGTCCAGTGCATCCCACCACAACCCCCACCCCCAACCACTTTCCCCCTTGGTGCCCATATAATTTTTCTCTACAACCGCATCTCTGTTTCTGCCTTGCAAACTGGTTCATCTGTATTATTTTTCTAGATTCCACATATATGCGTTAACATACATTTGTTTTTCTCTTTCTGACTTACTTCACTCTGTATGACAGTCTCCATCCACCTCTCTACAAATGACCCAATTTCGTTCCTTTTTACGGCTGAGTAATATTCCATTGTATATATGTACCACACCTTCTTTATCCATTTGTCGATGGGCATTTTGGTTGTTTCCATGACCTGGCTATTGTAAATAGTGCTGCAGTGAACATAGGTGTGCATGTGTCATTTGGAATTATGGTTTTCTCTGGGTATATGCCCAGTAGTGGGATTGCTAGGTCATATGGTAATTCTATTTTTAGTTTTTTAAGGAATGTCCATACTGTTCTCCATAGTGGCTGTATCAATTTACATTCCCACCAACAGTGCAAGAGGGTTCCCTTTTCTCCACACCCTCTCCAGCATTTATTGTTTGTAGATATTTTTGGTGATGCCCATTCTAACTGCTGTGAGGTGATACCTCATTGCAGTTTTGATTTGCATTTCTCTAATAATTAGTGATGTTGAGCAGCTTTTCATGTGCCTCTTGACCATCTGTATGTCTTCCTTGGTGAAATGTCTATTTAGGTCTTCTCCCCATTTTTTGATTGGGTTTTTTGTCTGTTTAATATTGAGCTGCATGAGCTGTTTATATATTTGGAGATTAATCCTTTGTCCAGTGATTTGTTTGCAAATATTTTCTCGCATTCTGAGGGTTGTCTTTTGGTCTTGTTTATCGTCTCCTTTGTTGTGCAAAAGCTTTGAAGTTTCATTAGGTCCCATTTGTTTATTTTTGTTTTTATTTCCATTACTCTAGGAGTTGGGTCAAAAAAGATCTTGCTGTGATTTATGTCATAGAGTGTTCTTCCTATGTTTTCCTCTAAGAGTTTTATAGTGTCTGGTCTTACATTTAGGTCTGTAATCCATTTTGAGTATATTTTTGTGTATGGTGTTAGGGAGTGTTCTAATTTCATTCTTTTACATGTAGCTGTCCAGTTTTCCCAGCACCACTTATTGAAGATGCTCTCTTTTCTCCATTGTATGTCCTTGCTTCCTTTGTCATAGATTAGTTGACCATAGATGTGTGGGTTTATCTCTGGGCTTTCTTTCCTGTTGCATTGATCTATATTTCTGTTTATGTGCCAGTACCATATTGTCTTGATGACTGTAGCTTTGTAGTATAGTCTGAAGTCGGGGAGTCTGATTCCTCCAGCTCTGTTTTTTCCCCTCAAGATTGCTTTGACTATTTGGAGTCTTTTGTGTCTCCGTACAAACTTTAAATTTTTTTCTTCTAGTTCTATAAAAGCTGCCATTGGTAATTTGATAGGGATTGTGTTGAATCTTCAATCTGATTGCTTTGGGTAGTATAGTAATTTTCACAATATTGATTTTTCCAATCCAAGAACATGATATATCCCTCTATCTCTGTCATCTTTGATTTCTTTCATCAGTGTCTTATAGATAGTTTTCTGAGTACAGGTCTTTTACCTCCTTAGGTAGGTTTATTCCTAGGTATTTTATTCTTTTTGTTGCAGTGGTGAATGGGATTGTTTCCTTAATTTCTCTTTGTAATCTTTCATTGTTAGTGTATAGGAATGCAAGAGATTTCCATGCATTAATTTTGTATCCTGCAACTTTACCAAATTCATTGATTAGCTCTAGTAGTTTTCTGGTGGCATCTTTAGGATTCTCTATGTATAGTATCATGTCATCTGCAAACGGTGACCAGTTTTACTTCTGCTTTTCCAATTTGTATTCGTTTTATTTCTTTTTCTTCTCTGATTGCCATGGCTAGGACTTCCAAAACTATGTTGAATAATAGTGGCGAGAGTGGACATCCTTGTCTTGTTCCTGATCTTCAAGGGAATGCTTTCAGTTTTTCACCATTGAGAATGATGTTTGCTGTGGGTTTGTTGTATATGGCCTTTATTATGTTGAGGTAGGTTCCCTCTATGCCCACTTTTTGGAGAGTTTTTATCATAAATGGGTGTTGAATTTTGTCAAAAGCTTTTTCTTCATCTATTGAGAAAATCATAATTTTTTCTTCTTCAATGTGTTAATATGGTGTATCACATTGATTGATTTGTGTGTATTGAAGAATCCTTGCATCCCTGGGATAAATCCCACTTGATCATGATGTATGATCCTTCTAATGTGTTGTTGGATTCTGTTTGCTAGCATTTTGTTGAGGATTTTTGCATCTATATTCATCAGTGTTATTGGCCTGTAATTTTTTTTGTAGTATCTCTGTCTGGTTCTGGTATCAGGGTGATGGTGGCCTCATAGAATGAGCTTGGGATTGTTCCTTCCTCTGCAGGTTTTGGAAGAGTTTGAGAAGGATAGGTGTTAGCTCTTCTCTATATGTTTGATAGAGTTCACCTGTGAAGCCATCTGGTCCTGGACTTTTGTTTGTTGGAAGATTTTTAATCACAGTTTCATTTTCGTTACTTGTGATTGGTCTGTTAATATTTTCTATTTCTTCCTGGTTCAGTCTTGTAAGGTTACATGTTTCTAAGAATTTGTCCATTTCTTCCAGGTTGTCCATTTTATTGGCATATAGTTGCTTGTAGTAGTCTCTTATGATCCTTTGTATTTCTGCAGTGTCCATTTTAACTTCTCCTTTTCATTTCTAATTCTGATTTATGTTGATTTCTTGATGAGTCTGGCTAATGGTTTATCAATTTTATCTTCTCAAATAACCAGCTTTTAGTTTCATTGATCATTGCTATTGTTTCCTTCATTTCTTTTTCATTTATTTCTGATCTGAACTTTATGATTTCTTTCCTTCTGCTAACTTTGGGGGGTTTTTGTTCTTCTTTAATTGCTTTAGGTGTAAGGTTAGATTGTTATTTGAAATTTTTCTTGTTTCTTGAGGTATGGTTGTACTGCTATAAACTTCCCTCTTAGAACTGCTTTTGCTGCATCCCATAGGTTTTGGATCATCGTGTTTTCATTGTCATTTTTCTCTAAGTAGTCTTTGATTTCTTCAGTGATCTCTTGGTTATTTAGTAATGTATTGTTTAGCCTCCATGTGTTTGTGTTTTTTACGTTTTTTTTCCCTGTAATTGATTTCTAATCTCATAGCTTTGTGGTCGGAAAAGATGCTTGATATGATTTCAATTTTCTTAAATTTTCTGAGGCTTGATTTGTGACCCAAGATGTGATCTGTCCTGGAGAATGTTCCATGTACACTTGAGAAGAAAGTGTAATCTGTTGTTTTTGAATGGAATGTCTTATAAATATCAATTAAATCTACCTGGTCTATTGTGTCATTTAAAGCTTGTGTTTCCTTATTAATTTTCTGTCTGAGTGATCTGTCCATTGGCGTAAGTGAGAGGTTAAAGTCCCTCGCTATTATTGTGTTACTGTCAATTTCCTCTTTTATAGCTGTTAGCATTTGCCTTACGTATTGAGGTGCTCCTATGTCGAGTACATATATATTCATAATTGTTATATCTTCTTCTTGGATTGATCCCTTGATCCCTATGTTGTGTCCTTCCTTGTCTCTTGTAACAGTCTTTATCTTAAAGTCCATTTTGTCTGATATGAGTATTGTTACTCCAGCTTTCTTTTGATTTCCATTTGCCTGGAATATCTTTTTCCATCCCCTCACTTTCAGTCTGTATGTTTCCCTGGATCTGAAGTGGGTCTCTTGTAGACAGCATATAGATGGGTCTTGTTTTTATAGCCATTTAGCAAGCCTGTTTCTTTTGGTTGGAGCATTTAATCCATTCAAATTTATGGTAATTATAGATATGTATGTTCCTATTATCATTTTCTTAATTGTTTTGGGTTTGTTTTTGTAGGTCCTTTTCTTCTCTTGTGTTTCCTAGGGAAGCTCATTTAGCATTTGTTGTAGAGCTGGTGCTAAATTCTCTTAGCTTTTGCTTGTCTGTAAAGCTTTTGATTTCTCTGTCGAATGTGAATGAGATCCTTGCCGGGTAGAGTAATCTTGGTTGTACGTTCTTCCCCTTCAACACTTTAAATATATCATACCACTCCCTTCTGGCTTGTAGAGTTTCTGCTGAGAAATCAGCTGTTAACCTTATGGGAGTTCCCTTATATGTTATTTGTCATTTTTCCCTTGTTGCTTTTAATAATTTTTCTTTGTCTTTAATTTTTGTCAATTTGATTACTATGTGTCTTGGTGTGTTTCTCCTTGGGTTTATCCTGCCCGGACTCTCTGAGCTTCCTGGACTTGGGTGGCAATTTTCCTTTCCATGTTAGGGAAATTTTTGACTATAATCTCTTCAAATATTTTCTTGGGTTCTTTCTTTCTCTCTTCTCCTTATGGGACCCCTATAATGTGAATATTGTTGCATTTAATGTTGTCCCAGAGATCTCTTAGGCTGTACTCATTTCTTTTCATTCTTTTTTCTTTATTCTGTTCCACGGCAGTGAATTCCACCATTCTGTCTTCCAGTTCTCTTATCCGTTCTTCTGCCTCAGTTATTCTGCTATTGATTCCTTCTAGTGTATTTTTCATTTCAGTTATTGTATTGTTCATCTCTGTTTGTTTGTTCTTTATTTCTTCTAGGTGTTTGTTCTTTAATTCTTCAAGCTCTTTTTAAACATTTCTTGCATCTTCTTGATCTTTGTCTCCATTCTTTTTCTGAGGTCCTGGATCATCTTCATTTTCATTATTCTGAATTCTTTTTCTGGAAGGTTGCCTATCTCCACTTCATTTAGTTGTTTTTCTGGGGTTTCATCTTGTTCCTTCATCTGGTACATAGTCCTCTGCCTTTTCATTTTGCTTCGCTTTCTGTGAATGTGGTTTTCGTTCCACAGGCTGCAAAATTGTAGTTCTTCTTGCTTCTGCTGTCTGCCCTCTCACAGAGTTTTCTAACTCCTTTTTTATGCTTTTCTGTTTTTATTGACTGCTTTAATTGTTTTAATTGATTTTGGGGTTATGGATGTGGAAGTCTAATGTATCAATAGATCCAGAAACAAGGTTAATGTCAAGAAAGCAATGACAGGGACAAATTATATACATACATAGGAGTATCTAAACTATGTATGAATGTGCATGTGTATATGTGTGTGTGTGTGTGTACATACACACCAGAAGTTACTTGCAGAAAAAAAGGTGCCTTGTTCTCTTCATTGAGATGTCACTTTCTCATTACTCTCTCCAAGCTTTCATAAGAATTGTAATTTACTTTAGTATTCTATTTTTGGACAAAATTCCACATTAAATCTTTTGTTATTGAGCATGTGATGATACTGTCTGAATACAATCCCTGCATTCTTATTTTTCTCTTTCTAGTCTACAATATTTTCTAACATTTAACTAACTTTTGTATTTCTCTACAACATGGATTCAGATACACTTTTATTTAAAAGCCAAATGTTCCTTTGCTCTCATGAAAGTGACATTTGTTTTTATACTCTTCGAGCTGTTTCACTGTAGTTAGCAGGAAAATTGCAAAATTTGACAGACACTTTCTGCATTTACTTTTTAAGGTTAGAAGCCAAAGTAAAACAATAATAAATTTCAGGAAAAGTACATATATGGAAAAATTAGAAATGAAAATGGGTTTTCTTAACCAATATATTAGTCATAAGGTCATGGTGTTTAAGTAAACCTGAGTTTACACCATGGGAGCTTTCTTCTTTGGGAAAAGAAAAAAAATGCTGGTAATAGTCTATTTTGTCTCTCCCCCTGAAATTACCCAGGTTTTTTAAAAGCATAAGTCAAAAAATTACAACTTTACTCTGGGTTTTCTGTAAAAGAAAATCCCAAACCCTGTTTCTTATTGGTTCTTAAAAAGATGAATTCCACATATTCATCAAGAACTATTCTGCAACATCTTGGAACTCTCTAATTCAGTGGTTACCAAAATTGTCTGATCGTAACAGACTCATGGGGGAGCTAGTTAAGAAGTACAGGGACTTTCCTGGTGGTCCAGTGGTTGAGAATCTGCCTTCCAATGCAGGGAACACAGGTTTGATCCCTGGTTGGGGAACTAAGATCCCACATGCTGCAGGGCAACTAAGCCCACGTGCTGCAGTGAAAGATCCTGCATGCTTCAACTAAGACCCAATGCAGCCAAATAAATAAATATTTAAAGAAAAAGAAAGAAAGAAATATGGATTTCTGGGCCCTGCTTCAGACTCTCTGGGGAGGAACTGGGAATTTAAATATTTATAGAAATCCCAGCTAATTTAAATAATAAGTAAATGTGGGAAATATGATTCTAATTGATAGCAAAACTCAAATTAAGCTTTTGAAACTAAAGGTAGTTTTGTATTTTTCTAGTGAGTGGAATTTATTATATTATAATTCTTCAGGACTTTGGTTGGCCTCTAATTTGTCAGTGGAAGTCAATATGAATCAGTGTTTACAAAAGTAAGTTTAGATTTTAATATGTTTGCCAATTCTCTTATGAACATCAGAAAGTAAACAGGTATTAGCTTTAAACAAATTTTAAATTTAAATAGATTTAAGTAGTTAGGAACACAGATTATGTGGGAAAACATCTAGGAGAATGTGACATGTGTGTCCGGCAGTTATTGTCTACTCTATGCTAGATGTATGGGGCAGGGGCAGGGGCAGGGGCAGGGGGGAGTCTGAATATGACATAGTGGCTCAAAGAACTCCCAGTCTAATAAGGAGCTCGGGAAAGGTGGAAAAACTGTTTCAGTCAGCTTGTTTTGAAGAATCAAAATATCATCTACCCAATGTATCATTTGATAAAACAACTCTAGGAAAGAAGTCGCACATAGATGTCCATTTCAAAAAGTTCGTGACTCTCCAATAGAAAAAAAAGAATTCCTAGTCCTTCTCTACTTCTTTTCTTTCTCAACATCAGTGTGAAAAAGAGAAGCAGCAGCATAACAACCCTCATTAATAGAGCCTCCAAATCTGTATTGGAGGATATATTCAAATCCAAGAGTAATTACAGATGCCACAGGGCATGCTGTCCTTCCTGCTGATGCTAGCACTATCAGGTAGCTGAAATTAAATGTGAATATTTAAAGTCTTAAAAGTCCAGTTCATCAGTGAAGCAGACATCAGTCCAGTAGTCAATACCCATGCTGTTCTTTTGAAATTTGATCTGGATCAGAAATTTAGAACCTGAAGAATGCTCTAGGAAGTAAATAAATGGGATCCTCAGTGGCAATTGGTGAGGAGGATACTAGGAGGGGAAAATGAAAGGGGGTGGATTAGTCTTTCAAGGAGGACCAGCCACATGTTTCTGAATAGCAAGATCAAGGACAGATCTCTCAATCTTGCATGGAGACCCTTAGTCTCATCCAGTCAGAGTCCTCTTGCTGTTTTCCAGTAAGGCAGGGAGGGAAAGAAAAGGAGCTGCTTTTCTGAAAGCAATTTCCAAGAACTAATTGACTTTACACAAAACACTCAAATTCAAAAATAGCAAGTGAGTTGTGCCTCTATTTGCTAGAGATTTGTAATGTAGTCACAGTAGTGTACTTACTTAGGGATCTGGTGAGTGACTTAATTGGAAGTTAAAGAAACAAGGATATAGTTTCAGCGTTGTCTAAAAATAAGGACTGTGTTATTTTAAAAAACGCCATCTGGTATCAACTCTTATTTACAATTTTATCTGCTTTCTTCCTTGTCGTAATTCAATATTACGGGACCTGACTAGGATTCAGTTGGTGTAAAGAATACAAAATTGCCTATGTTCACATAAATGTGGGTGTTACTGGATTTTGGAATTTAGGACACCACCTGAAAATATTTCCATTTTGGCAGAATATAAAGTTCAATGATGAGCTCATCCTTTTAAATTTTAAATTGTATGAAATAGCTCTGCCCAGGAGTAGATAGACAGAGGTAAATAGTTAACGTCACAATTCTATTTTCAATGCAATAAAAACTGCATGGAATTCAGGGATTAAAAGAAAATAAGTTCAGTTATTTCAATATATACACCAACTGCAAAATTCAAGGAAATACTGTAATTCCTTACATAGCTTTCATAATGCATGATCTTGCCTAAAATAGAATGGGATCCCTGTAAATTTTGCTAAGGCCTCTGACCAAGAAGGCTGCATCCAAAGAAATATTCCAGCAGAGAAGAATTGATTCATCAAATGTTGTTTGCAGACCTAGATCTGCCTGCTGGATCAGGAAAGAGCAGGCACATTGAACAAATTTAAATTCGGAAAGCAGCATATTTTCACCAGTGAGTACTGTGAAAGCAGTTGGTAAGGTGCACAAAGAACATAATGGGGACTCAGAGTCAGTTGTGAAGTGGGGGCTTTGGGTCAGGAACAAGGCAGAAGACTGGATGCAAGTCTAGAGGCAAGCAGGGCTGGATCAGCTATAAGGAGACCCGTATTTCCATTTCCATGTTTAACATGACCTCCAAATAGCCTGCCTACCCAGAGATGTTTGTTCCTGAACCTAGGGTGAAGAAGGGTTTAAGAGCAGGAAAGGAAGAGGAACAGGAAATGGAGCTTATGGGATGGAGTTGAGCAGGGAGAGGGTTAGTATTTAACTTAAAGAACTACAAGTGTAGAATCAAGTAACTATCTGCATGCTTAGAAATAAAAGACAAGCTAGAGTGACAGACTAGCCACAGGAACCATCAGAAGCCAATGTATCTGAAGGAGCTCATTAATTTTAAAAAGACATTAGATTTGGAGACAGAATTAGAAACCTAGTTGCCTTTCTTCAAGGATCAATTTTGAAGTTGCAAAGAAAATTCTTTTGTATGTCAGTTCACATTCTGTAATATTAAAACTAGCAATGTAAACTATATGGTTAATTCTGGCCAATGAAGCATTTCCATTTCTTAGAAGGAATTTGGATTTTTTACTCTTTATTTAAAACAAAAAGCAAAAGCAGTGTGCTTGTCTAAGGACATATCATCAGGCAGTAAAAAGAAAAATCAAACATCAGGCACAAAATCCATAAAACTCACCAATTTGGGGGTGGGTTGGAGGAAGAAAAACATCCCTGCCACTATGACTCATATTTAGTGACAGATAACATCCAGCACAGATGCTATGAAACATCATTCTCAATAAGATCAAAGTTTAAGCAGAAAAGAGAAAACAATACAGAGAAGTGCAGTAATGAGGAACGAATATATGTTTTTTCTTTGTGTTAATTATATATGTCTTGAAAACTCAACTTCTTTATTTTCAAAAAATTTGATAAACTACCTTAAAATTTGAAATAATATAGTCTTTCTAGTTAACAGATGTTTCTGCATGAATGAAAAAATATATGCGAAAAACACAAGGAATATATTAGTTATTCAAGTGAAATGTTCATAAATAAAAAATATTTTTTTTATTATTGCCTGCTTTATGGCCTTACTTTTTCCAATACTCAAATACCAGAAACCTTAAAGTTTCCTAATTTTTGCCTTTCTAAACCACCATCACTCATCAAAAATTAATAAAAATTTCCTTACTGAAAATTCTGGATATCTAATGTTTATGTTTGACTTCCATACTTTGAGACACAGTTGCATAATGAGAATATTCCTCAGTGGAAAAGAATTACTTTTTCTTTAGTTCATGCTTGTATTACTACTGTGAGGACTATCAAGTGTCAAACCAACTGTGACCCTATGCATCAATTAAAACATAAAAATATATATATTTTTTAGTTTTAGGTGTACAACATAGTGATTTGATATTTTTGTAGATTATACTCCATTTAAAGAAATTAAAAATATTGGCTATATTCCCTGTGCTGTACAATTTATCTTTGTATCTTATTTTAAAAAAATTTTTACATATATATATATATATATATATACACACACACACACACACACACACACACACACACACATTCTTTTTAATATTCTTTTCCATTATGGTCTATCACAGGATATTGAATATAGTTCCCTATGCTATGCAGTAGGACCTTGTTGTTTATCCATTCTACATATTGATATGATGTTTGCATCTGCTAATACCAAACTCCCAATCCACCCCTCCTTCAGCCCCCTCCCCCTTGGCAACCACAAGTCTGTTCTCTATGTCTATGACTCTGTTTCTGTCTTATACATAGGTTCATTTGTGTCATATTTTAGATTCCACATATACATGATATCATATAGTATTTGTCTTTCTCTTTCTGACTTACTTCACTTAGTATGATAATCTCTAGGTCCATCCATGTTACTGCAAATGGCATTATTTCTTTTTTTTTATGGCTGAGTAATATTCTATTGTGTGTGTGTGTGTGTGTGTGTGTGTGTGTGTATATATATATATATATATATATATATATATATATATACCACATCTTCTTTATCCATTCATCTGTTGATGGATACTTAGGTTGTTTCCATGTCTTGGCTATTATGAATAGTGTTTCTATAAACATAGGGATGCATGTAACTTTTTGAATTATAGTTTTGTCCAGATATAGGCCCAGGAGTGGGATTGTTGGATATTGCAACTCTATTTTTAGTTTTTTGAGTAATCTCCATAGTGTCCTCCACAGTGGCTGCACCAACTTACATTCCCACCAACAGCATAGGAGGGTTCCCTTTTCTCCACACCCTCTCTAGCATTTGTTATTTGTAGACATTTTAATGATGGCCATTCTGACCAGTGTGAGGTAGTACCTCATTATAGTTTTGATTTGCATCTCTCTAATAATTAGTGATGTTGAACATCTTTTCATGTGCCTGCTGGCCATATGTATGTCTTCTTCAGAAAAATGTCTATTTAGGTCTTCTACCCATTTTTTGATTGGGTTGTTTGGTTTTTTGTTATTGAGTTATATGGGTTATTTGTGTATTTTGGAAATTAATCCCTTGTTGGTCGCATCATTTGTAAATATTTTCTCCCAGTCCATAGGTTGTCTTTTCATTTTGTTTATGGTTTCCTTTCTGTGCAAAAGCTTTTAAGTTTGATTAGGTCCCATTTGTTTATTTTTGGTTTTATCTCTATTGCCTTGGAAGACTGACCTAAGAAAAACATTGGTACGATCTATGTCAGAGAATTTTTTGCCTATATTCTCTGCTAGGAGTTTTCTGGTGTCATGTCTTATATTTAAGTCACTTCGAGTTTATTTTTGTGTACAGTGTACACAAAAATAAACTCGAAGTGACTTAAATATAAGACATGTGTGAGGGTCTGTTCTAACTTCATTGATTTACATGCGGCTATCCAACTTTCCCAAAACCACTTGCTGAAGACATGTCTTTTCTCTACTGTATATTATTGCCTCCTTTGTTGAAGAGGGTGTGTGGGTTTAATTCTGGGCTCTCTATTCTGTTCCATTGACCCATATGTTAGTTTTTGTGTCAACACCATGCTGTTTTGATTACTGTAGCATTGAGTATTGTCTGAAGTCTGGGAGGGTTATGCCTCCTTCTTTGTTCTGTTTCCTCAGGATTGCTTTGGTAATTCTGGGTCTTTTATTGATTCCATATATATTTTAGGATTATTTGTTCTAGTTCTGTGAAAAATGTCATGGGTAATTTTATAGGGATCACATTAAATTTGTAGATAGTTTTGGATAGTACAGCTATTTTAACAAAATTAATTCTTCCAATTCAAGAGCATAGGATATCTTTCCATTTCTTTGAATCATCTTCAGTTTCCTTTATTAATGTTTTATATTTCTCGGCATATAAGTCTTTTGCCTCCTTGGTCAGGTTTATTCCTAAGGATTTTATTTTTTTGCATGTGATTTTTAAAAGGGATTGTTTTTCTACATACCCTTTCTCATTAGTGTAAAGAAATGCAACTGATTGCTGTATGTTAATCTTGTGTCCTGCTCCCTTGCTGAGTTCATTTATCAATTCTAGTAGTTTTTGTGTGGAGTCTTTAGGGTTTTCTATATGTAGTATCATGTCATCTGCATATAATGACACTTTTACCTCTTCCCTTCCAATTTAGAGCCCTTTATTTATTTTTCTTGCCTGATTGCTGTGGCTAGGACTTCCAATACTATGTTGAATAGAAGTGGTGAGAGTGAGCATCCTTGTGCTGTTCAAGATTTTAGCAGGAAAGCTTTCAGCTTTTCACTGTTGAGTATTATATTGGCCATGGGCTTGTCATAAATAGCTTTTATTATGAGATATGTTCCCTCTATACCCACTCTGGTATGAGTTTTTATAACGAATGGATGTTGAATTTTATCAAATGCTTTTTCTGTGTCTATTGGGATGATCATGTGTTTTTTGTTTTTTCTTTTGTTGATGTGGTATATCACATTAATTGATTTGTATATGTTGAACCATCCTTGTGAACCTGGGATCAATCCAACTTGGTCATGGCGTATGATCTTTTCATGTGTTGTTGGATTCAGTTTGCTAATACTTTGTTGAGAATTTTTGCATCTATATTCATTAAAGAAAGGTATTGGCATGTAATTTTCTTTTTTGGTAGTGTCTTTGTCTGGTTTTGGTATCAGGGCGATGGTGGCTTCATAGAATGTCTTTGGGGGAGTGTTCCCTCCTCTTCGGTCTTTTGGAAGACTTTTGAGAAGGATCAGTATAAGTTCTTATTTGTATGTTTGGTAGAATTTGCCTGTGAAGCCATCTGGTCCTGAACTTTTTTTTGTAGGAAGATGTTTAATTACAGATTCTATTTTACTTCTAGTTATCAGTCTGTTCAAATTATCTATTTCTTCTTGATTCAATTTTGATGGGCTGTATGTTTCTAGAAACTTGTCCATTTCTTCTAGGTTGTTGAATTTGTTGGCATATAAATTGTTCATTGTATTCTTCTGGGGTTTTTTTGGGTTTTTTTTTGCATTTCTGTGGTATCAGTTGTTATTTCTCCTTTTTCATTTCTTATTTTGTTTATCTGGGTCCTCTTGTTTCTTCTTGGTGAGCCTGACCAGAGGTTTGTCAATTTTGTTTACCCTTTCAAGAAACCGGCTCTTGGTTTTATTGATTTTTTTCTATTGTTTTTTAAATCTTTATTTTGTTTATTTCCTCTCTGATCTTTATTATTTCCTTCTTTCTGCTGACTTTAGATTTTGTTTGTTCTTTTTCTAATTCTTTTAGGTGGTATATTAGGTTGTTTATTTGAGATTTTTCTTGTTTTTTGAGGAAGGCCTGTATTTCTGTGAACTTCCCTCTAAGAAACTGCTTTTGCTGCACCCTGTAGATTTTGTATGGCTGTGTTTTCAGTGTTATTTATAAGATATAAAAAGTATTGTTTGGAGGAGAGGCAAAAGGTCAACTTTTGAGTGCTGTGAATTTACAAAAGTTTCCACAAAAGTAAAAATATATATATATTGAATGGTGATAGGCCCCCAGTAGAATGGTCAAGGCTATCGAACTTTAATAAGTTGTTGAAAATTCAAATATGTTATTATTCATTAAAAGGCAGTGATGCAGCTGATTAAAGCAGGAGAACTTAGCTGAGAAAAATTTTTATTATTTTTACTAGAAGAATTACAAAGTATTATTTAATGTGAATCTGGTAGTTATCATTCCTACTATGAAAATGAGTACTTAATCAGTCTAAGATAGAAACCATGTCATTATTTTGGTTGTTGGAACTATGCACTGACTTTTGGCTAGAATACAGCAAAAAATATGAATCCATTTCATTTCTAAATAATTACCAAGCAATGAATATTTTGACTGTTTAATATATTTTGACTGTTTAATATATTTTGAAGGTAAAAAACTCCTCAAGGACATCACCCATGGTACACGTGCCAATTTTCCTATCCACCATCACACTATCAGCTGCAATACGTGAGCAATTAAGTCTTTAGTTTAATACTTTTAAAATGAAAGAGTAAAATACCAAAGTTTTAAAACAAGGAAAGATATTTGCCCTCATTAACTTCAGCCAAAGTGATATCTTTTTAAGTATATTCTCTATTGAGATTTTATACACACATATGCATGTTTTTTTCCTTTAAGGAGATAATACTCACTTTAATTAAAAAAAGAATTAATATTCATATCTACTCTTTCATAGTTTAAATCTGAAAAAGAACAAAAGATACCTGTCACAGTTCCATGTTTACTGGAAACCATAAAAGGATTTCTGAATCTGTCCCACCCTATAAAATGACCCATTTGGCAGTGATTCTCATGTACTTCCTTTTGTTAGAACTCAAAGAAAAAACATATTAATATGTATGGTGCACTCTTGAGACACACATCTGTACAAAAACCTCTTGGGGCCCTTATTAAAGAGGCAACGCATTTCTCATCATTATAAAGCTTCTGGTGTAATTTGAAACACAAAGCTGATTAAAAGATAACTTTAAAAAATAAAAGATGAATACAGAAATTATACCTGCATGAAAGGGCATTCCTCACAGTTTTTCTGCAACTGTGAACAGATTACCAAACCCCAGAAGACCGAACATAGAAATTAATTTCCTACTTTCCAATAAAACTAGAAACAAAATTAATTTTGTACAGATAAATGAAACATTAATAATAAAGGGAGGCATTCCTCCTGAGTGAGTGAAAATGTTACTTTTACATACAATATTGGTTTTTGGCTTTTTGGGGGGGGGTTTGTTTTTTTTTGCGGTATGCGGGCCTCTCACTGCTGTGGCTCCTCCTGTTGCTGAGCACAGGCTCTGGACGCGCAGGCTCAGCGGCCATGGCTCATGGGCCTAGCCACTCCGCGGCATGTGGGATCTTCCCGGACTGGGGCACGAACCCGTGTCCCCTGCATCGGCAGGCGGACTCTCAACCACTGCGCCACCAGGGAAGCCCTTACATACAATAGTGTACTTTTTTCTTCTTCTTCTTTTTGGTAGCTCATCAATATCTATAAGTAACAGCAAAGTTGACTTTTCCCTCCTGATATCAAATGTATTTTAATAATCAGTATACCCTTAGCTCATTGAGACAACAAGATTCAGGATTCAGCTCAAACCAAAGCAGAGTTTGCACCTGCTCAGCTCAGGGCCAGGATTCCCTGTGCTCTTCACATAGGGTTGCCAGATTTAGCATATAAAATATAGGACACCTGTTAATTAGAATTTCAGATGAACAGTGAATTTTTTTAGTATATGTATATCCCATACCTTATATCTTACAGCCCTATCTCCATTAAAGATCTCCCCAATTTCCCACCTGGATCAGCTGGTCTCCTGAGAATGCACAGGGGAGAGGAGAAAGGAAAATGCCTTATTTCTGTGCCTAGACACACACACACACACACACACACACACACACACACACACACACAACACTGCTTCGGCTCTGAGTTTCCCCTCTGCCACGTCCTCATGCATCTCCAGGATTATCTTCTCCCACTCCCTAACACTGCTTTCTCCTCAGTACCATTTTATCTTAGAAGACACATGGCTGAATGCTTAAATCACTGCTGTGCTCATACATATAGCTCTGTACTAAGTCATTTCTGACCAAGATAGGGTGAAGTTTTTCAAAGAGACATACAGTGATGAAGAGGTTCCTAATGTGGGGTGGAAATTATCAGATACCAGTTTCTCTACTGCCACGTCATTTAGATGGCTACTATAAAGGGGTTAAAGTCACACCACATATTGTTCTGATAAAATGCAAAATGCCTGGTATGATTTAGGAAATTCTGAAATATGAGCATTGAGCTTCAATAGAGAAGGAGAATGTTCTGTACTTTTATAGAAAAAGGGAAAGACATTTCCACATTTCTGATGTTAGAATAAAAAAAAATTAGATGGCCTTACTCTCTGACTGCTCTTGGTAATACGTCCTGGAGATATCTTTGAAAAGCAGAGATTTTTTTCCAGTTCTATTTATTCTGTGGGAATACTTCTTATGGCAGTCAAAATCTGAGTGGCTAGAAAGCAGATAGTTTAAATATATAGCCACAGTTTAGAATGGCATATTTTATGTTTCATAAATCTTTATAGGCAATCATCCTTTGTGATATATTTCCTAGGATATTCTTGTTACTTAAGGAGACTTTCATCATAAAAGAATTTAAATATGGTAGTGTGTCCTACCTACTGACTTTTAGAGTAAGCATACAAAATACCAGCAAGTTGCAGGGAAGGAAGATACCAGTCGACAGAGTTTGAAACTTTTGCTTTGATTTTTCTCTGGGGCTTTTCAGGGTCAAGACCTATTAACAAAAGTCATATGAATTTCTCAGAGGAGTTCTTCTGGCTCTTTTCAAGCTGCCAGGTCTCCAGCTACTTGGTGCAAAGGTTATGCTAGAAAACCACAGAAGGAATGGAGGTGGAACTCGGTCCCCAGTTCCCTTCCCCCTCTCCTCTGGTTGGGTTGAATCTTAGCAGCTCCTTTTTCTTTTCCATTATAGTTAATTACAAGATATTGAGTATGGCTCCCTGTGGTATACAGTAGGATCTTGTTGGTTATCTATTTTGTATATAGTCGTGTGTACCCAAACTCCTAATTTATCCCTCCCCCACCTCCCTCCTTTGGTAACCATCAATTTGTTTTCTATGTCTGTGAGTCTGTTTCTGTTTTGTAACTAAGTTCATTTGTATCAGTTTTTTAGATTCCACATATAAAGGATATCATATGATATTTGCCTTTCTCTGTGTGACTTATTTCACTTAGTATGATAATCTCTAGGTCCATCCATGTTGCTGTGAATGGCATTATTTCATTCTTTTTTATGGCTAATATTCCATTGTATATATACATCACATCTTTTTTATCCATTCCTCTGTTGATGGACATTTAGGTTGCTTCCATGTCTTGGCTATTGTAAATAGTGCTGCTATGAACACTGAAGTGCATGTATCTTTTTGAATTAGAGTTTTGTCTGTATATAAGCCCAGGAGTGGGATTGATGGGTCATATGGCAGCTGTATTTTTAGTTTTTTAAGGAGCCTCCATACTGTCCTCCATAGTGGCTGCACTAATTTATATTCCCACCAACAGCATAGGAGTGTTGCCTTTTCTCCATACTCTCTCAACCATTGTTTGTAGACTTTTGGTGATGGCCATTCTGACCAATGTGAGGTGGTACCCCATTGTAGTTTTGATTTGTTTTCTCTAATAAGTAGCAATGTTGAGCATCTTTTCATGTGCCTGTTGGCCATCTGTATGTCTTCTTTGGAGAAATGTCCTAAATATAGGTCTTCTGCCCATTTTTTATTGGGTTGTTTGGGGGGTTTTTGATATTGAGCTGTATGAGCTGTTTGTATATTTTGAAAATGAATCCCTTGTTGGTGGCATCACTTGCAAATATTTGCTCCCATTCCATAGGTTGTCTTTTCATTTTGTTTATGGTTTCCTTTGCTGTGCAAAAGCTTTTGAATTTGGTTAGGTCCCATTTGTTTATTTTCTAAGCAGTTCTTTAGCTCAACTTGTCATTCTCATAGTGGACTAGGGAATCACAGGATAACCTATGCTTGCTTGTCAGTTATAGAGAGGTTGATGGTACAGTGGAGTGTTATATCCCTTAATCTCATGCCAATTTGGGTCATTTGAGTGCATCTATGACAGGCCAGCAGTTAAATGTTCTCAAAAATACTCCCAAAGTTGTGCCATTTCCTCTTCTTTCCCAACACTTGCAACCCCCAGAGTACGTAGGAAACAAGGAGTTTTAGAAAGATATCACAGCTCTCTTTCCCAATTAAGAATTAAATATCAGCCAACCAGCATTCACATCAATTACAGAAAAGTGAAGGAGAATGTATAACAATTTGAAAAGCAATAAAAGGCCCTTTACTGCCAGGGTAGGGAAAAAAAAGATAACATACTTGCATTTTGAGGCAATTATTATTAGAATCTCACATTGGTGCATTTTGAAAAAAATGCCTAACAGAAAGAACAATAGATGGCAAATAATGCAGCAAGAATTCTAAGTGAACATCAAATTCTAAGTGGTTTA
The DNA here is from genome assembly GCF_963924675.1 of Phocoena phocoena. Taxonomy (NCBI): domain Eukaryota; kingdom Metazoa; phylum Chordata; class Mammalia; order Artiodactyla; family Phocoenidae; genus Phocoena; species Phocoena phocoena. The sequence goes on along the minus strand of NC_089221.1, from coordinate 67,273,231 downwards.
GTAAAAAATTTCTTGGGATATAATCAGAGAGCTACATATACCAGGAGCATGAAGCAAAGCAGGATTGTTTCAGTGGAATGTAGCATTCCTTGAAGCCAAAGACCTACTAGAACATAATTACAAAAGAGAGCAAGCTTCAGAGCCACAGGAAATCTCCTGAGAGCAACCATGGGGTGGAAATAATTTTCTCAGAGAATGCATATATTCATTTTAATGGTTTAAAATGATTCATGCACTGGTGGAAGAAAGACATGGAACTTGTCCCCACGTTTTTCTTTTCACTTCCCCTATATCAAACAAAAGTGTTCTATAATTGGACCTTTAAAGTCAATTCTTTAGTTAGGCAGTTTGAAAGCCTCATATAATTTCATTGAGGACTTTAGGAAGCAAAGAAATCTCAAACCAGATTTTTAAAAGGGCTTATGAAACAAAACAATATTTTGAAAGAGATAAAAATTGGTAGCCAGTATGAAATATGGTACAGAATTATATATGTCACCATGCTCTGTAGCTTTCAGAAAACCAGACTAGTTTCTCAGGGGATTTCGAATTAATCCCCATAGAAGGCCAAAGTAATGTTCTCCAAAGAACATATAAACCTTTGGAGAAACAATATTAAAGAAATGCAGTTGTTTGCTGTATTTATAATATTATGTCCATAAGAATTAAATATCATCTAGAAATTAAGAAAAGTGAGTAAAATAGAGAGTAGAAACTAAGAGTGGAGGATTTAGAAAGTGTACGCAGGACCACGATAAATACATTTTAATAGCTTGTTATGTCAGGATTTATTCAAAGAATCAGAAAAAAAGTTCACAATTAATTTTGAAGCCTGAGTATCTGTCGCAGGCCTGGCATATGATGTAGAGGAAGTGTTGGACACAATTCTTTCAGACAAACGAATGTTGCAAATATCAAAAAGCCCTGTGGAACCTATAACATTTCAACATCAATTACTCAGTGCAAAGTTGGGAGTTTCCAATCCACCCTCGCTCCTGACATCAGTTGAGAGTTGCGAGATCTCCAAAACCACCTCCGATGTGATAATTCACTATACAGACTCACCGAATTCACTTAAAGCTATTATATTCGTAGTTAAGTTTATGGCAGTGAAAGGATACAGATAAAAGTCAGCCAAGAGAAGAGGCATTTGGGGCAAAATCCGGGAGAATTCCAAACATGAGCTTTCAGTTGCTCTCTCGGTGGAGGCTTGGACAGTGGTAACTCCTCTCAGCAATCATGTATCGCCAACCAGGGAAGCTCACCTCAGCCTTGATGGTCAGAGTTTTTATTGACGCTTAATCATATAGACATGGTTGACCACCTGCATGGCTAAGTTTAGTCTCCAGCCCTCCAGTGGGTCAAGGTGGCTTATAGCCCCCACCATACATCACATTGTTATCATGGGCTATCCTGTGTGACCCAAGACCCCCAGGTACACAAAGACACTCTTATCATGCAGGATTTTCCAAGGACTTATAGAGATTATCATCCCAGGAGTTGAGGGCGCAAAGATTAAACCCCCACCCCCCACCCCGCCACCTTGGATAAAGTTAATCTTTCACTGCATACTTATATTACACAAAGTTGTATGAACTGTACAACCCTTACTGGAATGATGTGTATGTGCAAACACTATGACTATACTAGATTCAACAATCCTGAACTATACAGAATGTTTGCCTGCTGACAAATTGTTTCTGTTGGCTATGGCCTTACCTCATCTGCACTTTTGGAGGGCAATCGTTTTATTCAAGATGCTTTGGGTTAGAAGACATTTTGACAGCTTCCTATTCCTTTCTGCCAATGAGGATTTTTGCTGCAGCACTGTTGGGATGTACTATAGTGAGGATTCATCCCCCAGTTTATTCTTCTGCAGACTGATAATCAATGTAGACTCTTGTTAACAATCTACTCTTTCCAACAAAAGCCTTTTCCCCCACTTTGGTGTACTTTTTAGAAAGTGATTCTCAATATACACTATTTTCCAAGGAACATTTCCTAGAATATAGGAATTTACCTGGATACTTGTTTCTTGTTTCCTTATTACATCTGAAAGAATGTACTTATATTTAGGCTAATTTTGTTACAGATTTTCATTGGTTTAGTGGAATTGATTGCAGAGAAAACCATCAAGAATGATATACCAGCCATTCAATCATGAAATGGTTTCAGGGTACTGATAAATTTTCCTAGAAAATTGAATTCACTGAATAATAGCTAGAGTCTATGTCAGATAAAAGAATCAAACTTTGTTCAAACTTTTTATATCCAGTCACTAACAGAAGTTTCACAAAGTGCAAAACTTCCAATAAGATTTTTTTAAACGTGATGTAGATTTACACCACTCACTGAAACTTTTAAAAAGCAATTTTCTATACATTTTAAAACAATTTTTATTTTGCTTTTTTAATGAAAAGTTTTGATTTTTGGAATGCTCCAATATAAGGCAAAGCAGGATATAACTTAAAATGCAGCTTAGCCTAAAGCATATTAGTAATCCAGTCATAGCATCAGAAGCAAATGAAGCCTCTTATAAACACTATTCATATGGATAAATATATGTTTAGCGTCATTTGTGCATATTAATTCTGTGAAATTTTTCATAAGACTTTAAATCAGCACATTGATTCAAGTTGTAACTCTGAAATTTTTAACAGTCCAAAAACTTCAAGTAATGTTGAAGTATATAAAAATGAGTTTTATGATGCAGAACCATAAACTAGTAAGTATAAGTCCTTTATGTCACCCACAAAAATCAGATTTCATGCTCACATAATATATAAATGGTTACTTTATGAAATAGATACTTAAATCCTAATATGTACCAAATTTCTACTATTTTTAAAATAGATCATAATTTTAACTAGGAATTGCTAATTTTAAAATGCCATGAATTCAATTAAATGAATTTGGGATAAATGTAAATTTCTACATGCCCTATAAATCCATTTTACAAGCAAGAAATTTGGGAAATTCTGGCTTTAGAAAAATGTTATGAAAAAATTCAGAGTTTATTTGACCATAAATCAATCCACCATGACCCAAAATGTAATATAATAGTTTTAAGTCTTAGACTGTTTTGATAGAAGCATTGTATCTACAGCAAAGGTATGCTTTATTTTTTGAGCCATTGGTATAATAACTAGGTACTATGTCCAAGCAAATACCACACTTTAATAGAACCACAGTTAAACCAGAGGGTATCCAATGGAATGAAATCAAGATAAGCCTGAAAATCACCTAACTTGTGGACTTTCTTAAGGAGCCGTGAATGATTAGCCTAAAGCGTTGAATTTGAGTTTGAAAGGTTTGTGTTATTGTTAAATATGTCAGTGGTGTTTTTCTTTTGATAGCTAGACTTCTATGCTTGTTGAGAATAAAGCTCTAGATTGATAGATGGACGTTAGAAAGAGGCATATTTCAGCCTAATAAGAAGGCAGAATTTCAAAGTGTCTAAATACATACCTGCTTTGTTATACTGAGGCTTGCCACAGATAAGCTGAAAGTTCCATGTCAGAAATGTTAGAGAGGGAAGTTGGCACTAGCAGATCTATGCCTTCTTTTCCAAGTCTCAGATTCTTCCATTGTATGGACAGAATTCCATAAAAAGTGTTTCACAGATGAGAGCTAGAAAAGACTTTTTTTTCGAACTTCTTTATATACACTCTGGATGAAAGGACAAATAATTGAAATTATATACGCTAAGTAAAGAATTCTTAACTTTTGCACCCCCTCCCAGTACACACACACATGTTGCCCTAGGGAAATGGGTTTTTATCTCTGTCCTTTCTCTGTTAAGGACCTCAGGTCTGTGTACAGGTATACTCAATAAAGCCAGTGCTATGTTTGACACCATTAACAATGCAAATGCAAGTAATAGAGGAAACTTGAGATAGCTTGATTCAACCCTTTTATTTCCACAATATCTGGAATCCCAAATATGGTTCTAGTCTCTACATATCAGAAGAGAAATAATGAAATCTAGAAGGGGACAACCAGAAGGCCACAGGGGTAAAGCGATGTCACCTGAGACCTTGCTAAAATAATGACCTGTTAGCCTTGAAGAGCTCAGGGAGACTATAAAAAAATGCTTAAAACCACTTGGCTATTTGGATGATGTGAACATAAAATCCAAAAGGTTAGAACAATGTGAATCTCTTTAAAATTTTTAATGAGGGGTTTCCCTGGTGGCATGGTGGTTAAGAATCCGCCTGCCAATTCAGGGGACACGGGTTCGAGCCCTGGTCCAGAAAGATTCCACATGCCACGGAGCAACAAAGCCTGTGTGCCACAACTACTGAGCCTGTACTCTAGAGCCTGCAAGCCACAACTACTGAGCCCACGTGCCTAGAGCCCGTACTCCGCAACAAGAGAAACCACCGCAATGAGAAGCCCGTGCACCACAATGAATAGTAACCCCTTCTCGCCACAACTAGAGAAAGCCCGCATGCAGCAACAAAGACCCAATGCAGCCAAAAATAAATAAATTTAATTAATTAAATTTTTAGAAAATTTTAATGAGTTAAATTTAAGACAAATATTAGAAAGAAGTACATCTTTACAAACCTGATGACTTAGTAAATAAGTAGTATGTGCAAGAAATCCCCGAAGGATTTCTCAGTACTTGTGAAAGGCAGAGTCATAGCACATGACTGCTAAAAGAATGGGGGATGTGCCCCAGCCCGCTGACTGAGTCATGGAGGATAACCTTGACTTCCTCCGTGATGCTTGGGAGCTTGCTACTGATGATGGCTACTCTGGCCTGAACAGACCATTGTCCCTACCAAAGAATGACGAGCTTCATCTTACAAAAAATATTGCTTCTAGCAACGTTTAATTGTTTTATTTTATCTGATAGTCTCTCTGTGTTGAGATCTGAATCCTCACTACAATCTGATTTGAATTTTATCTAGTATCACAGGAGAGTTGACATAAGAAAACCAAATCCAAGATCTCAATCACATTGAAGCAGTTTCATTATTCTCTCTTTTCTCCTGGTTTGTAACTATAGAAGCCTCTCCAAAGTACCTTGAGTTACTTTTTGTCCAGGTCCCATGTGTTGGGAAAAACCTGAGAGACTCCTAAGCATATCATGTTTGAGTATCTCAGCAAACTTGTTACCAGCTAATTAGCAAAGCCTCCTCCTAAAACTGAAATTTATGCATACTTTTTTTTAATTGAAATATAGTTGAGTTATAATGTTGTGTTAGTTTCTGGTGTACAGCAAAGTGATTCAGTCATACATATATATAAAACTTTTTTTCAGATTCTTTTCCCTTATAGATTATTACAAGATATTGAGTATAGTTTCTTCTGCTATATGGTAGGTCCCTATTTTATATATAATAGTATGTATATGTTAATACAAAATGCCTAATTTATCCCTCTTCCCCCCTCCTTTCCCTTTTGGTAACCATAAGTTTGTTTCCTATGTCTGTGAGTCTGTTTCTGTTTTGTAAATAAGTTCATTTATATCTTTTTTTTTAGATTCTGCATATAAGCAATATCATATGATATTTGTCTTTCTCTGACTTACTTCTCTTAGTATGATAATCACCAGGTCCATCCATGTTGATGCAAATGGCATTATTTCATTCTTTTTATGGCTGAGTACTATTCCATTGTATACATGTACCACATCTTCTTTATCCATTCCTCTGTCAGTGGACATTTAGGTTGCTTCCATGTCTTGGCTATTGTAAACAGGGGTATACTCTTTCTAAAAACTCCCCAACTCTCTCTCAGGTTCACTGTTTTCCCTTCTATATGGAGATTTGATATTCTCCATCAGTTTTTTCAGACTTTGAATTCAATCTAGGTGCTTAAATCTCTAAAATGTGTATGTGAAAGCACTTTTCCAGAATTTTTATAGATTTTATATAAAGTTAACTAAAAATACTGAGTTTGCATTCCTTTGCCAGGTAAAGCATTGAAATAGCATACTTTAGCAGGATCTTCCTAGTGTTGAAGACAAGAAACAGCACATGTGCCACATGTTTGCACAGCAAGCACAAGATGTCATGCTAGAATTTGCAAATGTGTGCCTTGTGTTCTCTGCTGTATCATCACTGAGAGACCTCCAAAAATGAAAGTATAGTTTTAGTACTTTTAGAGCCTAGTTTGGTTGATTCCAATACAGATTTAGGCTGTTCTTCTATGGGTATTTTTGGTTTTTTAATTATCCTGTTTTATGAAACTTCATTTAATTTTTTTAATGAGCACTCAAATATCTATAACTTTCACACATTAAATCAGAAATGTCATAGCTGTATGTAGTTTCAGAGCTGCTGTTCTTTCCCTCTGTGTATTCTCCATTATGTGTAAAGAGATAGGTATAACTAATAATTCAACTACTGCTTTGGGGATTGATAGTTCTGTATTGAAACTTGTGCTGAAGACCAGTGATTTAAAAGAAAATTATTTCTTCCTGTATTTCCTTCCCCACAAGTGGTAAAACACTATATTTTGACCTGTTGCAGATTTGCAATGAAAGTTAATGAATTTAAACTCTATTATGCCAAACAGATACATTAAGTTCTCTAGCTGGGCTATGAAATTGGATTTTAGATTCTCTATTAAGTTGTTAACACCAGTCTCAGTGAAGCATTTGAACCCATACGTCAGAGAGATTGTGTGGAAACCATACAATGTACTCTCTTATTTTCTGCTGTTGCAATGACATCTCTCAAGATTTTTGGTGAGTGTTTGCATGGTATATCCTATACATGTGAGCTTTTGCTAACAGAGACATTGTTATTTACTAACACATTTCAGTCCAAAACTAGTTCCTTTTTGGTCAGTGCAAGCCAGAACATTGCTGACGGTAAAATTCGTATTAAAAGAACATAGATTCAGTTATGCCAGGATGATGAATTCTAGACTTGGCACAATTCAGTATTCCCTTCTTCAAATATTTATTCAGAAACAGCCTTTGAGATATATTTTGTGTCAAGTTGAAAAATTATTCCCCCACAAGATGGGGATGGCACTTTGCATTCACCCTCAATGGCTTATAATCTTTCCATGGAACCAGCAGAAAGATTACCGCATCTTGTCTGTTGTGTCTATTAATGTGTCATACTGTCTTACTCTCTAGAGCTTTAGAGAGAATATCTTTATTTTTGTCTTTCCAGGGGACATTTTGTGATCATGTGAGACTGAACCAACTGAAGAAGGCCATTTTTAAAACATTCCCCTTAATTTCAGAATGTTCAATGATATGGGTTAAATATTCTGTCATGAGACAATGGAGTTTCTTTTCTTTTTTCCCCCTTTGGGGAATTTAATTTTCGGGTTTCTCTTTGACTATGTAGGCATGTTTCGATCTCAAGCAAGCTAAAAATTATCTTCCAATTGTAAGATGCCTCATAAAGTTAAAAGGGAAAACTTTGAAGAAATTTTCACTATACTAGTTGAACAAAGAAAAAATATAAATATAAAACAGAATGAATAATGTTTAGAATCTATAGGCTAAAAATGGTAAAATGTTCAAGTTTAAATATTATAAATACATTAATTTCTCTCAAAGTAATTTAAAATTTAATGCCATTCCTATCAGGATCCCAGTGTTCTGGTTTTGTTTCTTTTTTTTTTCTTCCTTTTTACCATACCTTATATGCTTACATTTACTAGCTTCAGTTTTTTAATTTTATATTGGAGTGTACAATGTTGTGTTAGTTTCAGGTGTACAGCAAAGTGATTTAGTTACACATATACATGTATTTATTCTTCTTCAAGTTCTTTTCCCATTTAGGTTATTACAGAATAATGAGCAAAGTTTCCAGTGCTATACAGTAGGTCCTTGTTGATTATCTATTTAAAATATAGCCATGTGTATATGTCAATCCCAAACTCCCAATTTATCCTTTCCCCGTGGAACTTACCATAAGTAAGTTCAATCTCTAAGTCTGTGAGTCTGTGTGTTGTAAATAAGTTCATTTGTAACATTTTATTTTAGATTCCATATATAAGTAATATCATATGATATTTGTCTTTCTCTGTCTGCCTTACTTCACTTATTATGATAATCTCCAGATCCATCTACGTTGCTGCAAATGGCATTATTTCATTCTTTTTCATAGCTAAGTAATATTCCATTGTATATATGTACCACAACTTCTTGTTCCATTCCTTGTCAATGGACATTGAGATTGCTTCCATGTTGTGGTGATTGTAAACAGTGCTGCAGTGAATATGTATGTATCCTTTCAAACCACGGTTTTCTCTGGATATAAGCCCAGGAGTGAGATTGCTGGATCACGTGGTAGCTCTATTTTTAGTTTTTCTAAGGATCCTCCATACTGTTCTCTGTAGTGGCTGTGACAGTTTACATTCCCACCAGCAGTGTAGGAGCATTCCCTTTTCTCCACACCCTCTCCAGCATTTATTGTTTGCAGACATTTTGACGATGGCCATTCTGACTGGTGTGAGGTGATATCTCATTGTAGATTTGATTGGCATTTCTCTAATAATCAGTGACGTTGAGCATCTTTTCATGTGCCTCTTGGTCACCTGTATGCCTTCTTTGGAGAAATGTCTGTTTAAGCCTTCTGCCCATTTTTTGAATAGGTTGTTTGTTGTTGTTGTTTTTTTTACATATTTATTGGAGTATAATTGCTTTACAATGCTGTGTTAGTTTCTGCTTTATAACAAAGTGAATCAGTTATACATATGTTCCCATATCTCTTCCCTCTTGCGTCTCCCTCCCTCCCACGCTCCCTATCCCACCCCTCTAGGTGGTCATAAAGCACCGAGCTGATCTCCCTGTGCTATGCGGCTGCTTCCGACTAGCTATGTTATACGTTTGGTAGCGTGTATAGGTCCATGCCACTCTCTCACTTTGTCACAGCTTACTCTTCCCCCTCGCCATATCCTCAAGTATATTCTCTAGTAGGTCTGTGTCTTTATTCCTGTCTTACCCCTAGGTTCTTCATGACATTTTTTTTTGTTAGATTCCATATGTATGTGTTAGCATACGGTATTTGTCTTTCTCTTTCTGACTTCACTCTGTATGACAGACTCTAGGTCCATCCACCTCACTACAAATAAATCCATTTCTTTCTATGGCTGAGTAATATTCCACTGTATATATGTGCCACATCTTCTTTATCCATTCATCTGATGATGGACACTTAGGTTGTTTCTATCACCTGGCTATTGTAAATAGAGCTGCAATGAACATTTTGGTACATGACCCTTTTTGAATTATGGTTTTCTCAGGGTATATGCCCAGTAGTGGGATTGTGGGGTTATATGGTAGTTGTATTTGCAGTTTTTTAAGGAACCTCCATACTGTTCTCCATAGTGGCTGTACCAATTCACAGTCCCACTAGCAGTGCAAGAGTGTTCCCTTTTCTCCACAACCTCTCCAGCATTTATTGTTTGTAGATTTTTTGATGATGGCCATTCTGACTGGTGTGAGATGATATCTCATTGTACTTTTGATTTGCATTTCTCTAATGATTAATGATGTTGAGCATTCTTTCATGTGTTTGTTGGCAGTCTGTATATCTTCTTTGGAGAAATGTCTATTTAGGTCTTCTGCCCATTTTTGGATTGGGTTATTTGTTGTTTTGTTATTGAGCTGCATGAGCTGCTTATAAATTTTGGAGATGAATCCTTTGTCAGTTGCTTCATTTGCAAATACTTTCCCCCATTCAGAGGGTTGTCTTTTGGTCTTGTTTATGGTTTCCTTTGCTGTGCAAAAGCTTTTAAGTTTCATTAGGTCCCATTTGTTTATTTTTGCTTTTATTTCCATTTCTCTAGGAGGTGGGAGAAAAAGGATCTTGATGTGATTTATGTCATAGAGTGTTCTGCCTATGTTTTCCTCTAAGAATTTGATAGTTTCTGGCCTTACATTTAGGTCTTTAATCCATTTTGAACTTATTTTTGTGTATGGTGTTAGGGAGTGATCTAGTCTCATACTTTTACATGTAGCTGTCCAGTTTTCCCAGCACCGCTTATTGAAGAGGCTGTCCTTTCTCCACTCTACATTCCTGCCTCCTTTATCAAAGATAAGGTGACCATATGTGTGTGGGTTTATTACTGGGCTTTCTATTCTGTTCCATTGATCTATATTTCTGTTTTTGTGCCAGTACCATACTGTCGTGATTACTGTAGCTCTGTAGTATACTCTGAAGTCAGGGAGCCTGATTCCTGCAGCTCCGTTTTTCGTTCTTAAGATTGCTTTGGCTAATCGGGATCTTTTCTGTTTCCATACAAATTGTGAAATTTTTTGTTCTATGTCTGTGAAAAATGCCAAGGGTAGTTTGATAGGGATTGCATTGAATCTGTAGATTGCTTTGGGTAGTGGAGTCATTTTCACAATGTTGATTCTTCCAATCCAGGAACATGGTATATCTCTCCATCTATTTGTATCATCTTTAATTTCTTTTATCAGTGTCTTATAATTTTCTGCATACAGGTCTTTTGTCTCCTTAGATAGGTTTATTCCTAGATATTTTATTCTTTTTGTTGCAATGGTAAATGGGAGTGTTTTCTTCACTTCACTTTCAGACTTTTCATCATTAGTGTATAGGAATGCCAGAGATTTCTGTGCATTAATTTTGTATCCTGCTACTTTACCAGATTTATTGATTAGCTCTAGCAGTTTTCTGGTAGAATCTTTAGGATTCTCTATGTATAGTATCATGTCATCTGCAAAGAGTGACAGCTTTACTTCTTTTCTGATTTGGATTCCTTTTATTTCCTTTTCTTCTCAGATTGCAGTTGCTAAAACTTCCAAAATTATGTTGAATAAGAGTGGTGAGAGTGGGCAACCTTGTCTTTTTCCTGATCTTAGTGGAAATGCTTTCAGTTTTTCACCATTGAGGATGATGTAGGCTGTGGGTTTGTCATATATGGCCTTTATTATGTTTAGGAAAGTTCCCTCTATGCCTACTTTCTGGAGGGTTTTTATCATAAATGGGTGTTGAATTTTGTCAAAAGCTTTCTCTGCTTCTATTGAGATGACCATATGGCTTTTCTCCTTCATTTTGTTAATATGGTGTATCACATTGATTGATTTGCGTATATTGAAGAATCCTTGCATTCCTGGGATAAACCCCACTTGATCATGCTGTATGATCCTATTAATGTGCTGTTGGATTCTGTTTGCTAGTATTTTGTTGAGGATTTCTGCATCTATGTTCATCAGTGATAATTGGCATGTAGTTTTCTTTCTTTGTGACATCTTTGTCTGGTTTTGGTATCAGGGTGATGGTAGCCTCGTACAATGAGTTTGGGAGTGTTCCTCCCTCTGCTATATTTTGGAAGAGTTTGAGAAGGATAGGTGTTAGCTCTTCTCTAAATGTTTGATAGAATTCATCTCTGAAGCCATCTTGTCCTGGGCTTTTGTTTGTTGGAAGATTTTTAATTTTTAATCACAGTTTCAATTTCAGTGCTTGTGATTCGTCTGTTCATATTTTCTATTTCTTCCTGATTCAGTCTTAGCAGGTTGTACATTACTAAGAATTTGTCCATTTCTCCCAGGTTGTCCATTTTATTGGCATAGAGTTGCTTGTAGTAATCTCTCATGATCTTTTGTATTTCTGCAGTGTCAGTTGTTACTTCTCCTTTTTCATTTCTAATTCTATTGATTTGAGTCTTCTCCCTTTTTTTCTTGATGAGTCTGGCTAATGGTTTATCAATTTTGTTTATCTTCTCAAAGAACCAGCTTATAGTTTTATTGATCTTTGCTATCATGTCCTTCATTTATTTTTCATTTATTTCTGATCTGATCTTTATGATTTCTTTCTGTCTGCTAACTTTGGGGTGTTTTTGTTATTTCTCTAATTGCTTTAGGTGCAAGGTTATGTTGTTTATTTGAGATGTTTCCTGTTTCTTAAGGTAGGATTGTAGTGCTACAAACTTCCCTCTTAGAACTGCTTTTGCTGCATCCCATAGGTTTTGGGTCGTCGTGTCTCCATTGTCATTTGTTTCTAGGTATTTTTTGATTTCCTCTTTGATTTCTTCAGTGACCACTTCATTACTAAGTAGTGAATTGTTTAGCCTCCATGTGTTTGTATTTTTTATAGATCTTTTCCTGTAATTGATAGCTAGTCTCATAGCATTGTTGTGGAAAAGATACTTGATACAATTTCAATTTTCTTAAATTTACCAAGGCTTGATTTGTGACCCAGCATATGATGTATCCTGGAGAATGTTCCATGAGCACTTGAGAAAAATGTGTATTCTGTTGTTTTTGGATGGAATGTCCTACAAATATCAATTAAGTCCATCTTGTTTAATGTATCATTTAAAGCTTGTGTTTCCTTATTTATGTTCATTTTGGATGATCTGTCCATGGGTGAAAGTGGGGTGTTAAAGTCCCCTACTATGAATGTGTTACTGTCGATATCCCCTTTTATGGCTGTTAGTATTTGCCTTATGTATTGAGGTGCTCCTATGTTGGGTTCATAAATATTTACAATTGTTATATCTTCTTCTTGGATCGATCCCTTGATCATTATGTAGTGTCCTTCTTTGTCTCTTTATTTTAAAGTCTATTTTGTCTGATATGAGAATTGCTTTCTTTTGGTTTCCGTTTGCATGGAATATCTTTTTCCATCCCCTCACTTTCAGTCTGTATGTGTCTCTAGGTCTGAAGTGGGTCTCTTGTAGACAGCATATATATGGGTCTTGTTTTTGAATCCATTCAGCCAGTCTGTGTCTTTTGGTGGGATTATTTAATCCATTTACATTTAAGGTAATTATCAATATGTATGTTCCTATTCCCATTTTCTTAATTGTTTTGGTTTGTTATTATAGGTCTTTTCCTTCTCTTGTGTTTCTTGCCTAGAGAAGATCCTTTAGCGTTTGTTGTAAAGCTGGTTTGGTGGTGCTGAACTCTCTCAGCTTTTGCTTGTCTGTAAAGGTTTTGATTTCTCCATCAAATCTGAATGAGATCCTTGCTCAGTAGAGTAATCTTGGTTGTAGGCTTTTCCCTTTCATCACTTTAAATATGTCCTGCCAGTCCCTTCTGGCTTGCAGAGTTTCTGCTGAAAGATCAGCTGTTAACCTTATGGGGATTCCCTTGTGTGTTATTTGTTGTTTTTTCCTTGCTGCTTTTAATATGTTTTCTTTGTATTTAATTTTTGACAGTTTGATTAATATGTGTCTTGGTGTATTTCTCCTTGGATTTATCCTCTATGGGACTCTCTTTTCTTCCTGGACTTGATTAACTATTTCCTTTCCCATATTAGGGAAGTTTTCAACTATAATCTCTTCAAATATTTTCTCAGTCCCTTTTTCTCTTCTTCTTCTGGAACCCCTATAATTCGAATGTTGGTGCATTTAATGTTGTCCCAGAGGTCTCTGAGACTGTCCTCAGTTCTTTCCTCCTTGGATTTATCCTGTATAGGACTCTGTACATGTCCTGGAGTTGATTGACTATTTCCTTTCCCATATTAGGGAAGTTTTCAACTATAATCTCTTCAAATATTTTCTCAGTCCCTTTCTTTTTCTCTTCTTCTTTTGGAACCCCTATAATTCAAATGTTGGTGTGTTTAATGTTGTCCCAGAGGGCTCTGAGACTGTCCTCAGTTCTTTTCATTCTTTTTTCTTTATTCTGTTCTGCAGTAGTTATTTCCACTAGTTTATCTTCCAGGTCACTTATCCGTTCTTCTGCCTCAGTTTTTCTGCTATTGATTCCTTCTACAGTATTTTTCATTTCATTTATCATGTTGTTCATCATTGCTTGTTTCATCTTTAGTTCTTCTAGGTCCTTGTTAAATGTTTCTTGCATTTTGTCTATTTTATTTCCAAGATTTTGGATCACCTTTACTATCATTATTCTGAATTCTTTTTCAGGTAAACTGCCTATTTCCTCTTCATTTCTTAGGTCTGGTGGGTTTTTACCTTGTTCCTTCATCTGCTGTGTGTTTTTCTGTCTTCTCAGTTTGCTTATATTACTGTGTTTGGCGTCTTTTTGCAGGCTGCAGGTTTGTAGTTCCCGTTGTTTTTGGTGTCTGTCCCTAGTGGCTAAAGTTGTTTCAGTGGGTTTTGTAGGCTTCCTGGTGGAGGGGACTAGTGCCTGTGTTCTGGTGGATTAGGCTGGATCTTGTCTTTCTGGTGGGCAGGTCCACGTCTGGTGGTGTGTTTTGGGGTGTCTGTGGACTTATGATTTTAGGCAGCCTCTCTGCTAATGGGTGGGGTTGTGTTTCTGTCTTGCTAGTTGTTTGGCATAGAGTGTCCAGCACTGTAGCTTGCTGGTCATTGAGTGAAGCTGGGTGTTGGTGTTGAGATGGAGATCTCTGGGAGATTTTCACCATTTGATATTACGTGGAGCTGGGAGGTCTCTTGTGGACCAGTGTCCTGAAGTTGGCTCTCCCACCTCAGAGGCACAGCACTGACTCCTGGCTGCATCACCAAGAGCTTCATCCACATGGCACAGAATAAAAGGGAGAAAAAGTAGAAAGAAATAGAGGATAAAAGAAAAGAAAATAAATAACATAAAATAAAATAAAGTTATTAAAATAAAAAATAATTATTAAGAAAAAAAAAAAGGACGGATAGAACCCTGGGACAAATGGTGAAAGCAAAGCTATACAGACAGAATCTCACAGAAAAGCATACACATACACACTCACAAAAAGAGGAAAAGGGGAAAATATAATAAATCTTGCTCTCAAAGTCCACCTCCTCAATTTGGGATGATTCGTTATCTATTCAGGTATTCCACAGATGCAGGGTACATCAAGTTGATTGCGCAGATTTAATCTGCTGCTCCTGAGGCTGCTGGGAGAGATTTCCCTTTCCCTTCATTGTTTGCACAGCTCCCAGGGCTCAGCTTTGGATTTGGCCCTACCTTTGTATGTAGGTCACTGGAGGGTGTCTGTTCTTCGCTCAGACAGGACGGGGTTAAAGGAGCCGCTGATTTGGGGGCTCTGGCTCACTCAGGCCTGGGGTAGGGAGGGGCACGATGCAGGGCAAGCCTGCAGTGGCAGAGGCCAGTGGGACATTGCATCAGCCTGAGGCATGCCGTGCGTTCTCTCTGGGAAGTTGTCCCTAGATTCCAGGACCCTGGCAGTGGCGGGCTGCACAGGCTTCCCAGAAGGGAGGTGTGGAGAGTGACCTGTGCTGGCACATAGGCTTCTTGGTGGTGGCAGTAGCAGCCTTAGCATCTCATGCCCATCTCTGGGGTCCATGCTTTTAGCCACGGCTCACGCCCGTCTCTGGAGCTCCTTTAAGTAGCACTCTTAATCCCCTCTCCTTGCGCACCAGGAAACAAAAGAGGTAAGAAAAAGTCTCTTGCCTCTTCGGCAGGTCTACACTTTTCCCTGGACTCCCTCCCGGCTAGCCACGGTGCACTAACCCCCTGCAGGCTGTGTTCACGCTGCCATGCCTCTCCCTGCTGTCCCACTCACGCCCGCCCTGGCGAGTGAGCAGACAAGCCTCTCGGGCTGGTGAGTGCTGGTCAGCACTGATCCTCTGTGTGGGAATCTCTCCGCTTTGCCCTCCGCACCCTTGTTGCTGCGCTCTCCTCCTCAGCTCTGAAGCTTCCCCCCTCCACCACACGCAGTCTCTGCCTGCGAAGGGGCTTCCTTGTGTGTGGAAACCTTTCCTCCTTCACAGCTCCCTCCCACTGGTGCAGGTTCCATCCTGATTCTTTTGTCTCTGTTTATTCTTTTTTTCTTTTGCCCTACCCAGGTACGTGGGGACTTTCTTGCCTTTTGGGAGGTCTGAGGTCTTGAGGTCTTCTGCCAGTGTTCAGTAGGTGTTCTGTAGGAGTTGTTCCACATGTAGATGTATTTCTGATGTATCTGTGGGGAGGAAGGTGATCTCTGCATCTTACTCTTCCACCATCTTCCGATTGTTTTTTTGACATCGAGCTACATGAGCTCTTTGTAAATTTTGGAGATTAATCCCTTTTCTGTCACAGCATTTGCAAATATTTTTTCCCACTCCATGGGTTGTATTTTCATTCTGTTTATGGTTTCCTTTGCTGCGCAAAAGCTTTTAAGATGAATTAGGTCCCAGTTGTTTATTTTTGTTTTTATTTTCATTATGCTAGGAGATGGATTAAAACAGACACTGCTGTGATTTATGTCAAAGAGTGTTCTGCCTAGGTTCTCCCCTAAGAGTACTATAGTATCCAGTCTTACATTTAGGTCCTTAATCCATTTTGAGTTTATTTTTATGCATGGTGTTAAAGAATGTTCTAATTTCATTTTTTTACTTGTAGCTGTCCATTTATCCCAGCACCATTTATTGAAGAGACTGTCTTTTCTCCACTGCACTGTATATTCTTGCCTACTTTGTCGTAGATTAAGTGACCGTAGGTGCATGGGTTTATTTCTGGGCTTTCTATTCTATTCCATTGATCTATATTTCTGTTTTTTATGCCAGTACCATATTGCTTTGATGACTGTACCTTTGTAGTATAGTCTGAAGTTAAGGAGCCTCATTCCTCCAGCTCTGTTTTTCTTTCTCAAAATTGCTTTGCCTATTCAGCGTCTTTTATGTTTCCATACATATTTTTAAATTTTTTGTTCTAGTTCTGTGAAAAATACCATTAGGAATTTGATAGGGATTGCAGTGAATCTATAGATTGCCTTGGGTAGTGTAGTCATATTCACAATATTGATTCTTCCAATCCTAGAACATGGTATATCTTTCCATCTGTTTCTTTCATCAGCATCTTATTCTTTTTGGAATACAGGTCTCTTACCTCCTTAGGTAGGTTTACTCCTAGGTATTTTATTCTTTTTGAAGCAATAGTAAATGGTATGATTTCCTTAATTCTTGTTTCTGATCTTTCATTGTTAGTGTACAGAAATACAACTGATTTCTGTGTATTAATTTTGTATCCTGTAACTTTACCAAATTTAACCTCCAGGTGTTCGTGTTTTTTTCCTGTAATTGATTTCTAATCTCATAGCTTTGTAGTTGGAAAAGATGCTTGATATGATTTCAATTATCTTAAATTTACCAATGCTTTATTTGTTTCTCAGTATGTGATCTGTCCTGGAGAATGTTCCATGTACATTTGAGAAGAAAGTGTATTCTGCTTTCAGATGGAATGTCCTAAAATTAAGTCTATCTGTTCTAATGTGTCACTTAAGGCTTCTGTTTCCTTATTGATTTTCTATCTATCTGGATGATCTGTCCATTGATGAAAGTGGGGTGTTAAATCTCCTTTTATAGATTTTACCATTTGCCTTATATATTGAGGTGCTCCTATGTTTGGGGCACATGTATTTACAATTATTATATCTTGGATTGATATCTTCTTCTTGGATTGATTCCTTGATCATTATGTAGTGTCCTTCTTTGTCGCTTGTAACAGTCTTTATTTTAAAGTCTATTTTGTCTGATACGAGTATTGCTGCTCCATCTTTCGTTTGATTGCCATTTGCATGGAATACCTTTTTCCATCTCCTGTCAGTCTGTATGTGTCCCTAGATCTGAAGTGGGTCTCTTTTAGACAGCATATATATGGGTCTTGCTTTTGTATCCATTCAGCCAGTCTATGTCTTTCAGTTGGAGCATTTGATCTGTTTATGCTTAAGGTAATTATTGATATATATGTTCTTACTGCCATTTGGTCAATTGTTATAGATTTTTTTTTTGTAGGTCTTTTTTCTTCCCTTCCTTGCTTGTTCTCTTCCTTTGTCATCTGATGACTGACTTTAGTGTTATGTTTAGATTCATTTTTCTTTTGTGTGTGTGTACCTATTTTCAGTTTGCAGTGACCATGAGGTTTTGATAAAGGCAGTCTGTATATAAACAAACAAGATTGTTTTAAGTTGCTGGTCTTTTAATTTAAAGTACATTTCCAGTATCCTGCATTTGTACTCTCCTCATGATTGCTGGCTTTGATATCATATTTGTGTGTGGATGATTTCCTACTTCTACTGTATGTTTGCCTTTACCTCTGAGCTTTTCCATTTATAATTTTCTCATTTGTAGTTGTGGCCTTTTCTTTTCCACCTAGAGAAGTTCCTTTAGCATTTGTTGCAAAGCTGGTCTAGTGGTGCTAAAAAATCTTAGCTTTGCTTGTCTGTAAAGCTTTTGACTTCTCTGTTGAACCTGAATGAGAGCCCTGCTGGTTAGAGTATTCTTGGTTGTAGGTTCTTCCCTTTCCTCACTTTATATATATAGTGCCACTCCCTTCTAGCTTGTAGAGTTTTTGCTGAGAGATCAACTGATTACCTTATGAGAATTCTCTTGTGTTATCTGTTGCTTTTCCCTTGTTGCTTTCATTATTTTTTTCTTTGTCTTTAATTTTTGTCAATTTGATTACTATGTGTCTTGGTGTGTTCCTCCTTAGGTGTAGCCTGCCTGGGACTCTCTGTGCTTCCTGGACTTGGGTGACTATTTCCTTTCCCATGTCAGGGAATTTTTCAGCTATTATCTCTTCAAATATTTTCTCAGGTCCTTTCTCTTCTCCTTCTGGGACCCTTATAATGTGATTGTTGGTGTGTTTATGTTGTCCCAGAGGTCTCTCAGGCTGTTTCATTTCTTTTCATTCTTTTTTCTTTATTCTGTTCTGCAGCAGTGATTTCCACCATTCTGTCTATCAGCTCACTTAGCCATTCTTCTGCTTCAGTTATTCTGCTATTGATTCCTTCTAGTATATTCTTCATTTCAGTTATTCTATTATTCATCTCTGTTTGCAGTTATTCTATTATTCATCTCTGTTTGTTTCTAGGTCTTTGTTAAACATTTCTTGCATCTTTTTTATCTGTACCTCCATTCTTTTTCCAAGATCTTGGATCATCTTTACTATCATTTCTCTGAATTCGTTTTTGGGTGGATTGCCTATCTGCACTTCACTTAGTTGTTCTTCTGGGGTTTTATCTTGTTCCTTCATCTGGGACATATCCCTCTGTCATCTCATTTTGTCTAATTTTCTTTGATTGCATTTTTCCATTCTGCAGCCTGCAAGGTTGTAATTCTTCTTGCTTCTGCTCTCTGCTCCCTGGTCGATGAGGCTGACTTAAGAGGCTTGTGCAGGCTTCCTGGTGTGAGGGACTGGATCCTGACCACTGGTGGGTGGGCAGGGCTGTGCTCAGGAAGACTTTAAGCAAACTGTCTGCTGATGGGTGGAGCTGTGTTTCCACCCTGGTGGTTGTTTGGCCTGAGGAGACCCAGCACTGGCGCCTACAGGCTGTTGGGTAAGGCTAGGTGTGAGGAGGAAATGGCAGCCTCCAGGAGGGCTCACACAATGAGTACTCATTAGAGCTGCCACTGCCAGTGTCTTTGTCCTGGCAGTGAGCCACAGTCGCCCTCTGCCTCCACAGGAGACTCTCCAATACTAGCAGGTAGGTCTGGCCCAGTCTCTTTGGAGGTCACTCCTTTCTCCCCTGAGTCCTTGTGTGCACGAGACCTTGTGTGCATCCTCCAAGAGTGGAGTTTCTGTTTCTCCCAGTCCTGTGGAATTCCTGCAGTCAAATCCTGCTGGCCTTCAAAACCAGATTCTCATAGGCTCCTCCTCACATTGTGGCTTCTTCTTTGTCTTTGGATGTAGAATATCCATTTTGGTAGGTTCCAGCAGGTTTTTTGTCAGTTGTTGTTTGGTTAGCTGTGATTTTGGTGTTTTCATAAGAAGAGGTGAGCTCACATCCTTCTACTCTGCCATCTTGTCTCCATCCTTATTAACTTCAATTTTTGTCAAATGTATGCTGATAGCTTCTCCCCATGTTTTCTGGTGGTCTCTGGTAGGTCCTTGGATGATGATTCTTTGAAGGAGGGGAGATGGTGTACCTTTTAGTCTGGGTCTAGGTGCAGTCCAAGTGCTCACAGCAAAAGTAAGCACATATGAAAAACTCAGTCATTCAGACCACGCGCCACTACTCCACACTGTGCCAACTGCCGATTTTGTTTTATTTTTTTCTAAAGCAAGCACTTCTCAAAGTTTACTGTAAAAGCCTCTTGGGAGAAAAATGCATATAAACACCTCAAAAAAGCATTGAAACAAAAGAAGTATGAAGTCATGGGATGCCAACATGTCAGAATATTATAGGTCACAATGGTCACAAGAGTATTGTATGGATCCAGGATTTGAGTATTGTATGGATCCAGGAATTAATAGACAAGGCAAGAAAAAAGTAGTTACTAGCATTGATTGTGGCTGTCTCTCTTGATAATGGGTTAATTTTGTTCTCTATGTGAGAAGTAAGCCAAAGACATTGTGATAGAGACCATTATGCTCCTCTCCATTTCCCAGCCTCCTTTGCAGTTAGTTAGGCTGAGGTCATATAATTAGTTAAGGTCAATGAGATGTATCCAGAAATGATTTAAGCTGCTTCCATACCTGTTTTTTTCAAACATCCTGTGTAATCTAACAGCTTTCTCTCTCGTTGCCCCTTGTGAATGTGGATGCCACGTTTTTCAGATAATGGTGGTAATTTGCAACAGCCTGGATCTCTGAATCACTCCTTAGAAGAGACAACCTTCAGCAAGCTAACCAACAGCAGCCTGTGACAGAAGCAAAAAATAAATATCTGTTGCATTAAAAAAAAAAAACCTGACCTTTTAAAAAAAAACCATGTATTCCTGCCTCAGACAGTTGAAATACATTTTCAACTTATTCAAGTCTTTAAACATTCATTGGCTAGTCAATTTAAAAATGATCATTACAAAGAAGCTGCATTATGTCTCGAAAAATATAACATGATTAGTTATCAGATCTCACGTATGAGAAAAATGATCCAAACAAGAAAATAATAAAAATAATTCCCCAAAAAAAGGCCATATGATTGATAGTCTGTTCATCTTTACTAGGTTTTCCAGGGCAATTTTGACAATGATACCCACAGAAAAAACGTCATCGACCCTCCCATCTATGCACGGCACATAAGGATCCTTCCTTGGTCCTGGTATGGGAGGATCACGCTGCGGTCTGAGCTGCTGGGCTGCACAGAGGAGGAGTGAGGAGATCCCACAGCCCACAACCCTCCTCTCTATTTCCCTAGAAGTATCTCCACGGAATGAACTCTGCAAAGTCTATTGGAAACTGAATGGAATTTTTCATGAAAAAGTGATCAAATTACGGTAGGCCATTAACTGTCTTCTTAAGGAGGTCTAAGCCTGCCTTTTCAAAGGTTTAATTTGATTTTTATCATTTAAATTTCTTAAGCAACATCACATTAGCTGTGAATTACTTTTCGCATTGTTTTCTGACTTCTTCATACTGGTTGAAATATATTAGGCAAAGAAAGTAGCACTCTTGATAGCAAGGGTAAAAAAATCTCAGTTATCAAATAAAAGCAAGAGTTGTTAGAGCTTTCATAATCAATACTCAACTTATTCTTATAAAAAGAATACTGCAATGTTAGCAATAAGTTTCTTTTCCCTTCTGTAATGAATCTATATTATCCTAATTATTTCCCTGTGCCTGACAAACACTGTCAGAGTTTATAACCAAAATTTGAAGAAGAATCTGTAACACGCAATACTAACTGAAATTATAATTCTCATCTTACTTCTAATCAGAGATTATGTGATCTTTCTCTTAGTGCTATTTTATATATTGCCTGAATAAGTCCATACTTTTCCCAATTGACTTTTGTCCTATTACTTGCCTAAAAGAAGTATCATGTTTGTGTGTGTGTATATATACACACGCACATATATATACACATATATATTGTGTGTGTGTATATATACACACGCACATTATATATACACATATATATGAAACATGATTATCAGTAGATTGAGCATATTTAGTATCAGTAGATTGAATCTGCAATTCTCTTGTTTTTGAAGGAAGCTATAACTATGTAATCTCCAAATATTTCCTTTATAAAGACCTCAATACTACCATTTTGCAAAATTAACAACAAAATCACATTATGTTTCTTTAAGACAAAATTTAAATCTTTGTTTTGATGGTATTTCCATAGCCTTATCTTTACTTTAAAATGATAGAAAAATTATTTGTCTACTTTTTTTTAGCAAATATTGACATAGTGCTGCATAACTTGGCCAAGCATATTCATCATTTCTTTGTTCATCTCTGCACTTCCTGTGAAACTAGAATTTTATTGAGGTTTGAAATTAGTGGTGGTTTCTCAGGAAAGCACAGTGCATAGACATTTGTGAGAAAAGAAGTGTTTACTAATGACAAAAACCATTGTCAGGGTGAAAACTGATTTCTATCTATTTTGCTTCAAAGGTCCTGAAAAAATAATAAGCAATTATCATAATGATTTGTTATTGATAATGAGGTTTCATTGCCATTCTCTCAAATTAAGGCTCACACTGCCTCCATGAAAGTCCTCAACATCTAATTTATAAGCTTTATAAGTATTTGTTTTATAAGGCTTAGACACAGAATTACTGGGGTTTTAAATTGTGTCCTGAAAAAGAAAGTATGGTATGTGTACAAAACATTGACGTCCTGTGCAACACTGCTAATAAGTTCTTTTTTTCCTTATTAATTATTTGTGCTGCATAACAGAAGCCACTAGAATGTTACTGTCTTGTCTGTCCATGTGTTAACAGCATTTCTTGATGATGTATATATGGCGTGGTCTTCAATCTAAAGAGAAAGTCAATCAATCATAATGGCATTTTTAATAAGAGCAAAATTAGGACTGGCTGGCCACTTATTTGTCCTATGCCCACATGCTTTCTACTTCAGGCTCTTATTATAAAATTGTTGATTTGAAGCATCTGAAATGGTGATCAGTTTTTAGCATCTTTCTTTCTTTCAAAAACAAAATTGCCATGCCATTAATATCATCTTTTTAAGATAACTTTAAATTAGGAATTTAAGTATTTTTAATTTGCTAAATTTTAAGGTCATGTTACAAATAATTGCTTACGTCCCAAGCTATACACACACTCACTATGTAGCCAATGGCCCTTATTTCTTTAAAGATTTACTGTCCCACCAAATTTCTAGCCATTTTCTCTTGCAGGTTATGCACAATTCTTGATTCTTTTCAGAGTTCTTAAAATTATGAGTAATTTTTTGTAATGATTTACTTTCTCAAAATTATTCATGGCTTCTTATGATATTTGTTTTAAATTTTATTTTACTGGTAGTTTTTTTAAAAAAAATTTTCAAAGGGAGTTTGTTAAAATTTTGTTACCTTTTAGAAATACATACAAATGGCTTTCTGTTGCTTGTGCATTTTCTCTCTGCTCTATATGATGTTTTTCACCAACATGACATATTGTGGTATATCTCTTTATCCCATGATGCCCCAAATTAATGACAACAAAGGGATTCCCACATGTGGAAATGTTAATAATTATTGTGAAATAGTATGTAGCTTTTGTGTCATTTGTATCAGTGACAAAGTGAAGCAAAATTCACAGTAAAACAAGGAAAATCTCATAAGAACAAGGCACAGAAGAATCACCTAGCCTTCACCATATTAAGTAACTATAATATGCTAATTTTATAATCTATGAAATTACAATTTTAAACATATCCAGTTTATCTATGTCTTATTAAAAGCATTTATCATAATCACTAATTCTAATTTTAGGGTTGACTTTCTCTTTCTGAATGGCTTCGTAAGGGTTTATGTGAATTTTGAAGACTTAGGGTACTAGTCAACAAATTATGAAATATAATATTCACTGCTGGCATCTGATGTGTCAGTAAGTACAGAAATAACAAAGACACAAATAACCTTTGCAAACTTTCAAGCTGTGTAATACTCTAATGTTGGGTTTTTTTCTTTGTATATATACTTAAATCATTATACTTAAATCATGTAGGATGTTGTAAAATCAGTATGACCTTGTCTAGTCTTCAAAGTTAAAATAAACTTTTGAAAATCTGGGATACTTTACTTTTGAAGCAGTTGTAATCAAACACATTTGTAAGAACACACAAATTGTCTGAATGTCAATACCCACTACTCCTCTTAACTACATGCTGGTTTACTTTTTCTTTATACAGAAAAATGAAACAAGCACAGAAAAAAAAAAAGGAACTCACAATAGCCTTCAAATATACATTGATATCAGCCAAATTGGCCTTTCAAAACTTATTAAAATGTGTGCATTTCTCCTGCTTTTAGCTGTGGACATTTTATTGGAATACTAATAACCCAGTCAGTCATTTTTTTGTCTCATGCATATTTAAAGTCTTGTGCTCCAGGATTGATCTGCCTATTGGTAAACAGATGCTTAAGTACATGATTCTCAGGAGTATAATGAAGAGACGTAATCAATAGTAAGCAATAACACAAACACTAATAGTATATTTATCCATGTAACTTTAGCTGCTGCTTAAAGAAAATCATAACACTTGGCTTCTTCATAAACCCTGTTTCAGCCTCTCTGAAAGTCACTGGTAAAATATTGAGTCTGAGTACTTCCTACTTTTAAGATATTTTCTTAAGAAGATTCAAAAAATTTAGGGAAAAAAATGAGATATTAGATGTTGACTCAGTTGTGCTTCAGTGAATCTCTGATAGTTCTCATATTAACATATATGTTTATGTATTCATACATGTTCCTATTTAACTGCATTTTAATGTGAATGGTTCAAGAGGGTTCCATTGTTTGCCTAATTTTCACACACAAGCACACACAAATGTGTTTATATTAAATACAAGCAATTATATATATATCTTTTTTCAATAAGGCCAATAAAGAATTATGACAACATCTATATAGGATAAAAAGTCATTGTGATAACAGAATAATTACTCAACAGAAAATTTTCAACTATGAGACTTGTAAAATTACTGGTTCAAGAACATTTCCAAGGAGGAAAGTCTGATCCTGTGGAAGTTGGACTTTAAAAATCTACTAAAGGTAACTTCATGAATGGAAAATATTCTCTCTATAATCTAAAATTTTAAAACATACAGCACTTCAGCTTTGAGTACATGATTTTAAGTGGAGATTTTGATAAATAAACATTAATTTTTACTGTTAGAAATGCCTTGCTCTCTCTCTTCCCAAAGACTAGTTTAAAACAATATTAACAGCAGAGTCAGTGTGTTACTTATTTGTGAAAAATATTGCCACCAAGGTTTCTTTGAGATGCAAAAGGACCCTCTCACCTGAGCAGTTAAAGTGGAGGATTAAACCACTTTGCTGATGGAGAAATATCTGAACTACCCTGAAAGAGAATGCATTGTCATTGTCCTTACAAAGAAAGAATACCTAGGGTAAGTAGCAACTTTTCCATTGGTTTTGAAGGGGGAAACAGGATTCCTTGATTCTACTGCAGTAAGTAGCTATGATCCCTACTGGATATTTCAACATTGCCACCAAATAAAGTATTTTCCACAGTAGGCAAATGGCACTTACTCAAAGACTTATTTCTGTTAGATGAATTTGGTAGCAGAAATAGGAAAAACTTTTTGGAAAAAGCTCCTCATTTAGTTGTTTTTGCATATTTTGGCAGGAGTTGACTGAGCCATTTTGAAAACACTAATGCTGTGGAAATATGGCATAGGAGCATCAACAAATGGTCATCACATGACATGATTAAGCATTGCATAGGTGACTGCCTCTAATTTAATTTTAACGTCCTCAAGGACATGAACCACACTCTTCCATATTTTCCATATTTATGTAAAATCCCCATAGTACCATTCATATGCCCACATAAAAATATGTTAATAATGATGATGAATGGTGACATAAGCTCAACCTGCTGCCACCTGGGAAAGAAGTAGTGGTAGTGAGACTGATGGTGCATTCAAACAATACATCCCCCACGACCAGTGTGGAAACAGCTTTGAGAGAACTTCCCTAGGCATCAGGCCAAAACACTGTAGAAGATTAACCGAAAGACTATTGGGAGTAGGCTTCATGCATATGACACAGAAGGAATATTTTCAGTGATAAATGACTTAAATGACAAATTAAACATAGATTTACACATATTTTATAATATTCCCACTTTTTAGAAATGTAAAGAAAAACAATAATGAAAAGGACTTGCCTTTCAGGAAGAGAACCATAGTGGGCCAGCAGCTCTGGAAGAGATAATTAGTACAGCACTTCTCAAGGCCAATGGCATTTTCCACCTGGACCTGGGAAAGAATTGAACAGTATATCACAAAGGAAGCACTAAATAATCAACTTCAAGAGTTTAACTTCCTCAGTTCTCAAGTTTTAGGTAATGATAGGGATTTTTTATTTTTTTAACAATAGAAGCATCCTGCTATGATCTGAAGTTATGTCCTCCCACAAATTCATATGTTGAAATCCTAACCCCCAAATGTGATGGTATAGTAGGTTGGGACTATGGTGTAGGGGATTAGTTCATGAGAGTGGAACCCTTATGAATGGAATTAGTGCTCTCATAACAGAGCCCCCTTAGAGCTCCTCAGCCCCTTCTACCCAGTAAAACATTAGCTATGAACCTGCAAGCTGACCCTCACCAGAAAGCAACCATGCTGGTATCTTGAACTTCGACTTCACAGCTTCGAGAACTGTGAGCCGTGAGTTTCTGTTGTTTATAAGTTAGCCAGCCTATAGTATTTAGTAATAGCAGCCCTAATAGACTAAGACACATCTCAGAAAGGAATCTGTTTTTAGTGGTATAAATACTTTATAAGTTGCTTGGGATGTGGACTTATAAACAATAGTAAAATGTTTTTCAAATTTCCAGTGGAGAGAAATTGGTGGGTAAGGACTAATATTTCTTTGTTTAATTAAATACATTAGGCAAGGAGAAGAGCGGAGGGGAAGGGAAGGGAGGGATAAGTCCACTGTAAAGGTTCTTTCAGGAAACATTTTTATTTCACTTATATTCCCGTGTATATATGTATTCTTGATCACCATGCTAATTATTGTTCTTACTCTGAAACAGCCAGTAAAAGTTTGAAAGCCACTGCAGTAGGGTCCCTGAACAGTTTTCTAAACACATGGTACCTCTTGGCTGACAGGTATGCTGGTGGCCCAATGTGAGTTTAGAGCCAGAATTGGAGGGATCCTGTTAATAGGAGGCTTTTAGAGGCTGGATAGGGACAAAGGAGGCATGTGGTGTTGGAGGTCTAAGAGACTTTAAGAAAACAAATAAAGATACTATACAGAGAATTGTGTGAAGTTTTTCTTTGTGGTGGGAAAAGCCCTTTGTCCTTTCCCCTTAAAATATTCTAATAAAAAAGTTTTTTCCTTTTCCATTTCATTGTTAGGGAAGATGCACCCAGGTGTTGAGTACAGCCCGAAGGTGGGTTTGTAGCATGAGCAGAGGCTGCCTGTGGGGACCTGGCACTTGGGGGATTAAATAGACTGCAGATTTATATATTGGTTTGTTCTTTTGAATAGACATTGATGCTTTTTTTTAATGGATTTTTCTACAGTCACTTCTAGTTTAAAAGTCCATAATCTGATTCCCACCACACCATGAATCTAAACTTTTAAGCCTTTCAGAAACTCATACTACTAATTCCATGCTTGAGAGTTTTCCTACCTAAACCTAATATCACAAATACTTATAACTCCAAACGATAGCATTAGGCTGTATTTCATGACCTGTAAAATATTGAAATGTTTTCCCTTTCACTGGAGATATAAAAGCTAAATTCTTTCATAAATAACACTGTAGAAACTACTAAATTAATATTAAGAGAAGATTAAGATTAACCAACCTCTTTTAAAATTCTTCTTTGAATACAATCATACCTCAAGAAACAAGAAAAATCTCAAATAAACAACCTAACCTACACCTAAAGCAATTAGAGAAGGAAGAATAAATGAAACCCAAAGTTAGTAGAAGGAAAGAAACCGTAAAGATCAGAGCAGAAATCAATGAAATAGAGACAAAGAAAACAATAGAAAAGATCAATAAAACTATTAGCTG
Organism: Phocoena phocoena; assembly: GCF_963924675.1. NCBI lineage: Eukaryota > Metazoa > Chordata > Mammalia > Artiodactyla > Phocoenidae > Phocoena > Phocoena phocoena. The sequence goes on along the minus strand of NC_089221.1, from coordinate 67,245,492 downwards.
GTTCTTTGAGAAGATAAAGTTAATAAACCTTTAGCCAGACTCATCAAGGAAAAAATGGGAGAGGACTCAAATCAATAAAATTAGAAATGAAAAAGGAGATGTTATAACTGACACCACAGAAATACAAAGAATAAGAGACTACTACAAGCAACTCTATGCCAATAAAATGCACAACCTGGAAAAAATGGACAAATTCTCAGAAAGCTACAGTCCCTCAAGACTGAACCAGGAAGAAAGAAAATATGAACAGACCAATCACAAGTAATGAAATTGAAACTGATTAAAATCTTCCAACAAATGAAAGTCCAGGACCAGATGGCTTCACAGGCAAATTCAAACATTTAGAGAAGATCTAACACCTATCCTTCTTAAACTCCTCCAAAAAATAACAGAGGAAGGACCACTCCCAAACCCATTCTACAAGGCCACCATCACCCCGATACCAAAACCAGACAAAGATATCACTAGAAAAAGAAAATTACAGGCAGATATCAGTGATGAACATAGATGCAAAAGTCCTCAACAAAATACTAGCAAACAGAATCCAACAACACATTAAAAGGATCATACACCATGATCAAGTGGGATTTATCCCAGGGATGCAAGGATTCTTCAATATATGCAAAAGTGATACACCACATTAACAAACTGAAGAATAAAAACCATATGATCATCTAAATAGACGCAGAAAAAGCTTTTGACAAAATTGAATATGCATTTATGATAAAAACTCTCTAGAAAGTGGGCATAGAGGGAACCTACCTCAATATAATAAAGGTCATATATGAAAAATCCACAGCTAACATCATACTCGGCGGGGGTGGGGGGAACTGAAAGCATTTCCTTGAAGATCAAGAAGAAGAAAAGGATGTCCACTCTCACCACTTTTATTCAACATAGTTTTGGAAGTCCTAGCCATGGCAATCAGAGAAGAAAAAGAAATAAAAGGAATACAACATGGAAAAGAAGAAGTAAAACTGTCACTGTTTGCAGATGACATGATACTATACATAGAAAATCCTAAAGAGGCCACCAGAAAACTACTAGAGCTAATGAATGAATTCAGTAAAGTTGGAGGATACAAAGTTAATATACAGAAACCTGTTGCATTCCTATAAACCAACAATGAAAGATCAGAAAGAGAAATTAAGGGAACACTCCCATTTACCATTGCATCAAAAAGAATAAAATACCTAGGAATAAACCTACATAAGGAGGCAAAAGACCTGTACTCAGAAAACTATAAGACACTGATGAAAGAAATCAATGGTGATGCAGGCAGATGGAGAGATATACCATGTTCTTGGATTGGAAGAATCAATATTGTCAAAATGACTATACTATCCAAAGCAATCTATGGATTCAGTGCAATCCCTATCAAATTACCAACAGCATTTTTCACAGAATTAGAACAAAAAAATTTTACAATTTGTATGAAACACAAAAGACCCTGAATAGCCAAATCAATCTTGAGAAAGAAAAACGAAGCTGGAGGAATCAGGCACCCTGACTATAAACTATACTACAAAGCTACAGTAATCAAGACACTATGGTACTGGCACAAAAACGGAAATATACAACAATGGAACAGGATAGAAAGTCCAGAGATAAACCCACACAACTGTGGTCACCTAATCTATGACAAAGGAGGCAAGAATATACAATGGAGAAAGGACAGCCTCTTCAATAAGTAGTGCTGGGAAAACTGGACAGCTACATGTAAAAAAAATATGAAATTAAAACACTCTCTAAAATAAACTCAAAATGGGTTAAAGACCTAAATGTAAGGCCAGACACTGTAAAACTCTTAGAGAAAAACATAGGCAGAACACTCGGACATAAATCACAGCAAGATCTTTTTTCATCCACCTCCTAGAGTAATGAAAATAAAAACAAAAATAAACAAATGGGATCTAATTAAACTTAAAAGCTTTGGCACAGAAAAGGAAACCATAAACAAAGCAATAAGACACCCCCCAGAATGGGAGAAAATATTTGCAAACAATGCAACTGACAAGGGATTAATCTCCAAAATATACATAAAGCTCAATATCAAAAAATAGACAACCCAATCAAAACATGGGTGGAAGATCTAAATAGACATTTTTCCAAAGAAGATATACAGATGTCTAAACATCACATGAAAAGATGCTCAACATCACTATCAGAGAAATGCAAATCAAAACTATAATGAGGCATTACCTCACACCAGTCAGAATGGCCATCATCAAAAACTCTACAAGCAATAAGTGCTGGAGATGGTGTGGAGAAAAGGGAACCCTCCTACACTGTTGATGGGAATGTAAAGTGGTACAGCCACTATGGAGAACAGTATGGAGGTTCCTTAATAAACTAAAAATAGAATTACCATATGACCCAACAATCCCACTCATAGACATATACCCAGAGAAAACCATAATTCAAAGAGATACATGCACCCCAATGCACTATTTACAATAGCCAGAATGTGGAAGCAACCTTAATGTCCATCAACAGATGAATGGATAAAGAAGATGTGGTACATATATACAATGGAATATTACTCAGCCATAAAAAAGAATGAAATAATGGGTAGACCTAGAGATGGTCATACTGAGTGAAATAAGTCAGACACAGAAAGACAAATATCATCTGATATTGCTTATATGTGGAATCTAAAAAAAAAGTGTATAAATGAACTTAGTTACAAAACAGAAATAGAGTCACAGATGTAGAAAACAAACTTACGGTTACCAGGGGATAAGGGGAGGCAGGGATAAATTGGGAGATTGGAATTGAAATATATACACTACTATATATAAAATAGATAACTAATAAGAACCTACTGTATAGCACAGGGAACTCTACTCAATAATCTGTAATGGCCTGTATGGGAAGAGAATCTTAAAAAAGAGTGGATATACATATCTGTATAACTGATTAACTTTGGTGTACACCTGAAACTAACACAACATTGTAAATCAACTATACCCCAATAAAAATTTTTAAATAAATAAATAGTGTAAAATGGGAGAAAAATCAATTAATTCATAATACATTGTTTCTGCCTTTTATTCAGCAGCACTATTTTTGGAGGTAATAATTAAAACCCATCAATAAGAATAGCAATAAAACATTACTTAAGGGAAATTTCCTGCACATCTTAAAATATATATATATATATTCCCTGGAAGCTGAAGTCATTTGTGTTTTATTTACTTGTTTGGTGTTTTAACTGTTCTGAATTGCAGACATTGAAATTTCGATATAAATTGTGTTTAACATACCTAAATCCTTCTAAACTATTTGAATAAAATCTTGTAATAGCAAGTTCCATGGGGGAAAAAAATCCTTCTTTGAGGAAAATTTAAGAACTATGCAAGGATCTGGAAATACAAAGATGCAAAGACTCTGACCTTCAGGAGCTCACAGTCTGGAGGGTGGGAGTGGGGGTGGGGGAGACAAGGAAGCCAACAATCATATTGGGTGCTGTGACAAAAATATGCTCAAAGTGCAAAGAGAACACAGAACACAAGGACTCACACCAGTAAATGAAGTAGGTCAAGCAAAGCACCCTGGGGGAGGGGACATGTGAAATGACATCAAAACTGTCTAAATTAATACTCGTGACCCCTGGAACCTCCAATTTACTATTCATGACAACTCTAGGAAGAACTGATTAACATTTCCTCTTTGGAAGAGGAGAAAGAAAAGCTAAAAGAGGTTAGGAGATTTGCCCAAGATATAGGGTGCTGATCTGTACCTAGATCTGATGATATCCTACTGCAATACCCTTTTCGTTTTTTTAAGTCAAAGGCTGCTGAAAATGTGTTTCCTTACATACTGGTACTTAACAGGAATGATTTGCCTCCAAACGAGCAGTTATTGTTTATTTTGTAACTTTGCATATTATCCTAAATAATTGAATACACCAGTACCTTTTTTTTTTTTTTTTTTTTTTTGCGGTACGCAGACTTCTCACTGTTGTGGCCTCTCCCGTTGCGGAGCACAGGCTCCGGACACGCAGGCTCAGCGGCCATGGCTCACAGGCCTAGCCGCTCCGCGGCATGTGGGATCTTCCCAGATCGGGGCACGAACCCGTGTCCCCTGCATCGGCAGGCGGACTCTCAACCACTGCACCACCAGTGAAGCCCTAACGTAGTTTTTGAAATAACTCATTACTGGGTGAGGTGTTGCTCATCACACGAATATATGAGGAAAGATCCTCAAATGATGAACAGCTAATGACTACTGTGAGATATTTCATAGCATCGATTTTTTAAAAGGAGAATAATAAGCCCCAAATGTCAAAGTATCTACTATCCCAAGACACAGTAAATAGCCTATCCCCATGTGTACAGCATGAGAAGGTTAAGGTAATAATCAAAACATTTATACTTAAGAAAATTTTGCGAATAGCATTCAATAGATAAGAGAAACCACAGGTATCTTCAATTTTTAAAAAAGAATTCCAAGTAACACACAAAAAAACAAAAACATAAAACCACCTCTTCCTGAGTTCTAGTACCCCATATTTATGAGTTAACGTACTCTTGACTAGAAGAGTAGCTGAGTGCACAATATCTTAGGAAATCAAGCATGTGTACTAACACAATTTAAGGAATCAACTTCTTAACAATAAATAGTTGGCATTATCTTTTTCATCCCCTGGTGACTTTTCAATTAGTAGAATTAGGAGCTTAACCAGTGACTAATAACCCTGTGCAACCTCATGAAATCAGTAAATGAAATTTCTATAGCTTGATTTAAATAGTCAGTTCTCTGTCAGTGATTCATCAGTGAACCAGAATAAGCTGAAAGAATCTTAGACAACTAGAATTAAGGGACCATCAACTCTTGGATGCATTTGTTTAAATGTTTAATTCCCTAGGTTGTATTCATCCAATATCTAAATGTGTTCAAGAAAAGGTAGTATAACCTAAGTAAGTCTTTAGTATTTCTAATGACCAATGAATCTTACCACTAATATTTGAATTAAATCCTTGCTAAAGCTGAAATCATATATTTCACTAAAATCAGAAAACTGGTAGTTATGGTCTTTTTGTGATTACTCTGTTTTTGCCCTCTCAGTTCTCTTTAGTGTTTTTTAAATCTACTCAATATTTTAAATAATCTTCTGAAAATGTAAGGCCTCAAACTGGATAAGGCACATTGAATACAGTGAAAAGATCGTTTACGATCCCTATCTTGTTTATCTTTTTAGTAGGCTTATTTTACAGTAGCACCTATAAGCTTGAAAGATGTTCAGTCTGTAGTCTAATATGAGTACCTGATTTATCTCTAATGTATTTCTGCACATTAACTTATTCTGGGTCTTGATTTGAGCCAATATTCTTTTCCTTATTAAGCACATTGTCATATATGCATTCCTATTTCTTTTTTAAAAAACATTTTCACGGTAAATAATGATTTGAAACCTGTGCTGCAGGCACTCTCTCATCTAAGAAATAATTTGAGTCTACTAAAGGCAAAACAAAAAGACTTATGAAAATATCAAGGGTGAAATTTATGTCCATGGCATCTGTGTACGGTCAAATAGATTGTGCCATGCACAAAGGAGACAGGCCAAGGGACGTGAGTGAAGGCTGAAGTCTAGCCTCTTTTCCATTTGGCAAGCTCAAACCCTGAGGAAGATCTGTCCACAGAAAGTGACTTTGTGTGTATCATATTCCCACAAGAGGCACTTTTGCTAATTTTAATTAGCATCTTATATTCTGGGGATAGAGGCATGATTAGTTTCAATGCCCAACTACCACTTTTATTAAGCCAATCTTCCAGTATAGGAGACTATTATTATTTTACATTTTTGTAATATATTTAGCATATTCTAAATATTTCCTACCCTAGTATAACCTTAAGCATAAAAATGAAAATTCAAGGTTTTGCTTCAATCTCCCCTCCACTGATGGTACTACAGATTACAAGTTGCACCTAAAATGGGTATGGAGTTCCTCTTTTTCCACCCCTACTCCTGCCTTTAAAAATGGCTAGAATAGGGGAGTGGCCACAATGGCAGAGTAGAAAGACCCTGAGTTCACCTCCTTTCATGAGCAAATGAAAATTACAACTATCTGCAGAACAAACATTGATGAAAAAGACTAGAAACTACCAGAAAAGATTTTGTACAACTAAAGACATAAAGAAGGAACTACAAGGAGATGGGTAGGAGGGACAGACTTGTGATATAATCAAATGCCATACCCTCCTGGTGGGTGACCCACAAACTGGAGAATAATTATATTGCAGAGGTTCTCCCACAGGAGTGAGAGTTCTGAGCCCCATATCAGGATCCCCAGCCTAGGGGTCCAGCACAGGGAAGACAAGCCTCCAGAACATTCAGCTTTGAAGGCTAGTGGGGCTTAACTGAAGGAGCCTCATTGGACTGGGGAAAGGAGAGACTTCACTCTTAAAGGGCACATGCAAAATCCACATGCACCAGATCCCAGCGAAAAAGCAGCAATTTGATAGGAGCCTGGGCCAGACCTACCTGCTGGTCTAGGAGAGTCTCCTGGTGAGATGGGGGTTGGGGGGTTGAGGCAGCTATGGCTCGCCCTAGGTACTTATACATGGTGGCAGACATATTGGGGAACATTCAAACACATGAACACGGCTATTGGCAGCTGCCATCTTGGCTCATCAGACCGAGATGTGACCCCACCCAACAACCTATGCTGGGATGCCTCAGGCCAAACAGGAAGCAGACAGGCTTCCTAAAGACGACATGCCCCTAGACACGGTCCTGCCCACCAGACAGGGCCAAGGCCCAGCTCCACTCTCCAATGAGCAGGCACCAGCCCTTCCCAACAGGAAACCTGCACAGGTCAATAGACCAACATCATCCTCCAGCGGGCAGACAACAGAAGCATAAAAATTATGATCCCACAGCCTGCCAGACCCTATCCTGGGACCAACTGGGCCCTGGCCCTGCCCACCAGCAGGCCAACAAAACCTTTGGGACACCCCAGAACCCAAAGCCAACTGTGTGAAGAACCTCCCCTCAACCAACAATCTGAAATGAGCTCTGAGATCTGTGGGCCCTGCAGCCAGACTCCAGGTACCAGCTTTTCCTGCCAGGAGTCTGGCAAAATCCCCAGGATCTACCTTCATCTGCCAGTGTGTGGGCAATAGCCCCAGAGTCTTAGGAACTCTGACCACCCACCAATGAGCCAGCACTAGCCCCAGAGCCCTGTAGGGTTCTGCAACCAGCTATCTCATGACCAGGACACACTAAACAGCAGGGAGCGGCATCCATACAAGGTAGGGCCTGGCAACCAACTGGACTAGGAACCAACCAAACCTACCAGACCACCCACATGGTCAGCCCATCACATCAGAAGGACCCATGCAACCCTCTTAGGGGGAACCCCTAGAGCATACTGCTTGGGGAGTAAGGGGAGTGAACTGCTGGGATGCATAGGACATCTCCTACACAAGGCCACTTCTCCAAAGTTGAGAAATATAACTAAACTACCACATAAAAATACAAATAGCAACTTAGATAAAATGAGGCAGCAGAGGAAAATATTTCAGATGACAGAACAAGATAAAACCCCAGAACAATTAACTGACGTGGAGATAGGCAGTGTACCCAAGAAAGAGTTCAAAGTAATGATCATAAAGATGATCAAAGAACTCCGGAGAATGGAGGCACAGAGCAAGAAGTTAGAAGTTTTTAACAAAGTATTAGAAAATATAAATAACCACCAGAGATGAAGAATACAATAATCGAAATGAAAAATACACTAGAGGAATCAATAGTAGACTAAGTGATTCAGAAGAACGCATCAGTGAGCTGGAAGACAGAGTAGTGGAAATCACTGCCACTGAACAGAAAAAAGAATGAAATGAAAACAATTTAAGAGACCTCTGTGATAACATCAAGCACACTATAATATTCACATTATAGGGATCCCAGAAGGAGACAACGGAGAGAAAGAGCCTGAGAAGATATTTAAAGAGATAATAGTTGAAAACCTCCCCAGTATGGAAAAGGAAACAGTCACCCAAGTCCAGGAAGCACAGAGAGACCCATGCAGGATTAACCCAAAGGGGAACACACCAAGACACACTGTAATCAAAATGACAAAAATTAAAGAAAGAATATTAAAAGCAGCAAAGGAAAAGCAACAAATAACAAACAAGGGAACTCCCATAAGCCTATCAGCTGATTTTCCAACAGAAACTCTGTAGGCCAGAAGGGAGTGGCACCATATATTTAAAGTGATGAAAGGGGAAAACCTACAACAAAGAATGCTGTACCCACCAAGGCTCTCATTCAGATTTGATGGAGAAATCAAAAGCTTTACAGACAAACAAAAGCTAAAAGAATTCAGCACCACCAAACCAGCTTTACAATTGTCAAAGGAAATTCTCTAGGAGAAAGAAAAGACTGAAACTAGAAACAGGAAAATTACAAAATGAAAAAGCTCACTGGTAAAGGCAAACATACATCAAAGGTAAGAAAGCATCCACAGACAAAGCTAGTAGGGAGGTTTAAAGACAAAAGTAGTAAAATCTTCTGTAACCAAAATAAGCACTTAAGGGATACACAAAACATTCAGATGTAAATTATGATATCAAAAACAGTAATCGTGGGACTTCCCTGGCGGTCCAGTGGTTAAGACTGCGCTCCCAAAGCAAGGGGCATGGGTTCGATCCCTGGTTGGGGAACTAAGAGCCTGCATGGCACTCGTCATGGTCAAAACAAACAAACAAAGAAACAAAAACAACCAAAAAAACCCCCACAGTAATTGTGAGGGGAAGAAAATACAAATGCAGTGTTTTAAAATGCAATTTAAATTAAGAGCAACTTAAAAAAATCATGTATATGTATAGAGAGCTATACAAAAACCTCATGATAACTGCAAACCAAAAATCTATAATAGCTATACACACACAAAAAAAGAAAAAGGAATCCAAACATAACACTGATAGTCATCAAATCACAAGAGAAGAGAACAAAGAAGACAGGGGGAAGAAAAGACCTACAAAAACCAATCCACAACAATTAACAAAATGGCAATAAGAACATATATATCAATAATTACCTAAATGGAAATGGACTAAATGCTCCAACCAAAAGACACACAGAGGCTGACTGGTTATGAAAACAAGACCTGTATATAAACTTCCCACAAGAGACTCAATTCAGATCTAGAGACACATACAGATTGAAAGTGAGGAGAGAGAAAAAGGTATCTCATGCAAATGGAAATCAAAAGAAAGCTGGAGTAGCAATACTTAGATCAGACAAATAGACTTTAAAATAAAGAAGGTTACAAGAGACAAAAAAGGACACTACATAATGATCAAGGGATCAATCCCAGAAAAAGATGTGGCAATTGTAAATATATATGCACCCAACATAGAAGCACCTCAATATATAAGGCAAATATGAACAGCCATAAAAGGAGAAATCAACAATAACACAATAACAGTGGGGGACTTTAACACCCCACTTACATCAATGGACAGATTATCCAGAGAGAAAATCAATAAGGAAACACAGGCCTTAAATGACACATTAGACCAGATGGACTTAATTGATATTTAAAGAGCATGCCATTCAAAAGCTGCAGAATACACATTCTTCTCAAATGCACATGGAACATTCTCCAGGATAAATCACATTCTAGGCCACAAAACACGCCTTAGTGAGTTTAAGAAATGTGAAATCATATCAAGCCTCTTTTCCGACCACAATGCTATGAGATTAGAAATCAACTACAAGAGGGCTTCCCTGGTGGCGCAGTGGTTGAGAGTCCGCCTGCTGATGCAGGGGACATGGGTTCATGCCCCGATCTGGGAAGATCCCACATGCCACGGAGCGGCTGGGCCCGTGAGCCATGGCTGCTGAGCCTGCACGTCCAGAGCCTGTGCTCCGCAACGGGAGAGGGCACAACAGTGAGAGGCCCACGTACCGCAAAAAAAAAAAAAAAAAAAAGCAATTACAAGAAAAAACTGCAAAAAAACACAAACACGTGGAGGCTAAACAATATGCTACTAAACAACCAACTGATCACTGAAGAAATTGAAGAGGAAATCAAAAAATAACTAGAGACAAATGAACATGAAAACCCAATGATCCAAAATGTATGGGAGGCAACAAAATCAGTTCTGAGAGGGGAATTTATGGCAATACAAGCTTACCTCATGAAACAAGAAAAACACAAACAACCTAAACTTACACCTAAAGCAACTAGAGAAAGAAGAACAAACACAACCCAAAGTTAGTAGAAGGAAAGAAATCATAAAGATCAGAGCAGTAATAAGTGAAATAGAGCCTAAAGAAAAAAAAACAAAACACTAGAAAAGAGATCAATAAAACTAAAAGCTGGTTCTTTGAAAAAATAAACAAAATTGATAAACATTTAGCCAAACTCATCAAGAAAAAAAGGGAGAAGACCCAAACTAATAAAATCAGAACTTAAAAAGGAGAAGTTACAACCAACACCACAGAAATAAAAGGATCATAAGAGAGTACTATTAACAACTATACACCAATAAAATGGACAACCTAGAAGAAATTATTAGAAAGGTACAGTCTCCCAAGACTGAACCAGGAAGAAATAGAAAATATGAAAAGACCAATTATCAGTACTGACATTGAATCAGTAATTTAAAAACTCCCAAGAAGCAGAAGTCCAGGACCAGATGGCTTCACAGATGAATCCTACCAAACATTTAGAGAAGAGTTAACACCTATCCTTCTCAAACTATTCCAACAAATTACAGAGAAAAGAACACTTCCAAACTCATTCTATGAAGCCACCATCAGCCTGATACTAAAACCAGGAGAAGCATAACACAAAAAAAGAAAATTACAGGCCAATATGACTGATAAATATAGATGTAAAAATTCTCAACAAAGTACTAGCAAACTGAATCTAACAATACATTAAAAAGATCATACACCATGATCAAGTGAGATTTATCCCAGGGATGCAAGGATTTACAATATCCACAAATCAATCAGTGTGATATATCACACTAACAAATTGAAGAATAAAAACCATATGATCATCTCAATAGATGCAGAAAAAGCTTTTGATAAAATGCACCATACATTTATGATAAAAACTCTCCAGAAAGGGGGCACAGAGAGAACAAAATAAAGGCCATATATGACAAACCCACAGCTAACATCATACTCAATGGTGAAAAGCTGATGCCTACTCTTGCCACTTTTATTCAACATAGTTTTGGAAGTCCTAACCATGGCAATCAGAGAAGAAAAAGAAATAAAAGAAATCCAAATTGGAAAGGAAGAAGTAAAAGTATCAATGTTTGCAGATGACATACTCTACACAGAAAATCCTAAAGATGCCACGAGAAGACTACTAGAGCTCATTAATGAATTCAGTAAAGTTGTAGGTTACAAAATTAATATACAGAAGCCTGTTGCATTTCTATACACTAACAACGAAATAGCAAACAGAGAAATTTAAAAAAATCCCACTTACCATCGCATCAAAAAGAATAAAATACCTAGGAATAAACCTACCTAAGGAGGTAAAAGACCTGTACTCTGAAAAGTATAGACACTGATGAAAGAAATCAAAGAAGACACAAACAGATGGAAAGATATCATGTTCTTGGATTGGAAGAATCAATATTGTCAAAATGACTATACTACCCAAGGCAATCTATACATTCAATGCAATCCCTATGAAATTACCAATGGCATTTTTCACAGAGCTAGAACATAAAATTTTAAAATTTGTATGAAAACACAGAAGACCCTGAATAGCTAAAGCAACACTGAGAAAGAAAAACAGAGCTGGAGGAATCAGACTCACTGAGTTCAGACTATACTATAAAGCTGCAGTGATCAAAAAATATGATACTGGTAAAAACAAACAAAAAAAACAGACACAGAGATCAATGGAACAGGACAGAAAGCCCAGAAATAAACCACACACTTGTGGTCAATTATGGTCAATTAATCTACAACAAAGGAGGGAATAATATACAATGGAGAAAGGACAGTCTCTTCAATAAGTGGTGCTGGGGAAAGCAGGCAGCTACATGTAAATGAATAAAATTAGAACATTCTCTAACACCATCTATAAAAGTGAACTCAAAATGGATTAAAGACCTAAATGTAAGATAAGATACTATAAAATTCCTAGAGAAAAACATGGGCAGAACACTCTTTGACATAAATTACAGCAATAGTTTTTTGGAGCCCTTTCCTAGAGTAATGGAAACAAATGGAAAAATAAACAAATGAGACCTAATTAAACTTAAAAGCTTTTGCACAGCAAAGGAAGCCATAAACAAAATGAAAATACAACCTGTGGAATGGGAGAAAATATTTGCAAATGATACAACCAAAAAGGGGTTAATTTCTGAAATACACAAACAGCTCTTACAGCCCAGTATCAAAAAAAAAAACAAATCACACCCCCCTCCAAAAAAAATGGGCAGACGACCTAAATAGACATTTCTCCATAGAAGACATAAAGATGGCTAATAGGCACATGAAAAGATGCTCCACATCGCTAATTATTAGAGAAATGCAAATCAAAACTACAATGAGGCACCACCTCACACCGGTTAGAATGACCATCATCAGAAACTCTACAAATAATAAATGCTGGAGAGGGTGTGGAGAAAAGGGAACCCCTCTACACTGTTGGTGGGAATGCAAATTGGTGCAGCCACTATGAAGAACAGTATGAAGGTTCCTTAAAAAACTAAAAATAGTTACCATATGATCCAGCAATCCCTGGGCATATATCATGTATCAAAAAGATACATGCACTCCAGGGTTCATAGCAGCTATTTACAATAGCTAAGACATGGAAGCAACCTAAATGTCCATTGACTGATGAATGGATAAAGAAGATGTGAGATATATATATATATATATATATATATATATGTAACATATATAATGCAATATTACTCAGCCATAAAAAAGAATGAAATAATGCCATTTGAGGCAACATGGATGGACCTAGAGCTTATCACGACTAAGTAAGTGAAGTCAGTCAGACAGAGAAAGACACATATATGGTATCACTTATATGTGGAATCTAAAAAAATGATACAAATGAACTTATTTACAAAACAGAAATAGACTCACAGACATAGAAAACAAAATTATGGTTACCAAAGGGAAAAAGCAGGAGGGATAAATTAGGAGTTTGGGAGTAACATATACATACTACTATATATAAAATAGATAACCAACAAGGACCACTGTATATGTATATGAATAACTTTTCTACACACCTGAAACTAACACAACATTGTAAATCAACTGCACTTCAATAAAATAAATATACTAAAAATAAAGGCTAGAATAGTTACAATAAGGATGGATGTATCAGGTGAGTCATATTGGACAGAAAAATGAAAACAAAAATTCTAGAATCTTCTTCATTGATTCAATAAAGTTACTGTTAAGTGTCTACTCAGTGTGTCTTGGACTTGAAGACCCATATAACCAAGTTGACATTCTACCTGAACTGAGAGAGCTTGCTAATAATGATGGTAAAATTTGGGGCACCAAAGGCAGAATAAGGAACTGATGTTAATTGCATCTCCCCATATGAAAAAGCTCTTTTATTGCATTGACACCTTTGATTAAGTGCCTGAGACCTTTATTACTGACCCTTCATGGAGAATACATTTGTAGCTGGTAAAATGTTGAATCTTCCAAGATTTACCTTGTCATCCTACCTACAAAATATTTCAGTTACTTTTTCCTTCAAAGCATGTTTATTGGAATATCTTAATCAAAAATTTATTTGAGAATACAAATAAAACTGAATATTTATACAATTGTATTACAGTTTATGGTCTACATTGCATATTACAGAGAAACATGGAATGAAAGGCAAAGTGCTGTGTTTTTGCAAACTTGAATTGCTAGGTGATTCCCTGAAAACTTTCCTTAGAAAACTTCCATAATTAATAGGGGATGAGAGTCACTGACTTATATTCTAAAGGGATTCTTAAAATACTAAAAACACATGTCTCGTAAGTTAGCTTCTGGTTTAAGTAAACTTACTCCTCACAATAACAGGAAAATAAAAGCAATGGTGTCCCTATACAAGTCATATTTCTTTCTATTGGCAAATCCTTTGGTGTTTTCAGAATTTATGTAACACTACCTAAATAAAAAAGTAATGGACCCCTATCACAAAATCAAGCCCTGAAATAATAAATCTGGTTCAGCAGAAATTTACTTTAGAGAACATTTATCAGAATAGATTCATTCCAAAGGAATGGTTTCAGTTTTATGAGTTAACTTTTAATAAAAATACTAATCTACTTGAGAGTTGTATTCTTACCTCTGCTACCTATTTCATTTCCAAAAAAAAAGAGTTAATCATAGGCTCAAACATTGACATTATTCAAAGAATACAAATATACACACTTTAACATCATTAGCACACTGTAAGTTTGGTGTTTTAAATTGTAAATTCTATTTACAAACCTAATCTTCCAATCTATCCCTAGGGAGTGCACCAGACATCCTACAGGATTCTGCAGCATCTGTTGATGAGTGCTAAATTCTTCCATTTGGTGGCTATACCTTCTTTAGATTGATAAACCCAAGGTACCTATGTATGCAAATAATTAGTATCATTAGTATTGTCAGTTAATGAACCTAAGTTTTCCCCTACCAAAAAACAGAAATCTCAAGTTTGGGAATCAGACAGCCCTGGGTTCAAATAACAAATCCTCTCTGGGCAGCTTTCTAGGAGTTTTTCCTCTGGAAAGTTTTTTCCTCTGGAAATATATATATATATATCATATAGTTGCTCAGTAAATTTCAGGTTTTTGATGTGACTTTTGTTTTTGTCACTATGGCAGGCTTACGTTTCACACACCACAAAACTCAGGTGTACAAAAATGTTATTCTTTGCATTTCATCTAATGCCTCCCCCTCCAAAAAAAACAAAAAAACAAAAAAAAAGTAAGTTAGTCATTTCCAAGAAAACTCAGTTACTTCAGTGATTTCTAAGTTATTTTATGAATTTACTAATTTCTCCACAAATTCACTAATTTTCTCCTGCTAGTCTTTCAACCTGAAGTGAAGCCTAAGCTTCAATGGTATTTAGAAGGCCATTTAGAAGGGACAGGAGATACCCAGGTCTCTTTTTATCTGGCATCTGGTGGGATATACAGAATCATCCTATCTTGTTGATAGCATCTCTGTTGCCATCCGTGGGGGTGGCCATTCTCCACTGGTCCACCTGCTGCTCCGTCTTGCTATCAGAAGCTACTGCTCTTTACCATGACCTCTCAAACCACTGTTCTCTGCCTGAGCTGACACGGGGCCCTTCTTAGGGTGACTGAGATGATTCACTAGAATACAGGCTCCATGAGGGCTTTTTTGTGCTGCCGAATCTCAGTCTTACACAGACTTCTATTCTCTGTAGAAATTTGTTGAATGAATGAATGAATAATACTTCTCCTGAGGTTCTCTTTAGAGAGGAAGACATGGAGCTGCCCTCAAAGCAGCCCCACACCCTGACTCAGCTGCCTCTACTCTAGGCATCTAAGACAGTGTGGCATAAGCACATCTGTGAGGCCACCAACTCCCAGAATTCCGGAGTGACGGAGTCACAGGTCCCTTCTACTCCTGATCACACTACCTCAGGGGGAGACAGATCCTGCAAGCCCTGCTCCAATGCAGAAGGGCCATTCTTCCATCCGCTCCCTCCCTCCCAAGCTTGGAGGGGCTTGGCAAGTCTCAGGTGTAGGGGAAGTAATGCATTCAGCAGGGGCTGTCCCCAAAATGTTTGTGTGTGACACTTGGACTCTGACTTTTCTGCTTTTACTTGAAATTAAAGAATTGGGAGAAGACAATGATTGAAGGTATGAAGGCCTCTGAGGAAGGGACACATCCGTTAATACTTTCTATATCACTCAGCCACGTGCATAAACAAAAATATATTAAACCTCTCTGACTTCAGTCTCCCCATCAGTAAAATGAAGAAGCTGAGTAACTTGCAGACAGGTAAAGCCCTCACACTCGGGAAGCTTTATTAAATTAAAGCACAATGAATTATGACAATATGTATTCCCCTTCCTTTATTTGAAGACTTTAAATGAAATTGGCAGGAATCCTATATTTAGTAGCTATATGTAAGATTAAGCAGTTCAAAATATATATGAAAATTCTTAGTAATTATTTTCTGCAAGCAAAAGCTGTGAGAAGCTTTTCATATTTACCAAAACAAATGATTGTCATTTTTATAGGCCACCACCTTAGCCTCATGGAAAGGTTCTCAAGAAACCATGAGGAGGGAAAGGGTGTCCCTGAGAAGTGCATGGTTATCCAACTCCGAGGAGAGCTTAAAATGTTTGAGACACACCAACTACGGTATTGAGTTAGTGAGGTTTTCCACAGCTCTTTCGTGTAGGTGTTTTATTCCTGGAACTCCCTGACTTCTAATCCTACTACCTGCACCACCAGCACCAGCGCCTGCAGTAGAAGTTCCTGCTTCAAGTAATAAAATCCTCTGTCCTGTCTATTCTAGTCCTTTGCAGTGATTTCTCCTCTTAAAGTGTTCCACTGGGGAAGGAGTCAGCCGCCTACAGCTAGTAAAACGAGTACTCTGTGCATGTGCATGTGCGTCTGCCTGGGCGGGGGGTGGGGGTGGTGTCCTACATTCGTTCCGCTTAGTGAAGGATACTTCTTAAATCCCCTCAAAAAACAAATCTGGACAGACCGTCATTTTGTTCAGAGGAAGTCTGGGGGGTGGAATGCTCAAAACTCCTGTTGGTAATCTCTTGGTTTGTAATGCATTTTGACCAAGCAGGCTTTTTATCTCTGCCTGTGTAACCTTAACCTTATCACTCAGCAAAGCCAGCTGCCTTCCTCCGGGTGCCATTCTGACAGACACAAAGATAGCCTTCTCCCTTCCTATCGTGCACTTATCTCGACTTCCTTGGAGTGAGGACACTCTCTTGGGTTATTTACTCTGAGACGCAGAGGAAGAGTCTTTGCTTCAAAGATTGAGCTGCTATTTCCTGCAGCCAGACCCACACAGGCTGGAAGAACACACTGAAGCCTGGGAATCAGAAATTCCTCTAGGCGCCACGTTAAATAGTGACAGACACGGAGTCGTTCAAAAGGTGCACAAGCCAGTATATTTCATTGCAATATCTATACATTACAGTAGCTGAAAGTGGATTTAAATGTGAGGGATCGATTTAAAGCACAACCCCGTGACTCTGCATGAATTTGACTAGTTTAGACCAGTTCGTTCTAGTTGTACAGAACCACAGCAATAAACGGGCCATTCATAAAGCATAGAGTGTGTGTTCTTTGTGGCTGCACATTTTGCTTAAAATCTTTTAAATTATGCAGTGAAGAATTTGGGCATAAATCCACTTCAAACCCTCGCACTGTCTCAGGGGTGGCCAACAGAAAGATCTGTGCCAAAAATGCTGTGTGGGTTAATTTTAAGAGCCCTTCTCCTCCACTATATTTGACATCTATCCACTACCACCTTCAAAAATCTACCTACAAAATTCCATCATAGGCAGTCCAATCCACACTTTCACAAGAACCAACATCACAGAAACTTTCTTTTTCTAAATCCAACCTGGAGCCATTACTGAGACATCAGCTTACATTCTACCAACTCATGTGTTAGCATGCTACAAAAGAAGATATTGAATTCTTTTTTAAATAAGTTTAGTTATTTATTTTTGGATACATTGGGTCTTTGTTGCTGAGCACGGGCTTTCTCTAGTTGCGGCGAGCGGGGGCTACTCTGTGTTGCAGTGCGAGGGCTTCTTACTGTGGTGGCTTCTCTTGTTGCAGAGCACGGGCTCTAGGCGTGTGGGCTTCAGTAGTTGAGGCACGTGGGCTCAGTAGTTGCGGCTCGTGGGCTCAGTAGTTGTGGCTCATGGGCTTAGTTATTCCACGGCATGTGGGATCTTCCCAGACCAGGCTTGAACCTGTGTCCCCTGCATTGGCAGGCGGATTCTTAACCACTGCGCCACCAGGAAGTCCCGAAGATATTGATTTCTTGACATTCTTTTTTTATAAGGTCCCCAGTGCCGGCAATAGGATATGATTTTTGAAACAGTCCGTTAGGAGGTCAAGGAAAAGGAATATTAATTGACAAATGAATGTTACATAAAATAGTCATGTATAGCTCTAACATTTATTGTACTTTTTATGTGCCAGCACTAAAGGAAGATCTTATATTTAACTCATTTAATTCTTAAAGGAGGCCTATGAGGTGACAGTAAAATCATCTCCAGGTCAAATATGAGGAAGCTAAAGTACAGCAGGTTGAAGTAGTCTCTGCTATTGTAGAATGAAACCAGGCCTACCATCCATTCACTCTGACCTCAGAGCTCATGTTCTCAACCATTATGTTTAAGTGACAATCTTCCATTCATTCTTTCAATATTCTGCTTCTTCTACTCTACTAAGCTTATTCAGACATTGGGGGAAAAAAGACAGGAACAAAAATTATATCATTGGTTTTCATTTCAAAGTTTATTTTCAAAATCAGTTTGTAAATTTAGATGCGTGCATTATTTTCCCCAATATCTCCTGCTTTCATATAACTAAATTTCATTAAAGTCTAGCCCACAGACCCTTCTCACAGGGCTTAGATACCTGGGGTACACCTGAGAGCGGAGTGTTTTCCATGGAAATTAAAGACGCCAAGAGGTATAGATTCTTCATTGACAAATGCTGAAGACTGAGGAGATGAAACAGTTCTTTGTTTAAGGCTGAGCATGGGATAAAGCAGATTAAACCAAATGCATTGGCTGTGATTTCTTGCACTCCACACCAAGTGGGACTGTCATAGTCAGACATGCCAGAACAGCAGTGTCAAGGGGCAGCTGTTGATGTCAGATGCAAAGGAAGACATCTCCACATCCAGTGAAATAAGACAAGCCTGTTTTCAGGGACCACAATGGCCCAATTCCCTTCCTATCCCTTATGGGGCTACCCTGCAGATTTCCTCCTTATCTTTCAAAGTTCCAGAAATACACAGTAATGACCGTAGCCCGTCAGGGACTGTTTTTCCAGCTTGAATCCAGTAATCAAAGGCATCTGACCCATGCTGTTTGATTTCCCAGTCTCCTTACCATCATCAAAGGCATACCAGTAGAAAAAAAAAAACAAAGTACCTTCAAACCTTCATTCCATTTCTCTTTGCAAACAGAATGTCAATTTCATTCATGGTTCCACTCCTCATGAAAGACAGATTCCTCAGTTTTGTGTCCATCCTGATTACTCACTGTTTACTTTGCCTGGGACAAGACTAAAGGTGGAGGGCTGCAGTGTAGTCTGCTTCTGGCCAATAACATTGTAATGGAATAATCCCTAATGAGGGAGATAAATACAAATAATGCAAGAAACTATAGGAAATGAATGTGAGCGTCTCTCTTTTTCTCACACACACAAACACACATATACCACACCCAGTACTCTAGAAGACCCGAGGAAGAGAAATTAAGTCTGCCAGGGAACATTGTTGCAAGTCCAGGAAAGCAGAACAGAGGTGGTGACATCAGAGCCAGACCTTCAGACCTTGAAGGGTGAATGGGAAGTTTTTTTCTAAATGGGGAGAAGAGGGAACAGCATATGTAAAATCACCAAGTGAAGGCATGTTTGGTAGAAAGGGAGGACTAATTTGGCTAGAAGAGTGTGACATAGGGCAAGTGACAGGGAATTAAGTTGCAAAGGTGGACTGAACCTAGATTTGAAAGAATCCTAAATGCCCTCCTTACAGATCTGGACTTATCTTCAAGCCATGGAGAGCCAACGAAGACTTTTAAACAAAGTGTCTGAGAATATAGGTTTTACTGCCACAGTTAAGGCCAAAATAATGGTGTCTTAAATAATACGGAAGTTTATTTCTCTCTTAAACAGAGTTCCAAGCATAAGTAACCCAGTGCTGATAGAGCAGCCTCATGCTTTGGGAGTTCCAGGCCTCTTGTATCCTGTTGCACTGACATCCTGAACAGGTATCCTAAAATGCTTGATCCAGCCCCCATGGTCACATCTGCGTCCCAGCAGGGAAAGGAGAAAGGGGCAGAAGAGGACATAATCCTTTCCTTTTTAAGTCCATAAACTGGAACTTTCACCCATCAATCCATGTCCCCTTGGACAGAATCTAGTCACATGGCTGGACCTAACTACCAGGGAAGCAGGGAAATGGATTCTTCAGCTAAATAGCAACCTCACCTGACAAAGAATGAAATGATTGAAACTGTGTTTGAGAAACATCCTTTTAAAAAGTGAGTAGAGTGTCTGGAGGGCAGGAGGAGATCCATTAGAAGAACATCACACAGTGTAGATGTGGGCTGATGAATGTAATTAAAGCAGTGACGGTAGAAACAGCGACGAGGAAGACAACGACGCAGGCCAGACATCAGAGAGACTCAGCAGCTGGCATATCCAGGATCAAGGCCAGTGTTGCCAAAAGCACGGCTTCCGTCTACTTTACTGAATTGCCCCACTGAGCAGCAGCCTGAGAACAGCCGCTTCAGGCAAATCCTCTTTCGTGATCCCATGGTAACTGACATTCTCTTTGGTCACCGGGAGCCCACTGGCTGTCCTCTGTGCTCAGTATCACGGTGCCCTCCTGAGCCTAAAGCAGCATGTGGGGCTCGGGCTTGCTTGATGAGCAGGTTGAACCGAGGCAGTAATTAGTGGTAGGATTTCCATGCGCATCGCCTTTGGGGCTCTTCACTCTACAGAGTGATTCGAGCCGAACTGTTATTTTTCAAACTGACGGTACCACACACTGTGGATTATGAACTGATAAAGCCCGTTGTTCACGTCCTTGGGTGGATAGAGAGGAAAGCACGACCTTCGTCTGATGGTTCCTAAGATCTCAATTAAGCACGTTCATTCATGTTTCACTGTTAATGTTATTTGACCAGAAGTCAGGATTTCTTTCGCCCTCTATGTGTGTATGAACATCAGAATTTAGAACACAGTTACATTAAAGGGGTTATCTACTTTCACATAACTTTTCACACACTTAGTGTGTATTTTTATAACCAATGTGTTTACATTCACAATTGAGTTATTTTGACATCGCAAACAGAAATTGATCTTATTTAAACATCAGATATTACTAAATACATAGAGAAGCTGACACTCAGAGAGGACTTCTCCCTCGTGTAGAGCTTAACCCCTCTCATCCCTGTGTGAACAGTTCCTGTTGCCACTATTTCTAAGGCAATAGCTGGGCTAGTTTGGCTCGAAAGGCTTTCGTATCTCTGATTTTCTATTGAATCTGTCCCCTAGGACTAGTATATCCTTCCTCACTTTTTTTTTTTTTAAATCAGGAAGCATCCTACATATCCTTAAAGGCTTACCCTACTGTCACAGTCTCAGTCAGCTAAGGCTGCTATAACTAATATACCATACACTGGGTACCTTAAACAATAAACGGTTCTCACAGTTCTGGATGTCAGAAAGTCCAAGATGAAGATGCTGGCACTTGTAGTGTCTGGTGAGGAAGAGGGTCCTCAACAGGCATTGCAGATGTCTCTCGTATCCTCATACAACCGAGAGCAGAGACGGAGGAAACACATTCCCTTGGGTCTCTTCTTATGAGGGCACGCATCCCATTCATGAGGGCTCCATTCTCATGACCTAATTACCTACTTCTCACAGGCCCCAACTCCTAATACCATCATATTAGTGGTTAGGATGTCAACGTATGAATTTGGAGGTGACACAAATATTTAGTCCATAGCAGTCACCTTATCTTTATGTCAGGCAGATTGAAGGTCCAGGAGGATGGAGCAAATATAATTTCTAACCTCACTGTTCTTTGAATTCCTCTTGTCTACTATTTCCTTCATGTCATTAAAGATAGCTCCTCAATTTTCAAGACCTGTCAGCAACAAGATACATTATTCCTTTGATATTTTAAGCTTTAAAATCTCACTCTCTCATCACAATCTCCCACTTGTCAGGATCTCTTACCGCCTCACTCTCCTACAATTGCTGTCTATTCTCTTTCAAACCTTCCTTCCCTATACTGAGGGGGTTCATCCTCACTAATCTAGATCTTACCTGCCCAGCATTCTTGACTTCCAAAACAAATATTTATTGAGTGCCTGGCACGTAGTAGATAAAAATAAGACTGAAAAATTATTCTTTCCTCCTGTTTTACCACATGCTTCCAGCATACTGATCCTGCAAGTATCTAACCTTCAACCAAGCCCAAACATTTCCTCTTCAGAGCCTGTATATGGATTGATGTCACCCCAGAGGGATGTGACAGTGCTATAAAGTTTGCTGCTATGACAAATCCTCCATCTCCAATTCCCTGTGGACTCATAACACGGTGTTGTTCAGTAATCTCTTTGCCTCTCATTGGCCAGCTCCCTTTCCTGTGCCCCACAGTAGTGATCTAAATCTAAACCATTATCACTTTCCTCTGTTCTTCAGCCCCATCAAGGGCCCCTCACTCAGAACAGAGAAGATCAAGGTTATGACAGCTCCCTCACCCAGCTCCATCTGAGCCCAGCACACAGCAGCCTCCCTCCCTTTCACTCTCAGAAGCAACACTGCTATTGGCCAAAACCAGCCCTTCCTTCTCTGTTCTAAATATATAGACATCAAACTCACCTGCATTCCTCTTTGTCCCTCTACCACTCCTTTTCTTTATTTTTCCTCTCTCCTGATCTTAAAATTCTTGGCACTGTAAACTGAAAAGACATTTGTGTGTGTGTGAGAGAGAGACAGAGATAGATACAGAGAAAGAATTTTAATTACCAAATTCTTTGAAAGATATACACGTATATCTATTTCCCAACTGAGTCCTACATCAACATTAAACTGGGCTCTGTCTCTACCACTCCTCTATCTATGACCATCCCTCTATCAATGACTGTCAATCATTATCAAATCCAAACTTTAAATATTTAGCAGGTTTGACTAATCCTGTCATAAACTTTGTACATAGATTTTCATTTACCAAATGATTATTCCTCTGAAAGCTTATAATTCACTAATTAAACAAGTATCTATTGACTGCCTGGGCAATATTTTGGATGGTGGACAGAGCAGTGATCAAGAGACCACTGGCTTGGGATGCAAGGATTTTTCAAACTCCACAAATCAATCAATGTGAACACCACATTAACAAACTGAAGAATAAAACCCCTATGATCATCTAAATAGATGCAGAAAAAGCCTTTGATAAAGTTCAACATCCATTTATGATAAAAACTTCCCAGTATGTGGGCATAGAAGAAACATTTCTCAACATAATAAAGTCCATATATGAAAAACCCACAGATAACATCATACTCAATGGTGAAAAATTGAAAGCATTTCCTCTAAGATCAGGAACAAGAAAAGGATGCCCACTTTCGCCATTTTTATTCAACATAGTTTTGCAAGACTTTGCCACCGCAGTCAGAGAAGAAAAAGAAATAGAAGAAATCCACATTGGAAAGGAAGAAGTAAAACTGTCACTGTTTGTAGAAGACATGATACTATACATAGAAAATCCTAAAAATGCCACAGGAAAACTACTAGAGCTCATCAATGAATTCAGCAAATTTGCAGGATACAAAAATAGTATACAGAAATCTGTTCCATTTCTATACACTAACAATGAAATATCAGAAAGAGAAAGTAAAGAAACATTCTCATTTACCATGGAATCAAAAAGAATAAAATACCTAGGAGTAAACCTACCTAAGGAGACAAAAACCTGTACTCTGAAAGTCATAAGACATTGATGAAAGAAACTGAAGACGACACAAACAGATGGAAAGACATACCACGTTCTTGGATTGGAAGAATCAATATTGTTAAAATGACCATACTACCTAAGGCAATCTACAGATTCAGTGTGATCTCTATCAAAATACCAATGGCACTTTTCACAGAAGCAAAACAAAGCATTTTAAAATTTGTATGAAAACACAAAAGACCCCGAATACAAAAACAATCTTGAGAAGGAAGAACAGAGCTGGAGGAATCACACTCCCTGGCTTCAGACTATATTACAAAGGTACAGTAATCAAAACAGTATGGTACTGGCACAAAAACAGACACATAAATCAATGGAACAGGATAGAAACCCAGAAATAAACCCACACAGTTATGGTCAATTAATCTACAACAAAGGAGGCAAGAATATAAAATGGAGAAAAGACAGTCTTTCAATAAGTGGTGCTGGGAAAACTGGACAGCTACTTGTAAAAGAATGAAATTAGAACATTCTCTAACACTACGTAGAAACAGAAACTCAAAATGGATTAAAGACCTAAATATAAGGCTGGATACTATAAAACTCCTAGAGGAAAACATAGGCAGAACACTCTTTGACATAAATTGTAGCAATAATTTTTTTCAATACATCTCCTAGAGTAATTGAAAGAAAAGCAAAAATAAACAAATGGGACCTAATTAAACTGACAAGATTTTGCACAGCAAAGGAAACCACTGACAAAATGAAAAGACAACCTACTGGATAAGAGATGATATTTTCAAATAATATGACTGATAAGGGGTTAATATCCAACATATATAAATAGCTAATACAACTCATCATCACAAAAACAAACAGCTAGATTAAAAAAATGGGCAGAAGAACTGAATAGACATTTT
The DNA here is from genome assembly GCF_963924675.1 of Phocoena phocoena. Lineage (NCBI taxonomy): Eukaryota > Metazoa > Chordata > Mammalia > Artiodactyla > Phocoenidae > Phocoena > Phocoena phocoena. The sequence continues at coordinate 67,220,906 of NC_089221.1, read as the reverse complement.
TCCAAAAAGGAAATGCAGACAGCCAACAGGTACATGAAAAGATGCTCAACATTACTAATCATCAGGGAAATGCAAATCAAAACCACAATTAGATATCACCTCACACCTGTTGGAATGGCTATCGTCAAAAAGAACACAAATAACAAATGTTGGCGAGGATGTAGAGAAAAGGGAACCCTCCTACACTGTTGGTAGGAATATAAAGTGGTGCAGCCACTGTGGAAAACAGTATGGAGGTTTCTCAAAAAACTAAAAATTAAAAAAATAAAACAACCTAAAAATAGAACTACCATATGACCCAGCAATTCCACTCCTGAGTATATATCCAACAAAAACAGAAACACTAACTCGAAAAGATACATGCACCCCAATGTTCATAGCAGCATTTTTTACAGTTCCCAAGGTAAGGAAGCAGCGAAAGTGACCATCAACAGATGAATGGATAAAGAAGAGGTGGTATATATATATACAATGGAATACTACCCAATTATAAAAAAAGAATGAAATTTTGCTATTTGCAGCAACATGGATGGACATGGAGGGCATTATGTTAGGTGAAATAAGAGAAAGACAAATACTGTATAACATCACTTATATGTGGAAACTAAAAAATACAACAGACTAGTGAATAAAACAAAAAAGAAGCAGACTCACAGATACAGAGAACAAACTAGTGGTTACCAGTAGGAAGAGGGAAGTGGGGAGAGTGAATATAGGAGTAGGGGATTTTTAAAAAAGGGTTATTATGGGATTATATGAAATCATGTGTGAGAAACTTTGGGAAACTGTAAGCACTATAGAATTTAAAGAATCCTTCATTCAAAAAAAAGTTAAAAAAATAATAAAAAGAGACCCCTTGCCTTCACTGGGCTTAATTCTAATGGAATTCCATTATATTACTGACAGCAAGTTGTTACTATTGGTTTTTAAGTTGTTTTGGAGACTTGTCTATATTAGTCAAGGTTCTCCAAAGAAACAGAACTAACAGAAAGTGTGTATATAGAGAGATTTATTTTAAGGAATTGGCTCACGTAATTGTGGGGACTTAGTAAGTCCCAAATCTGCAGATTAGACAGGCAGGCTGTAGGGCCAGGGAAGAGTCAATGTTGCAGTTCAGGTTCATTCTTCTGGATGAGTTTTCTCTTCTTGCAGGGAAGCCAGTCTTTTTTTTTTTTTTTTTCCCCTTTATTTCTTTCATTATGCCTTTGATTTCTCCTTTTTTTAACTTTAATAGATCTTTATTGGAGTATAATTGTCTCACAATACTGTGCTAGTTTCTGTTGCACAGCAAAGCAAATCAGCCATATGCATACATGTGTCCCCATATCCCCTCCTGCTTAGGCCTCCCTCCCATCCTCCCTATTCCATCCCTCTAGGTCATTGCAAATCACTGAGCCGATCTTCCTGTGCTATGCTGCTGCTTCCCACCATCCAACTATTTGACATTCAGTAGTGTATATATGTTGATGCTACTCTCACTTTGCCTCACCTTCCTGCTCCCGCCCCATGTCCTCAAGTCCATTCTCTATGTCTACCTCTTTATTCCTGCCCTGCAACTAGGTTCATCGGTACCATTGTTTTTTCTTTTTTAGATTCCATATATATGTGTTAGCATATGGTATTTGTTTTTCCCTTTCTGACTTACTTCACTCTGTATGACAGACTCTATGTCCATCCACCTCACTACAAATAACTCAATTTTGTTTCTTTTTATGGCTGAGTAATATTCCATTGTATATATGTGCCACATCTTCTTTATCCATTCATCTGTCGATGGACACAGGTTGCTTCCATGTCCTGGCTATTGTAAATAGTGCTGCAATGAACACGGTGGTACATGTCTCTTTTTGAATTATGGTTTTCTCAGGGTATATGCCCAGTAGTAGGATTGCTGGGTCATAAGGTAGTTCTAGTTTTAGTTTTTTAAGGAACCTCCATATTGTCCCCCATAGCGGCTGTACCAATTTACATTCCCAGCAACAGTGCAAGAGGGTTCCCTTTTCACCACACCCTTTCCAGCATTTATTGTTTGTAGATATTTTGATAATGGCCATTCTAACTGGTGTGAGGTGATACCTCATTGTAGTTTTGATTTGCCTTTCTCTAATGATTAGTGATGTTGAGCACCTTTTCATGTGCCTCTTGACCATCTGTATGTCTTCCTTGGTGAAATGTCTATTTAGGTCTTCCACCCATTTTTAAACTGGATTGTTTGTTTTTTTGATATTGAGCTCCATAGGCTGTTTGTATATTTTGGAGATTAATCCTTTGTCTGTTGTTTCATTTGAAGATATCTTCTCTCATTCAGATGGTTGTCTTTTTGTCTTGTTTACGGTTTCCTTTGCTGTGCAAAAGCTTTTAAGTTTAATTAAGTCCCATTTGTTTATTTTTGTTTTTATTTCCGTTATTCTAGGAGGTGGGTCCTAAAAGATCTTGCTGTGGTTTATGTCAGAGTGTTTTTCCTGTTTTCCTCTATGAGTTTTAGAGTGTATGGTCTTACATTTAACTCCTTAATCCATTTGGAATTTATTTTTGTGTATGGTGTTAGGTAGTGTTCTAATTTCATTATTTTACATGTAGCTGTCCACTTTTCCCAGCACCATTTATTGAAGTGGCTGTCTTTTCTCCATTGTATGTTCTTGCCTCCTTTGTCATAAATTAGGTGCCCATATGTGCATGGATTTATCTCTGGGCATTCTATCCTGCACCATTGATCTATATTTCTGTTTTTGTGCCAGTACCATACTGTCTTGATTACTGTAGCTTTGTGGTATAGTTTGAAGTTGGGGAGACTGATTCCTCCAACTCCATTTTTCTTTCTCAAGCTTACTTTGGCAGACTTCTCTGGTTGCTCAGTGTTTAAGAATCTGCCTGCCATTGCAGGAGATACAGGTTTGAGGCCTGGTCCCTGGTCTGAGAAGATCCCACATGCCACAGAGCAACTAAGCCCTTGCGCCACAACTACTGAACCTGCGCTCTAGAGCCCACGAGCCACAACTACTGAGCCCTCGTGCTACAACTACTGAAGCCCGAGTGCCTAGAGCCCATGCTCCACAATGAGAGAAGCCACCGCAATGAGAAGCCAGAGCACCTCAATGAAGAGTAGCCCCCACTTGCCACAACTAGAGAAAGCCTGTGCGCAGCAACGAAGACCCAATGCAGCCAAAAAAAAAAAAAAAAAAGACTGCTTTGGCTATTCAGGGTCTTTTGTGTTTCCATACGAATTGTAAACGTTTTTGCTCTAATTCAGCGAAGAATGCCATTGGTAGTTTGATAGGGAGTGCATTGAATATGTAGATTCATTTGGGTAGTATACTCATTTTCACAATATTGATTCTTCCAATCCAAGAACATGGTATATTTCTCCATCTGTTTATGTCATCTTTGACTTCTTTCATCAGTGTTTTATAATTTTCTGAGTACAAGTGTTTTGCCTCCTTAGGCAGGTTTATTCCTAGGTATTTTATTCTTTCTGTTGCAGTGGTGAATGGGAGAGTTTCCTTAATTTCTTTTTCTGATTTTTCATTGTCGGTGTATGGGAATGCCAGAGATTTCTGTGCATTAATTTTATATCCTGCAACCTTACCAAATTCATTGATTAGTTCTAGTAGTTTTCTGGTGGCATCTTTAGGATTCTCTATGTATAGTACCATGTCATCTACAAATAATGACAGTTTTACTTCTTCTTTTCCAATTTGTATTAATTTTATTTCTTTTTCTTCTCTGATTGCTGTGGCTAGGACTTCCAAAACTATGTGCTGTTGGATTCTGTTTGCTAGTATTTTTTTTTTTTTGCATTACGCGGGCCTCTCACTGCTGTGGCCTCTCCTGTTGTGGAGCACAGGCTCCGGACACACAGGCTCAGCGGCCATGGCTCATGGGCCCAGCCGCTCCGTGGCATGTGGGATCTTCCTGGACCGGGGCACAAACCCGTGTCCCCTGCATTGGCAGGTGGACTCTCAACCACTGCACCACCAGGGAAGCCCCTGTTTGCTAGGATTTTGTTCAGGATTTTTACATCTATGTTCATCAGTGATATTGGTCTATATTTTTCTTTTTTTGTGGTATCTTTTTCTGGTTTTGGTATCAGGTGATGGTGGCTTCCTAGGATGAATTTGGGAATGTTTCTCCCTCTGCAATTTTTTGGAAGACTTTGAGGAGGACGGGTGTTAGCTCTTCTCTAAATGTTTGCTAGAATTCACCTGTGAAGCCATCTGGTCCTGGACTTTTGTTTGTTGGAAGATTTTAAATTATGGTTTCAATTTCATTACTTGTGATTGGTCTGTTTATATTTTCTAATTCTTCCTGATTCAGGCTTGGAAAATTGTACCTTTCCAAGAATTTGTCCATTTCTTCACAGTTGTCCATTTTATTGGTATACAGTTGTTTGTAGTAGTCTCTTATAATTCTTTGTATTTCTGCAGTGTCTGTTGTGATTTTTCATTTCTAATTTTATTGATTTGTGTCCTCTCCCTTTGTTCTTGATGAGTCTAGCCAAGGGTTTATCAATTTTGCTTATCTTCTCAAACAACCAGCTTTTAGTTTTACTGATCTTTGCTATAGTTTTCTTCATTTCTATTTCATTTATTTCTGTTCTGATCTTTATGATTTCTTTCCTTGTACTGACTTTGGGCTTTCTTGTTCTTCTTTCTCTAGCTGTTTTAAATGTAGGGTTAGATTGTTTATTAGAGATTTTTCTTGTTTCTTGAGGTGAGATTGAATTACTATAAACTTCCCTCTTAGAACTGCGTTTGCTGTGTCCCATAGGTTTTGGGTCATCATGTTTTCGTTGTCATTTGTTTCCTTGTATTTTTTTATTTCTTCTTTGATTTCTTCAGTGATCTCTTGGTTGTTTAGTAGTGCACTGTTTAGCCTCCATGTATTTGTGTTTTTTACAGTTTTTTTCCGGTAATTGATTTCCAATCTCATAGTATTGTTGTCAGAAAAGATGCTTGATATGAGGCTTGATTTGTGACCCAAGATGTGATCTATCCTGGAGAATGTTCTGTGTGCACTTGAGAAGAAAGTGTACTCTGCCACTTTGGGGTGGAATGCTCCGTAAATATCAATTAAATCTATCTGGTCTCTTGTGTCATTTAAAGCTTGTGTTTCCTTATTTATTTTCATTTTGGATGATGTGTCCATTGGTGAAAGTGGGGTGTTAAAGTTCCCTACTATTATTGTGTTGTCTATTTCTCCTTTCATGGTTGTTAGCATTTGCCTTATGTATTGAGGTGCTCCTGTGTTGGGTGCATAAACAGTTATAATTGTTATATCTTCTTCATGGATTGATCCTTTCATCATTATGTAGTGTCCCTCCTTATCTCTTGTAACAGTCTTTATTTTAATGTCTATTTTGTCTGATATGAGTATTGCTCTTCCAGCTTTCTTTTGACATCCATTTGCATGGAATATCTTTTTCCATCCCTTCACTTTCAGTCTGTATGTGTCCTTGGGTGTGAAGTGGGTCTCTCGTAGACAGCATATATATTGGTCTTGTTTTTATATCCATTCAGTCAGTCTGTGCCTTTTGGTTGGGGCATTTAATTCATTTACATTCAAGGTTATTATTGATATGTATGTTCCTATTACCATTTTCTTAATTGTTTTGGGTTTGGTTTTGTGCGTCTTTTTCTTCTCTTGTGTTTCCCACCTAGAGAAGTTCCTTTAGCATTTGTTGTAAAGCTGTTTTGGTGGTGGGTGCTGAATTCTCTTAGCTTTTGCTTGTCTGAAAAGCTTTTGACTTCTCCATCAAATCTGAATGAGATCCTTGCTGGGTAGAGTAATCTTGGTTGTAGGTTTTTTTCTTTCATCACTTTTAGTATATCCTGCCACTCGCTTCTGGTCTGCAGCGTTTCCACTGAAAAATCAGCTGATAATCCAATGGGGATTCCTTTGTATGTTATTTTTTGTTTTTCCCTTAATGCTTTTAATATTTTTTCTTTGAATTTAATTTTTGTTAGTCTGATTAACATGTGTCTTGGTGTGTTTTTCCTAGGGTTTATCCTGTATGGGACTCTCTGTGCTTCCTGGACTTGGGTGACTATTTCCTTTCCCATGTTAGGGAAATTTCCAACTATAATCTCTTCAAATATTTTCTCAGACCCTTTCTTTTTCTCTTCTTCTCCTGGGACCCCTATAATTCGACTGTTGGTGTGTTTAGTGTTGTCCCAGAAGTCTCTGAGATTGTCTTCAATTCTTTTCATTCTTTTTTCTTTATTCTGCTCCTCAACAGTTATTTCCACCATTTTGTCTTCCAGCTCACTTATTCATTCTTCTGCCTCAGTTATTCTGTTATTGATTCCTTCTAGTGTATTTTTCATTTCAGTTATTGTGTTGTTCATCTCTGTTTGTTTGTTCTTTAGTTCTATATCTTTGTTAAACATTTCTGGTATTTTCCCAATCCATGCCTCCATTCTATTTCTGAGATTCTGGATCATCTTTACTATCATTACTCTGAATTCTTTTTCAGGTAGGTTGCCTATTTCCTCTTCATTTATTTGGTCTTGTAGGTTTTTACCTTGCTCCTTCATCTGTGACATATGTTTTGCTGTCTCATTTTTTTTTTTTTTTTTTTTTATGAGTGGGATGTGTTCCTGTGTTACTGGTTGTTTGGCCTGAGGCTTCCAACACTGGAGTTTGTAGGCTATTGGGTAGAGCTGAGTCCTGGTGCTGAGATGAGGAACTCCATGAGATCTCACTCCTTTGAATATTCCCTGGGGTCTGAGGTTCTCTGTTAGTCCAGTGATTCAGACTCAGAGCTCCCACTGCAGGAGCTTCGACCCGACCCCCGGCTCATGAACCAAGATGCCGCAAGCTGTGTGGCGCAACCAAAAAAAAAAAAAAAAAAAGAGAGAACAATAACAAAGTAAAAAATAAAATTAGGCTAGGAAACTAAGATATGTTAGAAAGAATATAAAAATAAAAATATAGATGAATCAACAACTGGAAAGTACTTCAGTGCCCCAATAGTAAAAAAGAGGAGGAGGGAAAAGAGAAAAAGAAAGGGGGGGAAAGGCCTTGGCTGTGTAGGTTAGGGCCTAAGCAAGGGTGTGGTTTGGGTGGTGGGTGGGGCCTACACTTAGGACCCACAGTGCTGGAGAAGGCCCTGGGGGCTGTGGCGGGGGTGAGGCTTAGGCTCAAGGAACAGAAAGGGCCGAGGTGTGCCCCCCACTCCTGGTCTTAGAGGAGAGGGGACCTCATCTGGGAGCCCAACAGGCTTCCTAGGCTCAAGTGGGCAGTGCAAGCGCCCTCCTCTCTTCTCCTGCTCCTCTGATCTGGGAGGGCCCCTCCTGCCTGCTTCTCCTGATCTCTCTGGCCTCCCTCCTATGTCGCCAAGGACCCATGCGACCTGGTGGGGGTTTTGGAGGGCAGGGGATCAGCCTGGGAGCTCAGCAGGCTCCCTGGGCCTGAGTGGGCAGAGCAATCACCCTCCTCTCCTCTCCTGCTCCTTCCGCCTGCCTCTCCTGATCTCCCTGGCCTCAGGGGCACCGATCCCGTCTGGCCTCAACTTCTCCCTCCTCAGTCCCCCTATGTACTACCAGTTCACTTTGGAGTTCATCCTGTCTCCTTGAGTGTCAGAGTCCCCCACCAGTAGCTGGCAGGCACCCTGGTTGTGGGGAGACACTAACTCCACAACTTCCCACACCACCATCTTGACTCTGCCTCCAGTCTTTTTCTATTAAGACCTTCAAGTGTTTGGATGAGGTCCACCCACATTATGAAGGTTTATTCAAAATCTATTGACTTAAATGTTAACCTCATCTAAAAAAACCTTCACAGAAATATACAGAACAATGTTTGAACAAATATATGGGTACTGTGGCTTAGCCAGGTCGATCCATAAATTTAACCATCACAAGTTCACCTCTTGTCAACTTGGCATCTAAACACATCTCCTTAAACCACACTTAATCTTCAAATAAAGACAAGGTCATCATACTTCCACCTAACACGATACAAGTATCCCTCATACAACTGAAAACACACTGAACTTTTCCTCAGAAGAGGAGGTAAAGCACTTGGGTAATGTTTACTCTCTCCTTGATATCTCATAACTTAAATACTATGATGTAAAACTAATAATACTTAAATACTATGATATAAAGCTAATACATCTTGTTACATGGTAAAGAAATTTAAAAAGGAAGAAGATAAATGTATTTGCTTAATTTGTGTGTGTGTGTATATACAAACATATTCACAACAAAATAAGGAATAAATTCTCATGAAAATTACAGTCCTCATTTCTGTAACTGGTCATGTGGTCATAAATGGTATTTATAACAACCTTCCACTACTCAATCTGTATTGCCTTTGCCCTCAGCAAGTACATCAGATGGTGTAATTCTCTCCTGGTGTGATGACCCAAACTTTCATTCTTGAAGGGTCTAGGACATTAGTAATCCTGCCTGAATTGAGTCATAGTTTTTCATTGATTTTAATCACAAGCCATGGTACTACCAAGAGATACTCTAAAGGATCTCCTGTATTCCACACTTACTCTTTCTTACTTCCACTGTAGAGTAGTACTCCAGTTTCCCTTTGGTAGTCATGATCAATCACTCTAGCCAACAGAGTAACTCCTTTCTTTGTCTGTTGATTCAAAGGAATGAGAAGCCCAAAGTGGCCAGGAGACAGTCATAAATTCCAATTCAATGGAATCATTGTGTGTCTCCTGGTGGAAGCATTCCTCCTTTTGGAACTAAGATCTGTAGGCAAGCAGAGCATAAACTTACAGAAACAGGAAGCAATAATGTTGGTAGTGTGTTACTAAGGGTAATAGTGAATGGTACCACCTGCATTTCCACCCCTTGATTCTGGGACCTGTGAATCCTGGCTATGGGAGAAACAGCACCAGATATTGGATGCTGACTCAGAGCATATACAGCCTTCTAGAGAACCTGGCCCCTGTTCTGCAAGGTATTTCCACCTAGCTGGTGTTTTAACTGAGTCTTCAAAATGCCATTCCACCATTCTACCAAACCAGCTGCTTCAGGATGTCAGGGACATGATAAAACCAATGACTTCCATAAGCACTGGCCCAATGCCACATCCTACCTTTTGATAATCGATTCCATTTTTTCATAGTAGTTTTGGTCTTACTCCAACCTTTTTTTTTCAACTTGAAAGTTATGTAGTTGGATAAATGCACTTACTATCTCAACACTGCACTAAATTTTGTGAATCTCAAGGAAACGGAATAAGGTGATTTATACCACAACAAGAAGAAACCAAGTATTTGGAATAATAGAGTTCATTGAGCTCTTTTGAATAGAAACAGCTTAAGTTAGTCAGGAGATATGACTTTAAATTCCATAACCAGGCAGCTTAAAGACCCTCCATATTTATCTTCCGTAAAATATGAATTCTGAGGAGTTCCTCCAAGTCACCATACCATTTTGAATGCAAATTGGGTTTAATAAATAAAATAAATAAAAATCATGGGGTATCCAGGTTCTTTCACATACTATTTTATCACAAACAGAAATAAAATGTATGCTGTTTAAAATCATTAAATCACTTGCATTAAATAGTCTAATTTATTCATAAAAGACAATCATTGTGTAACTACAGGAAAAGAATCTGTTGACACACTACCTTTTGCTCAGAGAAAATTTTAATTCTAAAGGTCACATTCTTTAAATATTTTCTGTGAACTAAATGCAGACTTTTATGAACCAAAGCAAATTAACAGAACCTCTGACGTGAGCAAAAATAATCTGTAAACTGAGATTTTAACCACAGGGTGTGTGCAGTATATACCTATAAATACAGAGTAAGGAATATGAACTGCAAAATAAAATAAACTCACTGTGACAGAAAGAAACTTGCATGAAGACTTACACAAAGACATTTTAGATGTTAACCACTGAGGTACTTTTGCCTAGAGGGTTAGCCACAAATATTTTCCACTTAGCCACAAGATGTGTGTGTGTGTGTGTGTGTGTGTGTGCACATCTTGAGATAGAGAAAGAATCAGAAGAAAAAGACAAGAAGTTATCTAATAAAAGTATTGGATCTGTTTCCCTTTCAATATAATAGTAAAAACAAAAATTTAAAAATATCTAAAAGGCAGCTTATTACTGTCTCTATTTCATAAACGGCAATGAAGCATGACAGGGGAAAGTCTTGATGAAGATCATACAGCCTTTTATTGTTGGAAAGGGAACTGAATTCAGGTCACCTAACTGCAATTGCCCCAGACTTTATCCTTCCGCTGACACTTGAATATTATGAAAGATGGAATAAGAGAAAGCCCCAAAGCTCACTGAACTAAAGTCAACAGCTGTTAACCAATCATTAGTTTAATGAGAAAATGTTACATTTCATGGGAAGTCTGTTTTCAAATTTCATATAACATTTCCAAAAATCTGGCCTTCAGGTTTCTTCCTTTCTTGCTCTGCAGGGTGAGATAGCTTATCCCTGAACCCGGCAGGAAGTGAGCCCTGCCCTGGTACCTGCCTGGCCTCTACTTCTGCCTTAGCAGGCATCAGCTTTCCCTGCGAATTAGCAAGATTCCCACTCAAGCAGCCATTCTATTACTTTTGAGCCTAATTTTGTGTGACTTCCAGAAATTAAATGTAGATATTACAGACATGATTTGACATTAAACATCCTATGGACTTCCAAGCAAAATATTCAGAGGATATAAATTGCAGATGTATGACTATGGAAAAGCATGCTTGACATGCAGGTTAGGTTGGACATGTGGTCCAAGGGATTAGATTTACTGAAGGAGCTAGTCTCTTGTTAGTTTCCTAACAAGGAGAAGTTTGAGGATTCTATTAAAAAACAAACAAACAAACAAAACAACTTCTCAGTGAAATGCAACAAAGTTTCATTTATTGTATTTCATATAATAATGTGTCTATAGAAGGCCAAAATGAACATGTCAGCGTTTCTGTTCACATCTTTTTCACACATTGCCAATGGTTTTGACTTTTCTCCTGGCTGATTTGTGTGGTTGCTTTATCAGGTTATCAGTATTTATCACACCTATAATAATTCAACAATTCCTTCAGCCATAAAAAAGTATGAAATAGGGAAGAGCTTCAAATTGGCGGAAGAGTAAGACGTGGAGATCATCTTCCTCCCCACAAATACATTAGAAATACATCTACATGTGGAGCAACTCCTACAGAACACCTACTGAACGCTGGCAGACCTCAGACCTCCCAAAAGGCAAGAAACTCCCCACGTACCTGGGTAGGGCAAAAGAAAAAAGGAAAAACAGAGACAAAAGAATAGGGATGGGACCCTCACGAGACTTTCTTGTCGCTTTGTTTCCGGGTGCACGAGGAGACGAGATTAAGAGCGCCTCTTAAAGGAGCTCCAGAAATGGGTGTGAGCCACGGCTATCAGGGCGGACACCAGAGACAGGCATGGGATGCTAAGGCTGCTGCTGCCGCCACCAAGAAGCCTGTGTGCGAGCACAGGTCACTCTCCACACCTCCCTTCTGGGGACCCTATGCAGCGCACTACTGCCAGGGTCCCGGGATCCAGGGACAACTTCACAGGGAGAACGCACGGTGCGCCTCGGGCTGGTGCAACGTCACGCCGGCCTCTGCCGCCACAGGCTCGCCCCGCACTCCATGCCCCTCCCTCCCCCCGGCCTGAGTGAGCCAGAGCCCCCGAAATCAGCTGCTTCCTTTAACCCCGTCCTGTCTGAGCAAAGAACAGACGCCCTCAGGCGACCTACATGCAGAGGCAGATCCAAATCCAAAGCTGAACCCCGTGAGCTGTGCGAACAAAGAAGAGAAAGGGAACTCTCTCCCAGCAGCCTCAGGAGCAGCGGATTAAATCTCCACAATCAACTTGATGTACCCTGCATCTGTGGAAAACCTGAATAGACAACGAATCATCCCAAATTGAGGAGGTGGACTTTGGGAGCAAGGATATATGTATATTTTTTTCCCTTTTTCTCCTTTTCCGTGTGGAGGACAGGCACTTGGCACTCCAGCCAGGGGTCAGGGACGTGCCACTGAGGTGAGGGAGCCAAATTCAGGACACTAGTCCACAAGTGACCTCCCAGCTCCACATAATATCAAACAATGAAAATCTCCCAGAGACCTCCAACTCAATGCCAAGACCCAGCTTCACTCAATGATCAGCAAGCTACAGTGGACACCCTATGCCAAACAACTAGCAAGACAGGAACACAACACCATCCATTAGCACACAGGCTGCCTAAAATCATAATAAGGCCAAAGACACACCAAAACATACCACCAGACATGGACCTGGCCACCAGAAAGACAAGATCCAGCCTCATCCACCAGAACACAGGCACTAGTCCCCTCCACCAGGAAGCCTACACAACCCGTTGAATCAAACTTAGCCACTGGGGACAGACACCAAAAACAACAGAAACTATGAAACTGCAGCCTGCGAAAAGGAGACACCAAATACACTAAGTTAAGCAAAATGAGAAGACAGAGAAACACACAGCAGATGAAGGAGCAAGGCAAAAACCCACCAGACCTAAGAAATGAAGAGGAAATAGGCAGTCTACCTGGAAAAGCATTCAGAATAATGATAGTAAAGATGATCCAAAATCTTGGAAACAGAATGGAGAAAATACAAGAAACGTTTCACAAGGACCTAGAAGAACTAAAGAGCAAACAAACAGAGATGAACAACACAATAAATGAAATTAAAAATTCTCTAGAAGGGATCAATAGCACAATAACTAAGGCAGAAGAACGGATAAGTGACCTGGAAGATAAAATAGTGGCAATAATTACTGCAGAGAAAAAAAAGAAAAAAAAATGAAAAGAACTGAGGACAGTCTCAGAGACCGCTGGGACAACATTAAACACACCAACATTTGAATTATAGGGGTCCCAGAAGAAGAAGAGAAAAAGAAAGGGACTGAGAAAATATTTGAAGAGATTATAGTTGAAAACTTCCCTAATATGGGAAAGGAAATAGTTAATCAAGTCCAGGAAGCACAGAGAGTCCCATACAGGATAAATCCAAGGGGAATCACTCCAAGACACATATTAATCAAATTATCAAAAAATAAATACAAAGAAAACATATTAAAAGCAGCAAGGGAAAAATAACACACAAGGGAATCCCCATAAGGTTAACAGCTGATCTTTCAGCAGAAACTCTGCAAGCTAGAAGGGAGGGGCTGGACATATTTAAAGTGATGAAGGAGAAAAACCTGCAACCAAGATTACTCTACCCAGCAAGGATCTCATTCAGATTTGATGGAGAAATTAAAACCTTTACAGACAAGCAAAATCTGAGAGAGTTCAGCACCACCAAACCAGCTTTACAACAAATGCTAAAGGAGCTTCTCTAGGCAACAAACACAAGAGAAGGAAAACATCTACAATAACCAATCCAAAACAATTAAGAAAATGGGAATAGGAATATGCATATCGATAATTACCTTAAATGTAAATGGATTAAATGCTCCCACCAAAAGACACAGACTGGCTGAATGGATTCAAAAACAAGACCCATATATATGCTGTCTACAAGAGACCCACTTGAGACCTAGAGACACATACAGACTGAAAGTGAGGGGATGGAAAAAGATATTCCATGCAAATGGAAACCAAAAGAAAGCTGGAGTAGCAATTCTCATGTCAGACAAAATAGACTTTAAAATAAAGACTATTACAAGAGACAAAGAAGGACACTACATAATGATCAAGGGATTGATCCAAGAAGAAAATATAACAATTGTAAATATTTATGCACCCAACATAGGAGCACCTCAATACATAAGGCAAATACTAACAGCCATAAAAGGGGAAACTGACAGTAACACATTCATAGTAGGGGACTTTAACACCCCACTTTCACCAACGGACAGATCATTCAAAATGAAAATAAATTAGGAAACACAAGCATTAAATGATACATTAAACAAGATGGACTTAATTGATATTTATAGGACATTCCATCTAAAAACAACAGAATACACATTTTTCTCAAGTGCTCATGGAACATTCTCCAGGATAGATCGTATCTTGGGTCACAAATCAAGCCTGAGTAAATTTAAGGAAATTGAAATCGTATCTTTTCCGACCACAACACTGAGACTAGATATCAATTACAGGAAAAAAACTGTAAGAAATACAAACACTTGGAGGCTAAACAACACACTACTTAATAACCAAGAGATCACGGAGGAAATAAAAAATACCTAGAAACAAATGACAATGAAAACACAATGACACAAAACCTATGGGATGCAGCAAAGCAGTTCTAAGAGGGAAGTTTATAGCTATACAAGCCTAACTTAAGAAACAAGAAACATCTCAAATAAACAACCTAATCTTATACCTAAAGCAATTAGAGAAAGAAGAACAAAAAAAACCCACAGTTAGCAGAAGGAAAGAAATCATAAAGATCAGATCAGAAATAAATGAAAAAGAAATGAAGGAAACAATAGCAAAGATCAATAAAACTAAAAGCTGGTTGCTTGAGAAGATAAACAAAATTGATAAACCATTAGCCAGACTTATCAAGAAAAAAAGGGAGAAGACTCAAATCAACAGAATTACAAATGAAAAAGGAGAAGCAACAACTGACACTGCAGAAATACAAAGGATCATGAGAGATTACTACAAGCAACTATATGCCAATAAAATGGACAACCTGGGAGAAATGGACAAATTCTTAGAAATGCACAACCTTATGAGGCTGAACCAGGAAGAAATACAAAATATGACCAGACCAATCACAAGCACTGAAACTGAAACTCTGATTAAAAATCTTCCAACAAACAAAAGCCCAGGACCAGATGGCTTCACAGGCAAATTCTATCAAACATTTAGAGAAGAGCCAACACCTGTCCTTCTCAAACTCTTTCAAAATATAGCAGAGGAACACTCTCAAGCTCATTCTACGAGGCCACCATCACCCTGATACCAAAACCAGACTAAGATGTCACAAAGAAAGCAAACTACAGGCCAATATCATTGATGAACATAGATGCAAAAATCCTCAACAAAATACTAGCAAACAGAATTCAACAGCACATTAAAAGGATCATACACTATGATCAAGTGGGGCTTATCCCATGAATGCAAGGATTCTTCAATATATGCAAACCAATCAACGTGATACACCATATTAACAAATTGAAGGAGAAAAACCATATGATCATCTCAATAGATGCAGAGAAAGCTTTCGACAAAATTCAGCACCGATTTATGAAAAAACCCCTCCAGAAAGTAGGCATAGAGGGAACTTTCCTCAATATAATAAAGGCCATACATGACAAACCTACAGCCAACATCGTCCTCAATGGTGAAAAACTGAAAGCATTTCCACAAAGATCAGAACAAGACAACGTTGCCCACTCTCACTGCTCTTATTCAACATAGTTTTGGAAGTTTTAGCCACAGCAATCAGAGAAGAAAAAGAAGTAAAAGGAATCCAAATTGGAAAAGAAGTAAAGCTGTCACTGTTTACAGATGACATGATACTATGTATAGATAATCCTAAAGATTCTACCAGAAAACTATTAGAGCTAATCAATGAATTTGGTAAAGTAGAAGGATACAAACTTAATGCACAGAAATCTCCTGCATTTCTATACACTAATGATGAAAAATCTGAAAGTGAAATTAAGAAAACACTCCCATTTACCATTGCAACAAAAAGAATAAAATATCTAGGAATAAACCTACCTAAGGAGACAAAAGACCTGTATGCAGAAAATTATAAGACACTGATGAAAGAAATAAAAGATGAGACAAATAGATGGAGAGATATACCATGTTCTTGGATGGAATAATCGACATTGTGAAAATGACTCTACTACCCAAAGCAATCTACAGATTCAATGCAATCCCTATCAAACTACCACTGGCATTTTTCACAGAACTAGAACAAAAACTTTCACAATTTGTATGGAAACACAAAAGACCCTGAATAGCCAAAGCAATCTTGACAAAGAAAAACAGAGCTCAAGGAATCAAGCTGCCAGACTTCAGACTATACTACAAAGCTACAGTAATCAAGACAGTATGGTACTGGCACAAATACAGAAATATAGATCAATGGAACAGGACAGAAAGCCCAGAGATAAACTCACACACATATGGTCATCTTATCTTTGATAAAGGAGGCAAGAACATACAGTGGAGAGAAGACAGCCTCTTCAATAAGTGGTGCTGGGAAAACTGGAAAGCAACATGTAAAAGTATGAGATTAGAATACTCCTCAACACCATACACAAAAATAAGCTCAAAATGGATTAAAGACCTAAATGTAAGGCCAGACACCATCAAACTCTTAGAGGAAAACATAGGCAGAACACTCTATGACATAAATCACAGCAACATCCTTTTTGACCCACCTCCTAGAGAAATGGAAAAAAAAAACAAAAAAAAACAAATGGGACCTAATGAAACTTAAAAGCTTTTGCACAGCAAAGGAAACCATAAACAAGACCAAAATACAACCCTCAGAATGGGAGAAAATATTTGCAAATGAATCAACTGACAAAGGATTTATCTCCAAAACATAAAAGCAACTCATGCAACTCAATATCAAAAAATCACACAATCCAGTCCAAAAATGGGCAGAAAACCTAAATAGACATTTCTCCAAAGAAGATATACAGATTGCCAACAAACATATCAAAGAATGCTCAACATCATTAATCATTAGAGAAATGCAAATCAAAACTACAATGAGATATCATCTCACACCGGTCAGAATGGCCATCATCAAAAAATCTACAAACAATAAATGCTGGAGAGGGTGTGGAGAAAAGGGAACGTTCTTGCACTGTTGGTGGGAATGTAAATTGATACAGCCACTATGGAGAACAGTAAGGACGTTCCTTAAAAAACTAAAGTTAGAACTACCATACGACCCAGCAATCCCACTACTGGACATATACCCTGAGAAAAACCTAATTCAAAAAGAGTCATGTACTAAATTGTTCATTGCAGCTCTATTTACAATAGCCAGGACATGGAAGCAACCTAAGTGTCTATCAACAGATGAATGGATAAAGAAGATGTGGCACATATATACAATGAATATTACTCAGCCATAAAAATGAATGAAACTGAGTTATTTGTAGTGAGCTGGATGGACCTAGAGACTGTCACACAGAGTGCAGTAAGTCAGAAAGAGAAAAACAAATACCATATGCTAACACATATATATGGAATCTAAAATAAAGAAAAAGAAAATGGTCAGAAGAACCTAGGGGCAAGATGGGAATAAAGATGCAGACCACAGATCTACTAGAGAATGGACTTGAGGATATGGGGAGGGGGAAGTGTAAGCTGGGACGAAATGAGAGAGTGGTAGGGACATTTACACACTACCAAATGTAAAATAGATAGCTAGTGGGAAGCATCTGCATAGCACAGGGAGATCAGTTCGGTGCTTTGTGACCACCTAGAGGGGTGGGATAGGGAGGGTGGAAGGGAGGGAGATACAAGAGGGAAGAGATATGGGAACATATGTATAACTGACTTACTTTGTTATAAAACAAAAACTGACACACCATTGTAAAGCAATTATACTCTAATAAAGATGTTAAAAAAAAAAACCTAAAGAAACCAAAAAAGAATGACATAATGCCATTTGTAGCAACATGGATGGACCTAGAGATTACCATGCCAAGTGAAGTAAGCCAAAAATAGGACAAAATACCACGTGATACCACTTATATATGGAATCTTAAATATGACACAAATGAAGTTATCTAAGAAACAGAAACAGGCTCACAGACGTAGAGAACAGACTTGTGGTTGCCAAAGGGGAGAGATGGATTAGGAGTTTGCGATTAGTAGATGCAATCTATTATATATAGAATGCATAAACAATTAGGTCCTACTACTGTAGAGCACAGGGAACTATATTCAATATCCTGTAATAAATCATAATGGAAAAGAATATGAAAAAAATAATTCAACAATTCCTTTCACAAACGTATTTTTAGCAAATGTATTATATGCAAAAATTGTACAGACGTTAGCCCTGCCACTAGGAGTTACAGTCTACCAAAGAAATGGATGTATATATGAATCCTAAGTATTTAAAACAGAATGCAGTATTTGGGGTGGGGGGGAACTGTCAATTAACTTATTTGTAAAGTCACTATTTTTCAGTACATTTTACATGTCTCTATATGAGAGCTCTCTCACGTTTAAACCAAAAATTAGCTTATAATTTTTCCTTAACTTTTAAAAATTCAGAGCGCTGCCTCTTTAAATCCACTTAACAACAGGAATGATGCATCCAATCTAATTCTTAAAATCTCAGACTTTTCAGAGCCAAATAAATGGTTTCGTTTTAGACAAAGTATACATCTAGGTAGAAATCATCAGTATAATGCTTACTGTTGAACACTTAACCTGTAATATTTCTCAGCATGGAACTTGAATAGATAAAAATGACAAAGGGAGATTCTGACCCACAGTTTCATAACCTGGATTTTGAGTAGAAAACTACCTGCACAGTCAGAAAAGGTAAGTTTTCAATATTACTATAATGGTTGCTAAGGTAATGCCTTTTTTGTCCCTACAGTGTTTACAATTATGTATATATAGCCTCCATGTTTAAAATATAATGCAGTCTAATTTCCTTCAATTATATGATTTCAGGCCAGGCTAAATTAAATCAGTAGATATCAAAGATTTTTAGTTTGTTCATTCTCTAAACATAAAACAGTATTATCACCCACATTAGGAAGTCAATACACTATTACAACAATATTACATATGATCAAGTATTTCCTTTCATTCAATTATGCAACTTTCCATCATAAAAGTGAGACGTGTTTTATTAATATGTATATGGCATAAGTAAAACTGCTTGGATAATACCTCAGTATTTGAGGAAGTACCTTAAACAGCAGTAAGCATTTCTCTTTTCATCATGCATGCTCATCGCTTCTACATCCAAACATCAAAATACAATAATCAAAAGCTCCAATTTTATTAGAGTCTGCATTTAAATGGCTGGTGGATCTTTTGTTGGGTTTTCAAGGTACAGACCTAAGACCACTTTCTTGTTCATTATTTTATTCTTCTATATTCATTTACCTAATGAAGGAAAATAACATAACACAACAATGAACAGATTAAAGTTTCCCACTGAGCAGTACAAGTTCAGTCTGAGTCTCTGGTAAAAATCTTTTCCTTTTTTTTTTTTTTTTCTTAATTTTAACAAAACATTAAGGAATGGTTTTAGGCTTTGCTAGTTGATTATTTGAAACCTACATTTTTTTTTTTTTTTTGGCATTACGTGGACCTCTCACCGTTGTGGCCTCTCCCATTGCAGAGCAACAGGCTCCGGACGCACAGGCTCAGCGGCCATGGCTCACAGGCCCAGCCGCTCTGCAGCACGTGGGATCTTCCCGGACCGGGGCACGAACCTGTGTCCCCTGCATTGGCAGGCGGACTCTCAACCGCTGCGCCACCAGGGAAGCCCTGAAACCTACATTTGCCAACTGGTGTTTTTAATACCTTTAGGCTTAAGTGAAAATGAGACAAGAAATCTCATTTTCTTGTCTCATTTTATCCAAAAATAAATGGATTTTTCCTGATGTTATTATTGTATTTTTAGTGTAAATTATTATTACCAACATTATGCACAAAGCCTAAAACATTAACTTTTAGTGTTATAAAAATTGTCTTTAATGTTAGTTACCTGGTCAGATAATGTAACATGTTTATTTACCTGAAAAGTTTCCTTTTCTATGTCTAACATCAAACCATTTAATTCCACAATAAAAGCCATTACCACTGTGAAACTTCTACATTCATAGAGATTGGACACACCCCTACACTCTATCTTCCTGGGTGGTATCAACAAGGATCAGTGGGGAATCTTTTTCACACAATCAGAAAATAACTAAGAAGCAATAATTACAGGTTGAGCAATGGACTATTATACAGAAAGGAAAGAGGCAGTCAGTGTTCTCCAGGGAACAACAGCTGGATGCAGAACTGGTTCCCTACTTTACAGGCCCGGCACCAAATAAAATTCCGGGCCCAGTGTCCAAAAATTATGAAGAATTTCAAGAGACAACAGCAGAGCATTAAACAAAGTGTGAGGTCCTTCTGAACACGGAGCCCCATCTAACCACACAGGTCACACACCCTTGAAGTCAACTCTGGCTCAATGACTACGTAGTTCCAAGGAGGAAACTTCATGAGGAGATATCATCTAATAGGTGTTGAAAGGAGACCTTTACAATCTCTTCAAAACAGAAGATACTATGGAAGTGCAGATTCTAAGAAATGTGTGTAAGAAAAAGAAAACAACATGCATGATAAGATGAATATCAAAGGAAGAGATTTGTAACAAGACAGAAGCTACCTTAAGAAACCTGGAAAACAACCTTGCACAGACAGGTCTCTTGGTGTTGTGTTAAGTGCCAAATGAATAGTTTGGCGGGTGCAGAGAGTAGAAATGACCTAGTCTTTATTTTCTTTATTTTTTTTTCTTTTCCTTCCTTCCTTCCTTCCTTCCTCCTTCCTTCCTTCCTTCCTTCCTTCCTTCCTTCCTTCCTTCCTTCCTTCCTTCCCTCCCTCCCTCCTTCCTTCTTCCTTCCTTCCTTCCTTCCTTCCTTTTCTTTCTTTCTTTCTTTCTTTCTTTCTTTCTCTCTCTCTCTCTCCCTCCCTCCCTCCTTCTCTCTCTCTCTCTCTCTCTCTCTCTCTCTCTCTCTCTCTCTCTCTCTCTCTATGGCTGCATTGGGTCTTCATTGCTGTCCGTGGTCTTTCTCTAGCTGCAGCGAGCAGAGGCTATTCTTCCTTGCAGTGCATGGGCCTCTCATTGCGGTGGCTTCTCTTGTTGTGGAGCATGGGCTCTAGGTGCATGGGCTTCAGTAGTTGTGGCACACAGGCTCAGCAGTTGTGGCGCACGGGCTTAGTTGCTCCGCGGCATGTGGGATCTTCCCAGAGCAGGGATTGAGCCTCGTGTCCCCTGCATTGGCAGGTGGATTCTTAACTACTGCTCCACAAGGGAAGTCCAGAAATGGCCAGAGGAGTTTGATTTATCTAAGTTCACCCTGATTTCACATGTAACATGGCTTTTATAATTGGCAGGTATTCTTTTCTGTTTTAAATAGAAACTCTTTCTAAAACCCTTAAAATATTTGATTATGTCATAAAGTCTCCAAGATAGAAATTTAGAAATACTAAACTCTAATGAAGTAAACATGAAACAAATTTCCATCATGGATTGCAGTGAAACTTCTATTTGGGTAAGCACTTCATAAAAAAAATGAATGCATTATAACACACACGTACCTAGAGGTTTACGTTGAGCTTAGGTCGGGCTTCTACAGAATGTTTTAGATCAAATGTACCTACTTCTCTTTAGCTATGTGAGATGTAAAATACAGACATCATTTCCTTTTGTTCCACCAAATTCACCATCACTTAAAACTTATCAGGAAGAAATAGCATTGCATTCTATCTTTCAAACTTTGGGCACTCATCTCCTACATTTGAATATTTTTAAAGTAAAATCTTACCAAAACTGAAAGTCTGAAAAATATTGGAAAATAAATCTTAAGTGAAGGTTTGACTTTTTCAGGCAGAAATGTTAATACCCTGTGTAAGTAGCTTTGGATGCTTAAGCAGTTGGTGTGCTGCTAAATGTTTAAAAATGGGCTGGAGGATCAAAAAAATGGTCAGAAGACCTAAATAGACATTTCTCTAAAGAAGACATATAGATGGCCAAAAAGCACAGGAAAAGATGCTCAACATCGCTAATTATTAGAGAAAACAAATGGAAACTACAATGAAGTGCCACCTCACACCGGTCAGAATGGCCATCATCAAAAAAGTCCACAAACAATAAATGCTGGAGAGGGTGTGGAAAACATTGGCCAGCTCAATCTCCTGCCCTGTGAGGAAACTGCCCTTACCACATACTTAACCTGTAATAAGCCATTTCTTCTATCTTGGCCTCAAAACTTCCACCAACGAGGATGGTCAACAGTACAGGATTGTGGGCAGACATGGTTCAAATCCTTTCTCTGCTACTCACCAGGCATGTATGTAACTCTGAGAAATTCACTTAGCCTGAGTTTAGTGTTCTCATCTGTAAAATGGAGGTACTACATATTTGCAACTTCAGAGAGTTGTTTTGCTGAGCAAACAAGATGCCATGTGTAATGCATTTAGCACAGGGTTGGAACAAAATAAGCACTCAGTATATGCCAGCTAACACAATTTAGACAATGATTTTCAACCTTGGCTGCAGGTACGTATCACCTGGGAGGTTTTAAAAATTCCAAGGCTCAGGATCCACACTGGCCCACGTAAATTAGAATTTCTGATGATGGGATCCAGGCATCAATATTTCAAAACTCCCCATGTTGGGCTTCCCTGGTGGCGCAGTGGTTGAGAGTCTGCCTGCCGATGCAGGGACACGGGTTCGTGCCCCGGTCCGGGAAGATCCCACATGCCGCGGAGCGGCTGGGCCCCTGAGCCATGGCCGCTGGGGCTGCGCATCTGGAGCCTGTGCTCCGCAGCCGGAGAGGCCACAACAGTGAGAGGCCCGCGTACCGCAAAAAAAAAACCCAACAAAACTCCCCATGTTATTCTATGTGCAGCTAACGTTAAGGAACACTGAATAACCAGCTAAGAAAATTTGCAAGGCCACGCAATTCAGCAGCTAGATGACTACAATTACTACATTGTATTTCCTTTTAAAGAGGCAGAGCTACAACAATCATTAGTAGTATCAAGATGCAAAGTTTAAGCACCCAGTGTGTGCAAGATAATAAAAGCTCCTTCCCTGGGAGGTCTTTGAAGCATCAGGAAAGTTATTTACATGGATAACCTCTTTGCTTAAGCTGCTTGGGTATACATTTCTTCTTGTTTATAGTTTCAAATTCTTAGATAACTTCTTGTCACATCTGTGTTGACTATTGTGAGTTGCCAGCTGAGCTTTGTCTCTGGAGAAATCACTGAACACAGCTCTGCTCCAACGCAGGTAGCTAAGAGAAGGATGGAAACATTCTGAATAATAATTAGAAGGGAAAAAGGGAAAGTGAAATTCCATTAGGAAAGTGCTCCTGTCAGAGCCAATGGAAGCAGATGCTTCAACAAAACAGGGCTCAAGAGGATCAAGCATGAACCTTCTTCCTGTGTGACAAGAGATGGTCCAAGAGGATCGATTCCATGTACAACCATTAACACACAGTTTTTGATCAAAGGCATTATTCTAATTTTACCTGTCCCTAATCTTGAGATACTCATGACATGGTCTATGATTAATCAGCATGACAATCACAATTATGGGAAAATGGAAATTAAGATGTATTATTTCTATCAGTTTTACTGAAAGTTTGCCCCTGCTTCTGCCCATGTGACTGTCAATTCAACCTTCTGCGAACACACTGGATTAAAATCTTGTTTCATTTTTCAAATCCCTTTACACCATCTGACTCCGAATTAAAGGCAACCTGCCATTACGTTTAAGTTAGAGTGATAGTAATTAGAGTGACCTAGAATTCTGTACAAACTATTTCACTTTAAGAAACATGGGATTACACTCTTGCTGTCTGCCTAGCTGGCAATCTGTATGGAGAAGACAAAGGATAAATGAGCTTGGTGACTCCTTCAAAATGGTATTGATTCAAAGATATATTGGTTGACAACCCCCCCCTCAGAGGACAAAGGACCTGCTGCCATTAATGGGGTAAATAAATACTTTACAGGTCAGTAACACTAATATTTCCAGAGGCCTCTAAGAACCTGGCTTTTTATGAAGCTGTTACCATGTTTGACGCCCTGGTATTATGAAGTGATTATTTTCATGTATTTTGTTTCATGACTTTTACCTGTTTTTGCTATAAGCAATAGATTTTCTTCTGCTCTGGAAGAAAGTATTGTATAGTATGAGAAAAACACTCATATAAAGTAAAATAGCGTTTGCTTTGGGCCATGTTTCCACGGGCAAATCAAATCGTAACCTTAGAAATTTTGAGATGCAGAAATAACTTAACTAACAAAAAATGGGATATGGAGTGGTAGAAAGAAGGTGGGAAAAAGGTTTAGTGCCCTGATTGGCCCACATTTTATAGCAAGGGATCAATAAGCACTACTTAAACTGATGAATCAAGTAACTACCGTTCAAGTGCATTATTTAAAGACATAATGCATGCTTTGATTTCTTTAATTTTTTAAAAATAGCTTCCACGCACATAAAGCTTAATGACTACACTAGTTATGTTCCTGGAAATAAATAAATAAATAAATAAATATATACACACATTTATTTTACATAGAGACAGTCATACAGAGTCAGAAAGAGAAAAACAAATATCGTATATTAACACATATATGTGGAATCTAGAAAACTGGTACAGATGAACCGGTTTGCAAGGCAGATATAGAGACACAATGTAGAGAACAAACATATGGACACCAAGGCGGGGGGAAAGCAGGGTGGGGAGGTGGTGGTGGGATGAATTGGGAGACTGGGATTGACATATATACACTAATATGTATAAAATAGATAAGTAATAAGAACCTGCTGGATAAAAAAATAAAATAAAATCCAAAAAAAGATACTTTATTGTTACATTTGTTTTATATATATACATATACTATATAAAATATGTATAACATGCTGATATTAATGTATATTATTTACCATATAAAACAGATATTTATGTGTTATGTTATATAAATAATATATTTATGTATAATATATATTATTTGTACATATAAAATTATGTATAATCACACATATACATATTCCTATATACATACATCTGTATACACACATGCTCAAATCGTCTAAGCTAATAATCATTTTGATGCCCCATTCCAAAAGTTAACCTGCTCTCCTAGTCAGCAGAACCTCCACAAGTCTTATTCTTTCACTTCCCTCATATTTATTCTATAATCATATTTTATGTCATTACTAACCTTATTTCCAATTGAAAATAATAGGTTTATCCAAGTCAAACTTTAGAGAGTATAAATTCTACTTCTATATGTAGTGATATATTTATGCAGTTGTTGAGTCAAATAATAACATAATACTGAGAAAACATAACAAGATTATTATTAAAAACAAAATATTGTATAGAAACAAGTGCCTTTCTAACACACCATCATCACATTTCTTCTTCTGCTCTGGTTGTTTTCTGATATGGACTAAAATTTTTAATAAACTGGTATATTGCTATCCTTAAAATAACAATGTGTAAAGAAAAATATCCCAAGGAAACATGAAAAGGTCAAAATAAAGGTTTAATTAACTACAAAATAAAGTAGTATCTGTCCTATAATTATAACATTAGAAAGATATTTACTCAGCAATATCAAGAATGACTTTTTTACAAGAGGAAAGTTTTTTTTTAAGTAACTGCTACGTTTCAAGGAAAAAAATACCTCTTGAAATCAATGATACAGGATGAATAAATAAATGAGAAATACTTAGAAGACAAAGGAGAGCTTTTAAAATTAGAGTAATAATGCTGATCTAATTCTACATGTAGATAGTTACTAATTAGAACAACTAAATTACAAAAATGCCTCAAAGATTATTTTGAAATGATATTGCCAGCTCCAGTAGGTCAAATCTTTGGGATAAAAGTCATGCCATTTGTTCTCTAACTTTCTGCACTTCAAATTGATCTTGGGAGTCTGAGGTCAGCCTCCAGATGATATTTAGAAATATTTGTCAATTTATTGCACCAAGGTGCTCACCTATATGTTACGTGTTTTTCCTACTCTTTCTACCAATATTTTAGGGCTGGCTCTACCATTACTTTATCCCTGATCTTCTCTTCTCAGGACTCACTTCATAACACTGGCTTTGGATGATTTTAAAACTATTGCTATATTACTACTTAAACGCCGTAATAGACAACTCATTAAAATACTACTCATCCTTTCTTCTGCAGACAAAATAGTTATTACTAAAAATAAAATGGATTTTTAAAAAATTGCAACAGAATGACACTGCACTTCTCAATTCAACTACCTTGCACAGCGTACCATGGTACTGGGCTATAAAACCAAAAAAATTAATGCTCACAGGAATCTAGTTGGTGATTCAAGTAAGTGAACAATAAGATTTAAATATGATATAATAAAAGCATCAATAGAATTCCATTCAAGATACCATGAATCAGAGGGAAAGTAATTAGTGCTGTCTGGGAGAGCTTCTTGGGGGAATTGACCTCTGCATCGAATTTTATAGAATGAGAAATAGTTCACAAGGAGAGCAAGAGATAAAAGTATATTCCAAGCAAAAAGGCAAAGAATGGAGATATAAACCATGATTTTTTTGTGTGTTCTGCCATAATGGAATGTAACAATTGAGCATCTGTTAAAGAAGTAGAAGATGGAGCTTGGGGACATGAGGCTGGAGAGATATCCAGGGGCAAAATGATTAAGGTATTCAATTCCATGATGCAGGGCTTGAACATATGGGTTTCAGGAGCCAATGAAGGTTTTCAATCATGAGATGCATGTTTTAGTCCAACCACTCTGGCATCTAGTATGGCAGAGGGGTGGGAGGTATGGGAATAGTGACAGATTAAATAGCTAACAGGCTATTCAGATAGCCAAGGCAAGCCTTGACCAGGCCATGGGAAGAGAGTGGCACTGGAACTGTAGGAGTTGATTTTATTAAGGCCAAACCCCAAAACTTTAGGAAACTCAGAAATATTTAGCTTATGCGATTCCATTACTCTCAAGTGTTCCTTGTATTCCTACAGTAATTATGTGCCATGTGGATTCTTGAGGAAAGAAGCACTAGTCCAAGCTAGTCCAAGACAAGGAAAGGGTCCAAAAAACTGATGGAGACTCCATTTAAAGGTTTCAGTGAAAACCCTAAAACTGTATGTGTGCATTCTTCTAAGAGGATCCACACTTTGCCTATGATATATTGTGAAAAGAGAGAGAATCACCATTCTATACACAATTCTCAAGTCTGGTCCAGTCTCATTCAGAATGCCTGAAAACACTTTTGAAATTTCTACTGCTCTTCATTACCTACTGACAAGATTACAATTTTAAATGGATTCCAGACTTTACATTTTGAATAATTAATTGTTCCTGCTTGCACAGATAAGTGTGCAAGACTTTGAGACTGGATCTCATTATTCCTGAAGTGTTGATAAATGGAAGAAAAGAGGGTATAACACTACCAAGAATTTACTTCCTATAAGTCAATTAGTAAAAGTGGGAAATCTGACCTGGAAAGAAACTTCAGCTAGAAGGAATAACTTTGATGAGTCTTCCCATTCAGGTATCCATTTATTGGATTTGGGTTGTTCTAGACTTTGGAGATGTAATCTAATGGAACGTACTTCCTTGGGAGGTTTGGTATTCTATTTTGTAATGTGAAAAGCTGCTTAAAAGTGCCATTATAGTAAGAGTGGGTAAAACGCCTGCATTTCTCCCTTATTTAGTGATACCTTTTGATTCGCTTCACCCAGTATGGGCATAATTTCACCACATAGTCTGATGTTTATCATTTCCTAGACTGGGTTCCTCTAGGCCAGGGACTGTGAATCTTTGCTCATCTCTGGATCCTTAGTGTTTTATCTTGGACATTGTTAGGGACAATGAAAAAGTATGTTGAATGAAAAAATAAGTGCCTACAAAATAAAACATTTCATCAAAGGGTAGCAGAGAGATTTGAATGAGGAAGAAAGCACTTCTGAGACATAGAAGTATAGTTGCCCCTGATATTAGAGAGACTCAATGAATTTTCACAAATTTGTGAGTTTCCAGGGCCTTAACAGGAATCCTTTACAAAGCTGAGTTCTTCACCCCATTTCCCCTGTTAGCTATTGGAGGCTTTCAAAACTCCAAGCCTCAATATCATTGTTTTAATTCATGGTACCCTTTGGAGAACTCTTGTTATGAGCCACCTACATTACTTTCCAAAACTCACTATTGGGCCATTTTATTACAAATGAAACAACTGCCTGAGAGTGAGAATTGTTAAAAACTGGAATGGGTAACTAGGAAAATTGTTCTGATGCTTTCTTTAAACACAAAAATACTGTTTTTAATTTATCTTGATTAATTAGAAGATAAACATGCCCAATACCATGGGTTCCTCCCAAGTTGATCCCAGGCCTCTGATTCTCTTAGTGCAGAGGGATTCTTTTCATTCTTACAATGCTAGTTCCTTAGATGAATAGCATAATTCTTAACTGAAGTACTCTTCGCTATACACTTGAAACTAACACAACATTGTTAATCGACTATACTCCAATATAAATAAAATTTTTTTAATAATTAATTAATTAAAAGAAAGAGAAAATGTATGTCACATATATCATGACCCCATTCCACACAAATCACTAAATTAACAAAATCAGAACAGCCCCTCTGCAGGAACGGGATCTCAGAAATGAAATACAGCGATACTTGATAGAAATTATCAACGCTTTATCAGTCAACATCTCTGTTTCACCAACTCACATGCCAGAAGACACAGAATGATTACCATTACATCTAAAACGGATGTGAAAGGAAATATCTTCACCATGGGGAGAATGCTAGAAAAAAAACAACTCAAGGAAATGAGGTGCTTTGATAGTCTCATGTATCTAGTAATGAGACAGCCTTTCAAGTCCATTGGCAATGTTCAAAGATTTTTGTTCTTCATCAGTCTCTGCCAAGGGACATGACTATAAACATCTAACTATAAAGCTACATGGAACAGAGAGAGACAACCTCTGGAATCTGCATACTGGTGGTAGGAAGTGGTTTAGCCACTTAAATATAGAGAATGTTAGAGAGTGTTGGGGAATATCAGAACTGTACCACTGCAACTTTGAGAAAGAAAAATACTAAGAGACATTTGAGAAAGCAGAGATTTTTCTGCATTATTTTGTAAAATATCAGATAAAAGCTGGAATTCCAAGGAATATCAATTTACTAATTCTGCACTCTCTATTAAAAACCGGCCCACAACCCCTGAAGGGCAGCAAATAACTCTTCTCCACCTCTCATCCTCTGCAGGGTTAGCACACTATCTTGCATAGGTGACATTCGTTGGTTATCTGCATGAATAAATTAAGAACCAACGGTTCAAAACAAATTAGTAGCTGATAAAGACAATATTTGAAATAGATAAAGGGTCTATTCAGGGAAATGGAACCATATGACTCTCCCATTAAAATACTAGCATTTTATAATACTGTTGCAAGGATAACACCCATCCGATAAATATTCTGCTGTATAAGGAAAGAGCTATGTTAGGTCCAAAGGCAACTTCACCATGAAATATTGAAGCATAATCTTAGGCCCTTCTCACTTGCAGAGGCTGCTTCCACAGTTCTTGGAGGAGTCCCAGCAGTACATTCACAAGGTCATTTGGATTTTTTTATATTTAAAAACATAGGATGCAGGCTTCCTTGGTGGCGCAGTGGTTGAGAGTCCGCCTGCCGATGCAGGGGACTCAGGTTCGTGCCCTGGTCCGGGAAGATCCCACATGCCACGGAGCGGCTGGTCCCGTGAGCCATGGCCGCTGAGCCTGTGCGTCCGGAGCCTGTGCTCCGCAATGGGAGAGGCCACAACAGTGAGAGGCCCGCGTACCGCAAAAACAAAAAAACCCAGAAAAACAAAAAACATGGGATGCTGTACACATAACTATGTATCTCATTCTACTCTTACTTGTCTTATGCTTCCCTTCCATTCATGTGGGAGGTCATGGGGATTTGGGGAGTACAGTTAAGGGAGGTGAAGTTGAAAATATGTTTAATTTGGGTTTAATGAGATATATAGTTTCAGTTATTTACCCATATGGTTAAGTTATCGCTAACCATCCAGTGTAGGAATGGTTTCAGGAACACATTTACCCCTAGTTCTGCCAGCTCATCCAGCTCCATGACACGTAGACCCAGGACCTGAGATTGGATCAGAATATCAACTTCTATTCTAGTGCTGGGAAGGTATGAGCAGTTGAAGAGAAAGGTGGTTTGAAATGGACTGGACCAGAGAAAATTCTTCCAAACTGTATAATTCGTGTATCAAAGACACTTGATAGAAGTTTCCCCAATTTGATAGGAATCCTAAAAATGTATATGACAACCTCAGTAGAGAGCTATGAAGTTGAAAGAAACATTTCTAAATTAACAAAAAGCAGTTTTCGGGCTTCCCTGGTGGCACAGTGGTTGAGTCCACCGGCCGATGCAGGGTACACGGGTTCGTGCCCCTGTCCGGGAAGATCCCACATTCCGCAGAGCGGCTGGGCCCCTGAGCCATGACCGCTGGGCCTGCACATCCGGAGCCTGTGCTCCGCAATGGGAGAGGCCACAACAGTGAGAGGCCCGCGTACCGCCAAAAAAAAAAAAAAAAAAAAAGCAGTTTTCAATTAGCCATGTTTGACAAAAGATGTCTCTATAGAAAGTGATATTAAAAAATTATTGCCATATGAAGAGGTGATCAAGGAGTAGGCTGCCAAAATTATAGAAAAAAAATCCTAACTTTTAGAGAAAATTAATTAATAAAGCATTATTTTTGAATTTTGTGATGTTTGTGGTATCTGATGCCTTTTTAAATATTTGTCATTTGATTTATTATTTTATTCTAAATCTATGTTACATTTGAACCTAATTTTATATTTTTGATACTGGATTTGCTTTCTTAAAGAGACCCCCACATTTGCATATGCTTCAGGCACTACAAAAGCTGAATCAGGCTATGACTAGCAAAACTAGTGAGTTGCTTTGTCGGAAATTAGTTATTGGTGAGACAGTAAAGGCTTTGCTTGAATCACGTGACAGTTAGGATTAGACAGATGCTATTATTGTAGTTATTTGTGATAGATTCTCTGAAAAGTAGAGATTTTCTTTGAGAGCAGATACTGTCCAAACTGGTCTAACATTGACAAGGTGCTCTTTAAGGTATTTTTAAGACTAAGACTAGAGCACTGAATATTTTATCTCAAAGATAAAATAGATAACTACTTCATCTTTACATTTTTAGTAGTAACTACATGTATTTGACTAACATCTTTTATACATCCAAAGTGCTTTTTCATACTCTAGATTACAGCTTCTTAATGGCAATAATGAGTCTTGTTTCAGAATAATAGCTTAGTGCCTGGCACTAAGTAGGTACCCAATAAGTTGTTACTGAGTAAATCAATGACTGTATTTAATTCCCCAATAAATTTTTAATTTCAGAATAATTATCCTCATATTACCTATGACGAAATAGATGCAGAATGTT
The DNA here is from genome assembly GCF_963924675.1 of Phocoena phocoena. NCBI lineage: Eukaryota > Metazoa > Chordata > Mammalia > Artiodactyla > Phocoenidae > Phocoena > Phocoena phocoena. Next base: position 67,189,740 of record NC_089221.1, on the reverse strand, counting down.
TGCCCAAATTTCCCCAAATAATAGGATTCAGAATTTCAAAATCTGTAGGCTTTTTACTACACTGATGGCATCCTACTACGGTAAATAAAACCTCCAACCTTCCTCTACAAAGGCTATTTATTTCAAAGAAATTCAGTTAACACTAATAGACACAAAAAAATTATTGTTGCATAACATTTTAATTAATGCATATTTGTTATAAATGCCATTAAAGTTGATAATAGTCAAGTGTTAGACAAACATTTTCGGCATTACATTCATGTGAAAATCTATTTATTGTATTTAAATTTTATTAACTTGAGGACGATGATTCTGAAAAAGGAAACATTTCTAACCATCTGAATTTTCCTTGCACTTGGAAAAGCATTTGTCCAATTGACATACAGTTGACACTTCCACAGTTAAAGCCAACATTTAATATTGCCTGTTCCTATTAGAAGATAACTATTGTCCTTTACTAGACTGAAATGACCATTTACTTTCTACCAGATAGCAGACATTAATAGGATTGGCTCACCCAGCCAACTGTGTTGAATTGTTTAAAAGGACAAGGTCATCCGCCTGGGCAAGGTAACAGCCTATTTTGTAGACCTTTGATAATGCCTGGTATCTTATAAAAAAAAAAATCACAGAGGATTCAGAATTTTTGAAGTAACAATTGACATAGCTTTCCTATTAGTTTGTCTATTTTATAAGGGAAACAAAAATGCTCAGAAGCCCTCTACTAAGGGCTACTAGATAATTCTTTGAAAATACTTGTTCCAAACACTCCAATGAAGCCTAAAAATATGTCTCCCAATGTTTGCAGTGTTGGGAGGGGGACGAGGGTGGCTTTTCCAATCTTGATCATGATATCTCAGTTTCTCATACTTAAAGATAATTAGAATCAAAAGAGCATCAAAAGGAAGCTCTAAAAGAACTCAGTGCCTTCAAAATGCTTCCCTGACTGCAGAGAGCCAGTCTTAGGGAGCCACAGACAATGGACCAAATGTGCAACGTGACTAGGAGAGAGGCTGCAAAACAGCTCAGAAAGGGGGTACTCATACCCCAATTTGCCATTCAAACACACAGCTTGCTAATGGGCTCAGCTGTGCACTAGGCTTTGGGTCTGAGTTTTAGGGAGAAACTAAAAATTCAAGGGTGGGAACAGATGCTCCTCATCTTGAAGACCCTGTCCAGATGCTGCCACTAAAGCAGAGGAAAGAAGCAGCTAATTCAGCAGGGCTGGGGAACTAAAAGCTTGGTGCAGGGCCATAAGATGTTTGCTAAAATCTCACATTCCGGTCCCTGTAGTTGAACCAATGCCAAATCCCACCAGTTTTTGAGCATTCCCCAAGCAGACATTCCTGGTAGTAGCACGAATCTCTGCAAAGAAAGCTCCAAATGCATGAAGTGCACACCTCTGGTAAGGAACCAGTTTAACCCTCTTCTTGTGTAGTGGTGATGGCAATGTATTTAATGGTGCAATTGATGCTAGTTATATAGAAAATGAAAGGGCCACAGAGACAACTATTCCTCACTCACAGACAAAAGCTTTCTGTCTTGTCCAAGGAGATAAGTGGCTTCTGTCCTCTGCTAAGAGGTTGAATGAGCAAGATAAAGAGATAAAGTCAAGAAGATGTTTTATGTAAGCAACTGCTCATGAAGAAAGCAGGGCAGAAATAGGGATATAAGGAAACTGAAGACTCTAAAGATCTCACCAACATGAATCTGTCTGATCTTAGGATCATGGCTTCTGTTAATCCCTTCCTGTTCCTTCCATTCTCTCTCCCTTGCCTTTATGCACCTCAGCCAAATCATCAGATATTTACTACCCACACATCAGGAATTTAATCTGAATCATCTGCTCCTAAGGATGTCACACATCAGATTCTTAAATTATTAAAATATGTGCACCTCCAGTCCAATGTGGCAGACACTGTAGCTGGCTCACTCAGCAGTCATTCCAACCTGCTTCTACCTGCCTTCCCATCTGCAGTGGCTTGAAGGCCAAAGGCTAGATTTCCCAGATTCCTTTGCAGCTAACATTCCAAACAATTTAGGTCCTGTCAATCAGATGTAAACCCAGGAGACTCTGAATCTAAGCTGAGTTTCATAGGAGGAGAGGAGGAGGGTATACGGCGTACAGTTCTCTGGTACAGATAGTGGCAGAAGTATAGGGGGCTGGAGTCGACAGTTGTGGCAATAGCTTCCTGGGTTCCTGAAGAGTTGTCTGCTCCCTTTGCAGTCCAGCTCTGCTATACAGTTTGGGAATCTATTCCTGAAAACTCCCAGTGTCTCTTTCAATAGGTCTACCAATGATTATATGAGTCATAATAATCCCTTGATTTTAAACCATCTAGAATGGATTTTATTTTCTGCAGCTAAGACCCTGACTGATAAACTTACTCTGGTTGTGGGAAGAAACCAGACTACTTAAGTACACTTTCCCCTTTCAGACATTCCATTTATGCTAATGAGAAATTTACTAGAGGATAAATCTGTACAACTATGGATGTCACCATTTTAATTCCCAAACTAGATTGCACTAAATTCATAAAAATCTGTAATTCAAGCTACTGGATCACATTGATTCAGAGAATTTTTTATCCTAAAAAATTATGTTCTCATGTATCACTGACAAAAACATTTAATGGGCTTTTACCCAAGTGGCCCACTCAAGACTCTAGTTGATAGAAGTGCTGTCGGGTCCACTAGTTTGCCTATGCTCTAAAAAATATTCTTGAATTCTAAATCAGTTGTAGGCTTTTGTTTAGGTCCTAGGAGCTCAGACCCTAAAGTACAGTAGAAGCTGTTCTGTTTGAAGACCTATAAATAATATAATTTTCTTCAAAATAATTCTACAGGGTTTCCCTGGTGGCACAGTGGTTAAGAATCTGCCTGCCACTGCAGGGGACACGGGGTCGAGTCCTAGTCTGGGAAGATCTCACATGCCGCAGAGCAACTAAGCCCGTGTGCCACAACTACTGAGCCTGTGCTCTAGAGTCCGGGAGCCACAACTACTGAGCCTGCTCGCCTAGAGCCCGCGCTCCACAACAAGAGAAGCCACCGTGATGAGAAGCCCGTGCGTGCCACCACTAAGAGTACCCCCTGCTCGCCACAACTAGAGAAAGCCTGCACGCAGCAATTAAGACCCAAACGTAACCAAAAATAAATAAAATAAATAAATTTATAAAAAAATAAAGATAAAAAAAAAATTCTTCATTATTGGAGTTTTGGTGGGATATGAAAAAACATCAGTTACACACACAAATTTTTATTATGTAGAACAAAAGAAAAGTAATTGGAAAATCTTGCCTTAGGATTACCTTATATACACAGATTCTCATTAATCACCCAGTAAAGAGAATAAAGGAGAGTCCCAGGTTACTCTACTTATTAAATTCTCACTGCCTAGGTTATTCCATTCTCCTCAGCATGTGGTCCATTCTAACTTAAAATCATGCTTTCGGTACATGCTAACACAAAGCGATGAGAGATAGTTAACACATAACCAGAGAATTCCAAACCCTTGAATATATAATTACCAAAAATGAGGATAAACCTTAAATACAAAATATATATATATGAAATTGTTCTATCAATGCAAAAGTTTTAACTTTACCTTGTGAAGATAACATAACTGAAAACACAGTAGAGATCTATTTTTCTACCTGTTCTAACATATATTTCAGAAGCATGAAATGGTATTTATTAGGCAAAAAAAACAACTATTGGGATCTCTGAAAATAAAACTTGCAAGTAGCATCGTTAGAGACTGTATAAGAACAAGTTGGAAATAAAAATAGATGGAATAGACACAGTTTCTCTGAGCATGTTTTATTAGCAGGCAGGCTGTTCATTAAATAGCCTGGCCATGCAGAAGGAAATCAAGGATGGACATAAAATCCCAAAAGGGTCTTTTGAGAACAATATGAGAAAATGAGAGCCTAAAAAATATTGCCTAAATAAAGATTACAACATTGGAGAAGGACCAGAATGAGAATTAAAAAATAAAATCTTTGAAGGAGAGAATAAAGTCAATTCTTCTAATCCCAATTTTTAATTAATTAATTGATTGATTGATTTTATTTATGGCTGTGCTGGGTCTTCGTCGCTGTGCATGGGCTTTAGCTGTGGAGAGCGGGAGCTACTCTCTGTTGCAGCACGTGGGCTTCTTATTGCAGTGGTTTCTCTTGCTGCGGAGCAGGGGTTCTAGGTGCATGGGCTTCAGTAGTTGCAGCACATGGGCTCAGTAGTTGTGGCTCACAGGCTCTAGAGCACAGGCTCAGTAGTTGTGGCACACGGGCTTAGTGGCTCCATGGCATGTGGGATCTTCCCAGACCAGGGATCAAAACTGTGTCCCCTGCACTGGCAGGCAGATTCTTATCCACTGCACCACCAGGGAAGCCCCTGATCCCAAATAAAAACAATCTTTCAACTTGTCATTTAGCTAGCAATGACTAAGCAATTGTTAACGTAATATTAATCACCATAGAATACTTCTGACTGTTTACCATGTGCTGTGCTCTGTTACATGCTATAGGCATGTAATCTCACTTAATCTTCACAAGGATCCCACCAGGCAAGGATAAATATCATCTTTACTGTGTGTCTGAAAGAGCTAGAAAGAAGTGAGTTTCAGGAAATTACTGAAGATCCTAGAAGTAGAAAGGGGATTTGAGTTCCTGGTTTTCTACTCTAAACTTGGTATTATTAACCTCTGTACTATACTAACTTTTTGTGGTCGTATCATTAGAACTAAAACTAGTTCCACCAAATTATACCAAACAGACACACTCACCTATGTGACTGTCCTTATGTCAGGGTTCAAGAAACACATTCAAACACCAAACAAGTAAGAACTGAACTTGTTTGGTGTATCAGTGTATCAGTGAGGACATTTGCATTGCAAAAACAAATAAACCCAACCTTTAGTCCAAGCATGTATAAAAAGAAGGGGGGGAAATAAGGAGCTCAATGGCTCAGGAAACTGGAAAGTCCAGGAGGCATTGCTGTGTTCCAGGCACTGCCTGGTACAGAGGTTCCAACAATGACACCAGGCTCTGAGTCCTCCCTCCTCCTGAGCTCCAAGCCCTCAACCTTGGCTCCAGTCACAGGTAGGCTCTACCTGGGGGCAACAAGATGGCTGAAGCAGCTTTAGTCTTTCATCTTTCAAGTTTGAGTCAACTAGAAATAAAGAACACTTCCTCATGGGACCAGGAAAAGACTTGAAGTAGCAATGTGTCACTTGAGTCACATAGTGTAAGTCACAGTGAGACCTCAATGTGTCCAGGGAGATAGCTTATTCTGATTGGGTTAGGCTGACATCTCATACTCCACCCCTGGAATCTGTGAATGAGGCTCACTATTCCACAAGAGCTGGAGATATAAGGAAGGCAGATCCCTAAGCAAACTCAGGGTTTGCTACCAAAAGAAAAAAGTGGCTGTTGAACAGTCACAAAACCATAGCAATTAAATACTCACAGTTCTAGCAACTGACCATATGTAAGTCACCAAATATTTCTCTAGACCTTATTTTCTTCATATTTAAGATGCAGGGTTGAAACAATCCCATTTACCATCCCATCAAAAAGAATAATATACCTAGGAATAACCTACCTAAGGAGGATAAAGACCTGTACTTAGAAAACTATAAGACAATGATGAAAGAAAATGAAGATGACACAAACAGATGGAAAGATATACTGTGTTCTTGGATTGGAAGAATTAATACTGTCAAAATGACCATACCATCCAAGGCAATCTACAGATGCAGTGTAATCCCTATCAAATTACCAATGGCATTTTTCATAGAAGTAGAACAAATAATTTTAAAATTTGTATGGAAACACAAAAGACCCCAAATAGCCAAACTAACAGAGCTGGAGGAATCATATTCCCTGGCTTCAGACTATACTACAAAGCTACGGTAATCAAAACAGTACAGTACTGGCACAAAAACAGACACATAGTTCAATGGAGCAGGATAGAAAGCCCAGAAATAAACCCACACACTTGGTTAATTAATCTATGACAAAGAAGGCAAGAATGGAGAAAAGACAGTCTCTTTAATAAGTGGTGCTGGGAAAACTGGACAGCTACTTGTAAAAGAATGAAAATAAAACATTTTCTAACATCATATACAAAAATAAACTCAAAATGGATTAAAGACCTAAATGGAAGACCAGATACTCTAAAACTGCTAGAGAAAAACATATGCAGAACACTCCTTGACATAAATTGCAGAAATAGGTTTTTGGATCCATCTCCTAGAGTAATGGAAACAAAAACAAGAATAAACAAATGGGACCAAATTAAACTTACAAGCTTTTACACAGCAAAGGAAACCATCACCAAAATGAAAAGACAACTTACTGAATGAGAGAAGATACTTTCAAATGATTATGACTGATAAAGGGTTAATATCCAACATATATAAATAAATAATACAACTCAAAATAAAAAAAAAAACCAAAACTCAATTAAAAAATGGACAGAACCAGTAGAGAAAGACTATTAATTGTGCTTTCACATTTTTTATGCTTTACTAATTTCTTGTCTGCATAGTATCTTAAATATGAAGAGAAGTATGTTTACATCTCTCCTATTTGAATGTATTTATCCTTCTTGTAATTTTCTCCATTTTTACCTTTTTAATGCTAATATAATTAGATATATACAGGTTAAGAATTTTTATACTTTCTTAATGGATTGTTCATATCATCATAATGTACTGACCATATTGTGCCTAATAGTGTTTATCTTAAAGTGTACTTTGCCTGATACTAATATTGTGGCACCAGTTTTTGGGGGGTTGTATTTCCTGGGTATATATTTTTTCTGTCTTCTTACTTTCAACCTTTCTGTGTCTTTATATTTTAGGTGTATTTCAATATACAGCATATACTTGGATTTTTAAAAATACAATTTGCCAAGATAAAAATAAATTCACCATGCAGTATGATTTAAAAAAAAAATGGACAGAAGAACTGAATAGACATTTTTCCCAAGAGGAAATGCAGATGGCCAAGAGGCACGTGAAAAGATGCTCAACATTGTTAATCATCAGGGAAATGCAAATCAAAACCACAATGACATATCACCTCACACCTGTCAGAACGGCTGTCATCAAAAAGAACACAAATAACAAATGTTGGCGAGGATGTGGAGAAAAGGGAATCCTCCCACACTGTTGGTGGGAATGTAAATTGGTGCAGCCACTATGGAAAACAGTACGGCAGTTTCTCAAAAAACTAAAAATAGAACTACCATATAACCCACCAATTCCAGTACTGGATATATATCTGACAAAAACAGCAATCTTAATTCAAAAAGATACCTGCACCTCAGTGTTCATAGTAGCATTATTTACAGTTGCCAAGGTAAGGAAGCAACGAAAGTGGCCATCAACAGATGACTGGATAAAGAAGAGGTGGTGTGGTGTGTATACACACACACACACACACACACAATGAAATACTACTCAGCTATAAAAAAGAACGAAATTTTGCCAAGTCGAATTAAGAAGTCAGACAGAGAAAGACAAATCCTGTATGACATCACTTATATGTGGAGTCTAAAAAAATACAACAAATTAGTGACTAAAACAAAATAGCAGACTCACGGATACAGAGAACAAACTAGTGGTTAAAAGTGTGGAAAGGGAAGGGGGAGGGGCAATATAGGAGTAGGGGATAAAAAAGGGTTATTACAGGGTTATATGAAATAATGTGTGTGAAACTTTTGAAAATTGTAAAACACTATAGAATGTAAAGAATCTTTCATTCAATAAAAAAAATAAATTTAAAAATAGAGGGACTTCCCTGGTGGCACAGTGGTTAAGAATCCACCTGCCAATGCAGGAGACACAGGTTTGATCCCTGGTCCAGGAAGATCCCACATGCTGCAGAGCAACAAAGCCTGTGAGCCACAACTACTGAAGCCCATGCACCCTAGAGCCCGTGCACTGCAACTACTGAAGCTCACACGCTCAAGGGCCTGCGTGCTGGCAACTACTAAGCCTATGTGCTACAACTACTGAAGCCCGCATGTCTAGAGACCGTGCTCCACAACAAGAGAAGCCACCACAATGAGAAGCTCACGCACCACAACGAAGAGTAGCCCCCACTCGCCACAATGAGAGAAAGCCCACATGCAGCAATGAAGACCCAACACAGCCAAAAAAAAAAAAAAAGTAGATGCAGGGTTGACCTAGATGATTTCTAATATCTGAATTTACCATACAGTTCTATGGAAAGTCCTAAATCATAAATATTACTCTTTGGCAAACCTCACTTCTTTATCTGACTTCCCCTTCCCTTAATGCCTGCCTACCAGGTGCTCTGGCCTCATGTTTCCTGCTGCTTAACCCAGGTCCTCCTCTTTGGCAAGACTGAGACTCCTAACAAAACACTATGCTCCACCTAGACTTCTCTCAGCCCTTAGCCTCTGCCTTCCACAAACCTGATCTTCTCCTGTGCCTCTTCTAAGTGAGTAGGTTCAATAAAAAAAAATTAATTTAAATGTGTTATTATTAAGTGCCATTGCATTAGTAAATTACCACCCCTTGCTAACATGTTTGCATTCAACAACAGCTGATACAAACAATGGCTTAACTCGTAAAAGTACTTCTCTTATGGGATTTGTGGTAATCTTTTATGACACTCAAATTCAGCCTCTTACTCTGTAGGTAAAGGAACCTCTTCTAGTTATGCAGTCTTAAAACCCATCCCCAGAAAATCAGATTAACAGAATGTCCTATGAGTTGGTAAGTTCTGTGTGGGCAGGAATTCTAATTCATCTTCACTTATCCTAATGCCTAGCACATAGAGTGGGATAACTGCTGAAATCCACTGCCCTGGAATTGTCAACCTGTAAGAGAATATATATAAGCAGCTTCAAAGTACTTATAATCTCATCATTCTTCATTCATCCGACAATAATGTGTCAGCCAGTGTTCTAGTACTAAAGATACAAAGGTAAATAAAATAGACAAAATCCTATTTTCATAAAGCTTACATTCCACTGGAAAATGATATAGAGAGAGTATTAATAATTAAATAGTATGTTAGGGAGTGATGTGTGCTAGAAGGAACATAAGCAGGGAAAGAACATAGAGAAGGATGGGAAACGTGTTGGTTTAGAAAGGGTGTCCAAAGGCTGTCTAAATGAGGGGATTTGGAGCAGATGCTCTCTCTGGTCCTTACTGTACAAGGCAGGAAAGTGTGCTTGTCCTATTTCATATAGGAAGCTCTCCAAAAGCAAGAGTTACACTTGAGTTAGACAATATCTGAATTGCTCCAAATTCCAGTCTACTGATTCTTTTGTAATTACTGACAAAAAAGTGTCAAAACTAGTTGTAGTATACTTATAGAATGAATAAAACTCATTCTCAGAGAAATTTAGAATGAAAGAAGCAATGAAAGTGGTGTCAAAAAGGTAATGATCCCTGCAGCAACACACTGATTGCAGCTTTGCTGTGCTGGGGGCGTAGTCTGGGATGTCACTCAGGCAGTGGTACCTGGACACTGTGGATTCTCAAGGCCTTGCTTCCCCAGGGGGCATTCACTGTAGATGCAAATATATGTTCTTTCCTCATTATTATTCATAACAGCCCCCAACAGACTCTTATAAAGCAAAACATCATTCACTAAGCTCAGTATCCATGAACTTAAAATATGGTTCTTCACTCATGTGTCACTAATTACCACTGAACCAACTAAAATGTATTTATAAACCATTATCCCATAGAGGTTACTTGAGGCCATTTTAGAAGATTCTTTCCCAAGGAGTGATGCTGTTATAAAATTGTAAAGAGGAACTTAAAACTAAATAATAGATAATTTTTCCTTTCTCCTTAAAATGTCACAGAAAATTCTGAAAGTTAAAAAAATCTAACACTTTAGTATCAAGCATTTTGTTCTAATTTTTTATATTTTTATATAAAAAAATATATATATATACACAAAGTTCCTTTTAAAATATATAAAATGAAGAATCTGGATTTAACAACCCGTAGGGTTCACTGCAACTCTAGAGCTCAGTGACTCTGTTTGGGCCTTTGTTATAATTTTTAAACTATGGGGATAATGATAAAGTTAAGCCCAAATGCTCAATGTAAGTAATTAAGAAATATGTGATACTGAGGGACATGGATCCGTTTTTCAGGTTCTTGCTTTTAAAATGAGAGAGAACTACCCAGTATCATAATGAACCCTCAAAATATATTCTGTTGCATTGATATAATTGAAAAGGTGATACAGAAAAGCTATTTATGATTAGGCTTTATTGCATAAATAAATTGACTCCACAGATGCACATATACACAAATGCACACAGGGAAATGGAAAACTAGAGCTATTAGCCACATAATTGAAGCCAAATAAAAATATAGTTAATTATCTAGTTCTTTTAAATGAAAGGAACTACTCAACTGAATTATATACAATATATTTTCTCTCATATAAAATACATAGTAATATAATTCCTGTAGAATTTATGTGATTGTATATATATATATATATACACATATATATGAAAATGTATATAATGTATGTTTATGTATACACAAGTATTTATAACCCCAGATAGATATATATCGATACATATAGTAAATTTTGTTCCAATTATGTTTCTTAAACGTGTGTGTTTTAATGAATAAACTTTCAGTGTGTAATGGATACAAACAGAATATGTCATTACAGAGATTAAACAAGTAGTCTTCTGACCTTTGTTCACCCCCTCTATTCCAGAAAAAATTCAAGGTATAATAATTTAAGGAGCACTAAAACTAGCAATGAGCATTCATTTCACTCTTACAAGGTTAACCAGGAATATCGCTAGGACAAAATAGCTTTCACTCTTTTGAAAACAACCCACACCTCAAGTTTACAAAACCTCATCATGATTCCATATCTGCGCACAATACACTGGGCATTTATAAAGAAAAAATGAGCCATAACACGAGACAACAAAAGGTTATGCTCACCTTGGAACAAAATGACTACAAATACCTGAATAATGACTAAGAATATTCAGGAAACATTTTATATGAACTATCTGGGCTCTAATATCCTCCTGTGGGAAAAGTTATTGAGGATTTTAGCAAAATGTGGAGACAGAGGCAAATACTAAAGTAATATTACAGCAATATAAAAATTATATTATATATATTCTGTACTCTAAGGGTTTTATGGGGGGAAAGGAGTATGGAGTCAATGAAAAAGAATCAGCAGAAGTGTGGAGATGTAAATTGGGGTGGCGAATAATACAAATGAATGAAAGGTTTCATGAACTAGGCACAGGAAACCTAAGGAAATCTTATGGGCATGGAAGGATAAATGACCCACATATACCTCAAACAGAAATAAAATTGATTCTATATACTGTATTAGCATCTGATAATTGAAAAATTATAAATGTCAAAAGTATGTATAATTCCAGAGGATTTGACAATGAAGGGAGGTATTGGGCTTAAAGTCAGAATTCAAGCACAGAAAAGTACATGCCATCAAAGATAATCAATGTAACAATAAACAAAGCCAATTGTAGGTCTAGAATTTCAACCACCAAGACAAGTAAAAACTCATTAACTCCAGTATTAATTTCGAATTCTGATCATTCAAATATCTTTTAGTGAATATCAAAGCAATAATGATATTTAAGAAAAGTAATCAACTATTAATCTATCAGATTCCAGATAATTTTCTATATCCCTATAGGTAGGAACAATGCACTTCAGTGGTTCAGCTTTTTTCGTGTGTGTAAGTCAGACTACCAAGATTCCAATTCTGTTTCTGCAATTTGTTAGGTATGTGATCTTGAATATTACGTAACTTCTCTTAACTTCCAGTGCTTCATCAACAAATTTAACAACCTAGCTACCTACCTTAAAGGTTTGTCATAAGGACGAAAAGGAACAGTATGATCCTTAACACCCTGCAGGGAGAGTGAGCACAATAAAATGATCAGTAAATGATCACTTTTATTATCAGCAATTTCCTCAACAATGTATAAGGGAGTACTTGTTACCTCCCTTTCACAGTTCAGCTAGTAAGAGGTAAATCTGCAAATTGGAACCAAATCTGGCCCCCCCCCAAAAAACATCCCAAGTTAAAAAAAAAATACATGATATTACATAGTGGGATTTTATGCTTATGACACTATTGTCAACCGCATTTGGTCATTAACTTACGTAGTTTTAATTCATTTTTATCTTTTGACTACACAGAATAAAGTAACAAATGGTAAATAAACAATTCTGAAAATACTTTAAGAAGAACAGCACTCTAAGAAAATGTTTATTAACCTTATTAATAGAAGTACATTTTAATATAAGCAAATCAGCACTAAAAGGTGAATTGATGTACAAAAAGTAAGGGCATTTAAAGGCAGATTTGCTACTGGAGTATGAAAAAGAGTTAAATTAGTGGTCATTTTTGCAATACATGGAGCATATAATCATCTTTTAAATTTTTTTTCTCAGTTTTTCTGTGTCAGTAAAGATACACCTTTATGGAATATATCTTTACGGAATTAAACAAGTATGTTGTCATAGAAAAAGCTGTAAAATAATCTTTAAAAATACAAATTATTTACTTCACTATGGCAATCATTTTAGGATGGAGGTCCCAAATTCTTTCAGACAAATTCAGACTATATATTTTTCCCAGAGGTTTAATCTATTGTACTACATTGAGTGATCCCAAGTGTGAGATTTTCCGATAAATATGATTTTGTTCTTTGATCAGCTCTGGGAGAACATGATAGAAAAACATGGAGCAATGTGTGAATCAAATTCTCTCTTTTTATTTATTTTATTTTTAGTCAAGTAGGCATTTTCCTCAAGCACAAATTAATGTAAATCAAGCATTGCTAGAACTCTGACCTTTGAAATTATACTTGCATAGTCAGATTTCCCTAACAAAGTGCATGTTTACAGTATCTTTTATTTAAATCAATATCCTTTATGCATGAGCAGTAAGAGGAAAAGAGAAAGGCCAACAGCAAGAAAAGAGAACCCAAATGATTTAGCTCAGCAGGTCGGAATAATAAGCCAAGCTTTCCCCAGCATCCAAGTCACTCTGTGATATTTAGCAAGGTACTTACAGAAAGGTATTAGCTCTTTCAGGTCATTAAGATGCCATTTTGTGCACTTCCATAGTGAACACACTCCCAGAGGCATCCAAGTTGCTACTGGTGGATGACTGCAGCGGGGGGTGGGGGGGGGGTGAATAAACTGCATGATTAATTTATGGTTTGATCGCAATGTTAGTTAATAGGTAGACTTAATTTTCAGGGAAGAAGCAGTTATCGGATGTGTGTTGGATATAAGTGAACTGAAGCATTGAGTTGATAGTATGAAATGAAAAAAATCTTGTTAGTATTCCTCAAACATATAATCACACAGATAGAAAGATCCCTGAACTGTATCAACGTATACAGCAATTCTTTGGGTACTACTAATGAAGATGCTATTGAAGTATTAAATCCTTGTCAATTTTAACCACAACTCAAAATAACTACGCATGCGCCACCTATAGTTTAAAAAAGAATCTTATAACCATCACATTTTGCCTATTTTTAGGTATGAAACTTTATAGTTTGAGTCATTTAAATCACAAATTCAGCTCTGTTTGGGACCTCTACCTTGTACTAACCTATCAAATAAAAGTCCATGTTCTTCTCCCAAGCAAATGCTCTGATCCATCAACCTGACTGCCCTTGTAGGAATGATGGAGCTTCCAGTGTCCTGTTTTCTCCCCCAATTTTTTCTACTAAAACACTCTGGTGAGCTGAATTATCTAGCCAACAAACTGTTGCTATTCACCAGCATTTTTTCCTCTCTACCATGTATCTAGTTATAGTCTGGCCCAAGAAAAAAATTTTTGAACTTTTATAATACTCATCCAGAATAAGCAATTTCTGCTTACAAAGTGATGTCAATGAGAGTATGAGACTTTTCAGGGAAGTCCTTAGCACTATGGATTTTATGTGAATAACTGTAAATATATTGTACTTATTTATAAATAACTATAAACATTTGTACTTGCTTATAGGGTATCGGAGATGAATGCATCTTAATGATAGCATACTAAGTGTCAGAGACAAACTTTCTTTCCAATTCTACAATAATTGAGCTTATTTCTCAACAAGAAAATAAATTATAATAGTAAATACTTTCATCGCCTTGACTGTATAACAGGCATGTTCTAAGCACTCTGGCTATATTAATTTACCTTCTCAGTCCAATAGGCTAGGTTCCATTATTATCTCCATTTTGCAGATAAGAAAAGTAAAGCATAGAGAAGCTAAGTAATTTGTCTACTGCCACACAACTAGTAAAGAACAGACTAAGGATTCAAACTCACACCCAGCACATCAATTCCAGGCTCCCAGCCACTATACTATGACAGTCTCAGCTTCTTTGTAGTTCTCTTGCACGTATGCCTCATGGATTTTTATACCAACATGCTACAATTCAATGCTTCTTGAATTTTTTCACATGGTGGCCAGAAAAAAAAAAAAAAAAAAGATCACATTTGACCAGCAGATTGGTATATAAGTCTGGGATTGCTTGTGGCCAGAGGTACCAGCCCAGGGGTTTTTTTCTGGCTATGCTGGGGATTGAAGAAATCAGTGCCTCAGCATAACATCATGGAATTGTAGACACACAAATACTTCTTAGCACAATAGTTGAGAAGCGCTGACATAATTCTCTCTAACTAGCTACTATAGATAGAGTTTTCCAAGGCAGAGGCAGATTCTGAAACATTCCATTTAAATTGCAACCAATTTTAGAAAGAGAAGCTAGCATACAAAGAAGGACGGGCGAAACAGTGAAGAGGATGAGTTCATGAGCAGATAGATCAATTAGGTCATGGGTTAACTGTGTTGTTTTGACTCAGAATATCCTCTTAATCAGCCCACAGACATGTTTGTGAATACCTCAAAAGTGGACGCTCATTTACAGATACACATTAAGTGCATATTAAGTTCATTTCCATTAATACTTAACTGGAGACCCGAAGAGTTTTTCTGTGAAATCAAGGACATTCCTCATTGTGTGGACGATTTTGATAAGCGCAGTATGGATGACAGTGATCAATGCATTCAGTATAAATACTTTGCAGCACTGCAGGTGGATCACAGATGGCAGGGAAAGACCATACATGTACACATGCTATGAATTCTTAATTTATGCAGCACTTTTACATAGCATTATAGAAGATGCTGCAGGAGTAGTACTCTTGCGGTACGCCGGCCTCTCACTGTTGTGGCCTCTCCCATTGCGGAGCACAGGCTCCGGACGCGCAGGCTCAGCGGCCATGGCTCACGGGCCCAGCCGCTCTGAGGCATGTGGGATCCTCCCGGATCGGGGCACGAACCCGTGTCCCCTGAATCGGCAGGCGAACTCTCAACCACTGCGCCACCAGGGAAGCCCAGGAGTAGTACTCTTAGTGTGGTTTTTCTGTCTCCCCTTTGGAGCTTCCAGATTAGCCTTTTAGGCTCCGGTAAGTGTTAACGAAGCAAAATAGTTATGTCAGTGTCCTCAGTCTTTTTTCATATCCAATCCAGAAAAACGTACACAAATGATTTATATTCTTCTTTAGAAGGGACTATATACAAATATCCTATTCCTGATACAAACAGCATAAAACAGGGATTTCTCATCTATAAGGAGAAAGTATTGTCAATTACCCAAGTACCCTTGAACAATATCTGTAACTCTAATTTTCCATTGTTCTAGAAAGCCCATCTCCCAAAGGAAGCAGCACAGCACTCGAAGATTCTTTATTTCTGAATAAAACAAATGCAGTTATATGTCCACCTATCTTAGACAAGTTAATTTAACTCTATGTTATGGAGGTAAATCTAACATTATAGGATTGTTTTCTTTACTCCTTCATTCATTTAACATATATGAGCTTCCACTACAGACCAAGCACTATTTAAGGTACTGGAGATGCAAAGCAGTTCAGTCCTCAAGGAACATGCAGTTTGGTAGGGACAGACATGAAAAAGACAAACATTGTAAACAATGTGGTAGGCACTGGTGGAAACAAACTGCTGGGCTTGGTAAAGGTGATGGAGGGGCGTAGGCACAGAGATCATAGCAACTTCTACTGTTTACTTACAATCGGTAAGAAAATTTAACGGAAGAGGGGACATGTGAACTGGGCTCTGATACATGAGGAGGGGTTTTTCAGGCAGGCAAGAATGGGAAAAGCATTCCAAGAGAGGGATTAGCATATACAAAGGAGGAGTGCTATGAAAAGAAACGTGTGTTCAGGAAATGATCCACAGCTCATTGGAGATAGATCATAGGATATACATATGAGGTGGTGGCCTCATATGAGAGGAATGAGAGACTTACTCTCAGAAGGTAAACCAGAGAGACCCCACAAGGAACCAAAATTTGAAATGTCTTCTTTTCCCCCTCCCACACAAATACTTTGCTTTTGCACCCTAGGCTATTATTCTCATTTAAAAATTTGCCACGATGAGGGCTTCCCTGGTGGCGCAGTGGTTGAGAGTCCGCCTGCCGATGCAGGGGACAAGGGTTCGTGCCCTGGTCCGGGAAGATCCCACATGCTGCGGAGTGGCTGGGCCTGTGAGCCATGGCCGCTGAGCCTGCGCGTCCAGAGCCTGTGCTCCGCAGTGGGAGAGGCCACAACAGTGAGAGGCCCACGTACCGCAAAAAAAAAAAAAAAAAAAAAATTTGCCACGATGAAATAGCTTTCCTTCTCCATTCTTTATGGACTTACCTCTTAAACATCATAGATATTAATTTTCAATTAAATGAACTATTGAACTTGGCAAATAATACTATCTCAGTAACAGGATTTTACCTATTAATCCCAGACCCCCAGTTTAGTACTGAATTTTTTAAATCCCGCTGATGTTTTCCAGGAGTTTTATATCCTTTCTGTACTTGCAGCCAATATTATGAACTTGCTAGTACTCCCTCAGAAGCCAGGGATTCAGTCACATTCTGTAGAATCAGTTTTATCAAAGGTACATTATGTTGGATAAATCTAAGAGGAGAAAAATATAAGCTCTGAAATATATGATCGAAATAAAGAGTTTTAAAGTCTTAGGTATGCCACAATTCCCTAAACTGATTCTGAACTTTCAGCTTCAAAACAATAATTCTTAAGCTGCTCTACTACCTCTACACATTGCTGTGGGTGTTCTCTTTGGGAACATAAAGGCTATATTTCCTGAACTGGTCAAAGTGGTTTTCTGGGTCTCCTCTTTTATAAATGCAAGCATGTATAAACTTTAAAAATTCTGTCAAGAAATTGTTATAACAGTACATGTATTCAGATTCTTACATTAACTCCTTTAAAAGAAAGAAAAATAAAACTGCAGGAATTCATTAAAATATTCGGTACACTGTAATTACAGGGTTACTCAAGAGCTTCCTTCTAACAGCTGCAAGTCTTTAAAATTAATCCACACACACGTATATGCACACCATTGAACACACTTGCGTGCACACACACACTTCTTGCTTATTAACACTTCTTCTAGATATGCATTTAATGAGAGTAAGAGTTAGGGGAATTTAAATCAATAAAAAGCAGAGAATTGAGGGAAAGATAATGACATGAGCATAGATGGCTCCGCACCATCTTCATTGATGTGTATGGAAATAAAAAATAAAATAAAATAGAGGAAAACTTCTACCCAGTTGGAAATTGGGTGCCATCAAAAATTGAAAGCTTTGATGAATTTCTTCAAGAGGGAGTACAGATAGGACTGTACTAAAAGAGGAGTAGAGACCTTCAAAAATTCAGTTTGTCTGGGAAATAAGGGTATAAGACTTTAAAAAGATCCCACATACAGACTTCCCTGGTAGCACAGTGGTTAAGAATCCACCAGCCAATGCAGGGGACATGGGTTCGATCCCTGGTCCAGGAAGATCCCACATGCCGCAGAGCAACGAAGCCCGTGCACCACAACTACTGAGCCTGCGCTCTAGAGACTGCGAGCCACAACTACTGAGCCCGCGAGCCACAACTACTGAGCCCTCATGCCACAACTACTGAAGCCTGCGCACCTAGAGCCCGTGCTGCACAAGAAGAGAAGCCACCCCAGTGAGAAGCCCATGCACCGCAACGAAGAGTAGCCCTCGCTAGTCGAAACTAGACAAAGCCTGCACACAGCAACAAAGACCCAATGTGGCCAAAAATTAATTAATTAATTAATTTAAAATAAATAAATAAAAATAAAAGATCCCACATAGTTCCATTTACACAGGATCAAGGTGCAGGCAGAGAAAGGAGATCAGGCACGGTAGACCAGATGGCCACACCAAGCAAGATGTCAATGTTAATAGGGTTTTATCCTGGAGTAAACAGCCAGAAGGAAAAAATATCAGTAAATGGGGACTTCTTTGAAGAGCAGATCTCTGTCCCAAAGAGAAAACCTAATTGATCAAACTTCTTCATGGAGTGAGCAGCTGCAAATAGCTAACTATCATCATGGTTGGCAGTGGCATGACTAGAATATTTGACAACCAAAGCAGATTTATATCTCCTTCCTCTATACGACAAAAACCACAATCATGTAGTATGAGTAATAATCATTATTTTACTGATTTTTAAAAAATTATCCTTTAAAAGAATAGATTTTCTTTTTTAATATTATCTAAATGCAATAAACTGTCTTATGTATGAGCTAAAATTTTCACTTACCAATCAAAAATATCACACCTGTAGTTCACACTCTGTTTCACTGCTTTAAATTCTAGACACAAATAACAACTCCATTGGCCATATAGAAAGAAAGATTTGACATAACTAAAAGTCTATTTGTTAATTTTTATACTCACTGTTTTAGTGCAGAAATATGTAGTCCTACTAGGATTGAAGACATAACCTGTACCCTAAGCCAGCATTATTATAGTTCCTACCACATGGTGATAAGAAAAAGCAAAGTAACTTTTAGTTGGTTTTATTATTTTTTTGTTGTTGTTTTTTTTTCTTTGTTTTTTTTTTTAACATCTTTATTGGGGTATAATTGCTTTACAATGGTGTGTTAGTTTCTGCTTTATAACAAAGTGAATCAGTTATACATATACATATGTTCCCATATCTCTTCCCTCCTGCATCTCCCTCCCTCCCACCTTCCCTATCCCACCCCTCCAGGTGGTCACAAAGCACCAAGCTGATATCCCTGTGCTATGTGGCTGCTTCCCACTAGCTATCTACCTTACGTTTGTTAGTGTATATATGTTCATGCCTCTTTCTCGCTGTATCACAGCTCACCCTTCCCCCTCCCCATATCCTCAAGTCCGTTCTCCAGTAGGTCTGGGCCTTTATTCCTGTCTTATATTATTGTTTTTAAAGTCTACAGAAAACATACTTCCTATTTACCTGCATTCTGAGCCTTGATAATGAGAGTGAACAGTAGATTGGGTTTTGCATATTTATTTTAATGTAGTAGAAGATGAACCCAAGAAATCAACCCTGAATTCAGAAAATAAAGACAAAAAGATGAAAGTAACACCAGAAAATATGTTAGTTATGGAGGAAAGAGTCAGAGAATCTAACCTATAAGAGACATCCCAGGAAAAAGAAAAACCATTTTTAAGAAATCACAAAATCAGTAATAGATGAAATTTTTAAAAAAATGTTTAAGCTGAAGAAAGACTGAGTCTTTATCTAAAAGACTGAACAAATATAAGATACAAATAATGAAAAGAGATATTATCATATTATATCCTAGTTATGACATATTTTATAGAATAGAGGGGTGGGAGACATTCAACTATGATATAGGAAAGCAGATAATCTACAAAAGAACAAAATTCAAATTGAATTTAGAGATCTCCTTCCCAACACTAATGCCAATCAAGCAATGTTTGTGGAGTTTTGAAAAGTAAACAACAACAAAAAATTTAACCCAAGATTTATTTATCCATCCTTGAATCTGTTCATGTGAAAAAGCTATTAAAAGACATTTTCGGTCAGTCAAGTGGTTAAAAAATATGTATCCACCCATGTACCCATTCTGAAAACTATTTGATATTTTAGATTAAACAAAAACTAGGCACAATATGTATGAATGGAAAGGTAGGATGGAAAAACAAATACGGATTAAAATGGCATAGAATGATGTGACGGTAACAAGTACAAATATATCAGACATGATGATTAACGTAAGTAGATTATGCTTCCTATTAAAAGGCAAAGATGGCCAGGCTAGGTTAAACAAAAATTTTAAACATATGCAATCTAGGTGTCAGGTGAGGTCATATTCTCTGATGAGATGAAATCAAACACTCATTGTATTATCTCACATTTTACAGGAAGATCAATGCTCTGAGGTGGGTTTCCCTCACCCCAACTCCCTAGACAAGCAATGGTGTGGGTTGCAGACAACACTGAAGCTTTGGGACCATGGCAAGGTCACAACACACCTATTTATTTCATGTTCTTTTGTTCTGAAGACTCCCTGCATATCTCCAGGCCCCTCGGATTTCCAAGAACCCCTCATTATTGTTCTTATAGAAATCTCAGCTATCCTCCCTTCATTAAACGGGGCAGTTTATCTAGTTCTGAACCACAAATAGTCTTTTATCCTGCCTTTCCTTTTCCAAAGTCTTATTAATATCACTACTCAAACAGCCCTTTTACTCTAGGTCTTGCCTTTTAGCAATCCAGAAGAATGGGCTTTGAAACTTCACTACTCATTTTCCCTGTTCCCATGTAAATGCAAGGGAGTTAAAGATTTTCCTTTCCCCCCCGAATATAAATTAGTCCATCACCTGTTCCCATATCCTCCCTTAGTTCCTCAAGACAGATGCCATTTTAGTCTATTTGGATTTTAAATTAACTATATCCCTCTGTTATAAAAAGACTTTTTACATGAGAAGTACCTAAAATTAAGTAAAAGATTCAAAATAAAAGAGTGAGCACAGACTTATCAGGAAAATGTAAATAAACAGAAAGCAGTGATATAAATAGCCTACAAAAGAAACAAATTCAAGGACAAATATTAAATGAGATAGAAATTCACTATTTTATATTGCTAATAGTTCTCAACAAATATACAATAATCATTGACATTTAGATGTCACTTAATAAAGTAGCAACATAAATGGAATTAAACTGTCAGAAATACAAGAAATTTATAAATAATAAAAGACCAATATATCTTATATACTTCTCTCTGGCATTTTTTAAAAATAGAAAACTTATTGATAATGTGTTCCAACTCACAAAGGGATGAGTAGGAATCAAAATAACAAACATAAAAGTGACTGTTAATAATAAACTAAGAAGGGACAGCAGAAGGAAAATACAGAAATTTGTAAAACAGAATTAACAATAATAATTCTACCAAAAAAAACCCCATATTCTTCTAAGTATTCATGAAGTATTTATAGGGGAAACCTCATTAAATTAAAAAATACACATCTTTCAATGTCATAAAATTATCATACAATTAAATTAGAAACTAGTATAATTCCAATACAAAGCCTAATAAAAATTATTTTTTGAATTTCTTGATATGATTTTCCAGTACATCTTAAAGAATAAATGATAGACAAACTCAAGAAAATATTTTATAAGCATATTAATGAGGGGAACATACTGCACTTAACACAGGAACACATGCAAGAGCAACAACTAGGAAAGAGTGACACCATCATAAGTATAGAATGTATAGAATATAAAACAAAGGCCTCAAATCCAACTGTGTATATACATTACACATACAGTGTATATAGTGTGTCTTTATATATCTGAGGGGAGTGGATGGAATGATTATTCCATAAAGCATCTTAACTGATTCAACATACTATACTCCAAAATACATTCCCAATGGGGTATAACATTAAATTTAAAGAAGAAAAATGCTAGAAGAAATACTGAGGGTATATGATCCCACTGCTGATTGTGGAAAATATTAAAGATAGAATAGAATAGTATTAAATTTTTAAAAATTTGGTTAACCCAAAGTTTCAGAAGCAAAATCAGTAGGCAAATGATAAATTTTGTAGAAACATCTGCAACATATGCAATGAACAGAAGGTAACATTCTTAACATACACAGATTTTATGAATGTGTGAACGTATATACACATGCAGAGATCATTAAAAGACACTAATAGTGGACTATAAGAGCAGAATTAAAAATAACAGACACACCAAAATGATCAGCCCGACAACTAGTCAAAGTAATGTAAATTACAACAACAATCAAATACAATCTCCAGTCTATCAAATTGACCAATTTTTATTTAGGTTTTTATGTTGTTTTGTTGTAAGATAAATTCTAGTGCTGGCACAGCTGTTGGAAAATGTCTGTTCTCTTACACTGCTGGTGGGATTGTCAATAGTAATAACTGTCTACAGTGAAATTTTCTCAGTATTAAAAGTCTTAAATTTTTCCCATACAGTTTGACTCAACAATAGTTCCACCTTTAAAATACAACTAATTAAATATAAAAGAAAAATTAGAAGCAGTCTAAATTAACCAAAAACAGGGGATGTGTAAATAAATGATGACATGATAGGCAAATACAAAATGTATAATATAGAAGCATACGGATTAGTGATAAAAGAAAATGTTCAAGATTCATTGAACATTGAAAAAATATTTATAGAATGATCCAATTTCATCAAAGGAAAAACAGTAGTGTAGCAAGGACAAGAGAGTGGTAGTGGGCCTCTTTGGAGAGGAGGAATATTCTATTACTGACATTCTTTGGAATTGTAGGCAAATGGTGTTAATAAAAAGCAGATACACTAAAGGTTTTAATATTGCTCTTAAATTCTCCACAGACAATGGATCCCTGATAGCCTGAATCCTGGGCGGTCTCTCCCATCAGTCTCCACCTGGGCATGGTTCTGAAAATGTATTCATACAACAAATAGGCAGGAAGACTTTGAAATGTGACAGTGTTTTACGATGATCATGTGTTTATTTTTAAACAAAAGAAATATCTACTTTAATTTTTACATATAGTCAAAGGTTATTACTACTAAATTATTACAGGGAGGCATAAAAAATGAGAATTTATAAAGACACTCTTTTCTCTCCCAATCCAGTTTGGTGCAATACCCGCTTGCTGAGTTGAGTGGTAACTTCTGAGTCAGCCCTGGTCCCTCCTGCTCACTTCTCTCCCTTCCTCATAGTATATTCCAGCTCTACTCTAGCCCACCCCAGAACTTATGTGCTTCCTGCCATAACTACCTACCATGCTTATTCTTAGCCCCAAACTTTACCACCAGCAATGCCATCCTAAAGTCTCAAAAATCCTATCTTTGCAAAGCAAACATGGCTGACAGTAAAGGAGAGGGAAATCTGAAGAGGTGGAGTGGAATGGAGCTAAATCGCCAATGACAATCCTTTAGCCCCTTCACCCCAGTAGTGATCTATTGAGCTCTATTGATGAGAATAGCCTTGAAATGGTTTTTGTGTGTTTTATGGTTCATGCTGTCTTTCTTTTGAGGCACTAGTAAACCTGGGTTCAATATATAGTAATTCCTCAAATAATAAAGATTACATTCTTAAAGAAAAATTATGGTTGCTAAGAAGGTACAAGTTATAGAAACTTCCAAAACAAACCTCATATATGAACATTAAAACTCTACTCCATGGTGTCAAAAATCTATTGAGGAAAACCTACCTGTCACATTAGAACTTACAAAGGCAGAATCTCTCCTGTCTTTTCTGTTATATACAGTGTATCTTTTAAAAGTGTGTTAACATCTGTATGTTTGTTATCGTCTTGATGTTTAAGTTTTGGGGCTGCCTTCCTCCCAGGAAAGGTCTTTGTAAGTCTCAGCAAAACACATATGCCTGAGTGGACGCTTACGCAGTTTGTCCAAAGCTTGGAGACTCAACCCTACCTCATGCCCTTGCCCATATGGCTTAGAGGATGGAAGAACACCTTTGTAAGAACCTGTATGGGAAAAGAATCTGAAAAAGAGTAGATATATGTATATGTATAACTGAATTACTTTGCTGTACACCTGAAACTAGCACAACATTGTAAATCAACTATACCCCAATATAAAATAAAAATTAAAAAAAAAAACCTTTGTGATGTTTAGAGAGCTGAAGGGAAACACATGCATGCAAAAAGGTAAGAGAATTTTAATAATAAAGTCTTGCCTTTTCTCAATCCCCAACCAAACCTACCTTCCCACATCTTGCCTAACCACGCCATAAAATTCAGAGTATTAATTAAGGTATTCTAAATTTCTTTTAAAAGTGTCTCTAAAATGTTACTTCTCCATTATACCTACAGGATAGGTATACATTTGCCTTAATCATTCCCTCTTCCCTTTTTAAAATACACACTGCAAATAATAATTAATACTTGACTATTCCTAATGAAGATAAAGCAAGCAAGTGTTCTGGGGAAAATCCTTTATCTTTCACTTCAGAATGTATTTTGTTTCTCAGGTTTGAATACGAATGATTTGGAAATTCACTTCACTTCGAACTGAAGTGCTATAGTTGAGAACCACAGCCCTTGGGAACTAGTCTTGGATCCACTACTGAGTAACCTCTGTAAGTGATTTTGCCCCTCTCTGGCCTCCTTTCCTCTTAGGGAAAACAACGAATGAGATCAGAGAACGAATCTAGGGCCCCTTACAGCATAGCAAATCAAAGCATCTCTGAGTTTGTCTTTAAATAATAAAGTCTTGCTGTGAAGAATTGTTGCCTGGGTCTCACAGCACAGCTTCATCTTACAACTCACTCCAAACTGGAAATAGCTCTTCTCTCAGGCTCATATGGAACTCAGCTGCAAGCAGACTTGCACTGTCTCACTGACATGCATTAAACGTGGCGTCTTCAACCTCTCTCATGTAGGAATGAAAGCTACATGGGATGTAAAACAAACAAAAACCAGAGAGGAACCAAACTAAGTGATTAAGACTCTTATGAAAGAGATAGGACGTCCCACCACTTCATTCCCAGCCCCATCTCTCCAGCCACTTGAAAGCTGGTTGCCACTTTCTGGCAAATTCAGTAAGAGCAGCTGAGTGTGTCAAGATCTGAAGCTCCAGCTGTAGACAGGATTTTGGGAGCTAGTTCTTGCTATTCGGACTGGACTCACAATGAGAGAGGCCCAGGGCCAACTCTAAGAATTGCAGGCACATTTCCAGGCAATTAGTGATTGCCCTTAAAGACCAGAACATCCGAGCAACTCGATTGGAGCCTTTTTCTGTGTGTGTGATCCTCTTGGTTAATTAATAAATGAATATGCCCTCATTTATCCTCTTTGAGGACGCAGCTGTGGAGAGCTAGCACACAGGCACATCCTGTCTCAGCAAACTGCTTTGCTTTCCTTTCAGCTGCTTCCCTGCTCCAGTCCTAAAATGGCGCCTCCGGTGGACAGCCTGATGCCTAACTTCCAAAATCATGAGACAACAAGGTTGAAGGACTCCATTTTAACTCTTATTTTGTTTAGTGTCACCCCAATGTTGGGAACATTCCAAAAGTACACCTCTCAAAAGGGCAACTTTGTTTCTAAATAACATGCCTATTTAACAAGATACAGTTTTCTTTGGCTGCTATTTCAAACTCCCTTCCCAGGCCTCATGCCTGTGGTCGTTTGTCTTTGGATGTCTTACAAATGGCCTCCTGATTGAGGTGTTTGGGAGAGGATCTCCTGAGTATTAACGTGGGGTTAAATTTAATAAATTAGATGTTTCAAATTTAAATGAGTGTTTTTTTAAAACTGTGTATACCCAACAAGGTGAAGTGTTTCCAATACAAGGTCAAATTGAGTTACAGGTGTGATGGAAACTGTACATACCCTTATTGGGAAAGTCTATAATGTTAAGTGAGTACGTTTATTTTTGGACTTGAAAGGGCTTTGTAGTTTGTATTGATAGCCACTTCTTAAAAGATTGCCAAATAGCAAATTACTTGTAAGAAGAGACAGTCTCTAGATATTGCCTATGATTAACTGAATAGATCCTCTATCACCCATCAATTGCTCATTTCAAATGGCCCAACGTTTATTGAACTTCATCAACTGGAGGGTTCTTTTTTTTATTTTCAAAAAATGAGAACATTGTGACTTATATTGAGATTGCCATATTCAACCTGAGAAGTACTCATCCAGTGCTGAATTTTTTTAAAAAGTACTCTTAGAACTGAGATGTTGCCATTCCTCTTAATAATGTTCTTATATGCCACAAAAGCTTAGAAAATAGCGATGAAAAATAGAATTGCCGCTCACATATTGGGTCTAATATGTACTATATCACATTAGATTCTAAAGCTGATTTGCTAGGCAATGTGGATTCTCAAATTTTAGTAAAGCAAAAGAAAGATTAATAAAACATTCTTTAACCTTTTTAAAAGGAATATGCAGAGTGAATCATTTTTATTACTTATATTTTGTGCTGCTCCCCAGGGCTAGAAATGGTGGCCATGTAACCCACAAGACAGATATAAGAGGAAATCTCTGTAAGATTTTTAAAGCAGCTATAAAATGGAAAGAAAATGTAATGTGATTTTTAAAGCACAATATTAGAAGTGTAAAGAATGCCATTTTGTCAAAATTTCTGTTGTCTTTTGTGATCTTCTGTTCTTGCTTCTCTTTCAGTGCTTCCTAGGACCTAGCCTTCACTACTTTCTAATCTGAAACCTGAAATCAAGAGCTCTAGACATAAATAAGTAAAGACAAACACACAGATTGGCGGGGGGGGGGGGGGGGGGGGAATACAAAGGGAATTATAAGACACCTAAACAAATGCACCACTTCATTTTGGTTCTCTAAGTGTGGTCCATGTATCAGTAATATCAGCACCACCTGGGAACTTGTTAGGAAGGGAAATTCTTGGGCGTTACGCCAGGCGAATGTATCAGAAACTCTGGGGATAGGGCTCAACGATCGGTGTTTTAACAAGTATTCCACATGATCTTGATGTATACTGAAGTTTGAGAACCCCTTATCTATAAGAAATACCTGAAGTTCTTCCAGTGAATAATGAAGTATGCCTTGGATTCTAGATGTGTTCACTAAAATGTATTACCAGAGATAAAGGTAAAGAACTGGATTTGGGTAGAGTAGCAGAGACATAATTTTTTTTTCTTTTTTTTTTTTTTGCAGTACACGGGCCTCTCACTGTTGTGGTCTCTCCTGTTGCGGAGCACAGGCTCCAGACGCGCAGGCTCAGCGGCCATGGCTCACAGGCCCAGCTGCTCCGCGGCATGTGGGATCTTCCCGGACTGGGGCATGAACCCGCGTCCCCTGCATCGGCAGGCGGACTCTCAACCACTGTGCCACCAGGGAAGCCCTGGAGACAATTTTATCTCCAAAAAATTGTTCACTTGCAGCGTTTGGCCAATGGCAGTGTTATTACCTGTGCCATTATATTTAGAGCAAGTTCATTAAACAGAAAATTAGAGCCACTCCAACACTAAAATTGATAATGCTCACTGAGCACACACTGTAAGCCAGGCATAATTCTAAGTGTTTTCCACTTATGAAATCATTTAATCTTCACAATCACCTTAATATTTCCCATTTTACAAATGAGAAAACTGAGACCCAGAGAGAGTAGTTTGTACACGGTTTCACAACTGGTAAAGTGGATGGCCATTTTCCCTGGAATATGTTTTCTTGTCTCCAAGAGGATAAAATTATGTTGAGAAAATAAAATATACATGTAAGGCTCACCCTTGCTAGTCTCTGGTTTTTTAATATGAAACAAAGTCCTGTATACAATTGCTCAAGTGTAATTAGGTAACAGTGATGACAATAACTATAGAATGAACCAGATAAACAAAACTAAAGCTGGCATACACAAGACATATTCAATCCTTCTTGACACACCTAACTAGTTGGAGCCCACAGACCTAACCTCAGCCCTGATGAGAAAGTCAGCCTTCATATATCACCCTTAAAGTTCACTTTCAGGCTGAGCAGACAGAGCTTGGCTGGAGAGCTGCTTTTCAGAAAGTAATGGGCCATTTCTGCTGCCAAAGGGTCAGTAGGAAGGAAAGAGCACCAAAGAAGAGAGACTTGCAAGTGAGTTCAGAGCAACCACGTTTGCAAATTTCCCAAACCAACTGAGGCTCATTTCTGTACTTCTTGCTTTTCCCTCCAAGATTACAGTCATTTGAATTTTGTAATTTCTTGCCCATGTACTTATAACTTATTTTTAATAACTCATTTTACATTTGGTGTTAAATTACTGAATCAGTAAAAGAACCATTTTTTTCTTCTTCAGTGATAAAACAAAAGTTCATAATGACAACAAAACACAATAGAAAATCAATCTGGTTTCTTCCCAAGTTCTCTTACCACTAATCTCTGTAGCCACTTTAGTAATTAAGTATTAGAGACTTATAATATGTATTTTTAGAGTAACTGTTGTCTAAGGACCACTAACATTCTCCTTATTCACTTCCCCTGCTATCAAAGAGTCTTATATTCCACCCTTACGTATTCATCTTTTCTAGCTATGTATTTATTTTTGGAGTTCTGTACAGTGTATATGCACATCACCTGTATTCTGAGCAAAAGACTTCCAGTAATAGAATTAAGATACAAATTGATGTTTTTAAGACTGAAAGATATGTTCTGAATGGATACAATTGAGAGTGAATATTTTTAAAATAGTATTACATAATTTATACTGTGTTTTAAAATACTGAGCAAATGAGAAAGAATGAAACAGCAACCTGGCTATAGATTTAATTCTTGAATGGTAATAACAATGGAGTGATGGGAAAGCCAACTCCTGTAAAGGCTGGCTGCAACCTGATGCCGCATTAGAATTAATTACTTGTTCAAAGCCCACGTAAATGTGACAATGCTTCTTGGAGTGAAAACTGGTCATGGGTGATTCAAACATTTTGATGAAAAATTCTTATGATTCAGAAGCCCAAATAAAAATTTCACAACTGTGAAGGTGAGTTCTACCTTCTTTCAAGCCTCCAGACTCAAACAAAACAACTGAATGTCAAATAAATAATATCTTCTACACTTTTGAGCTGTAGAGTGTTATGGGTGTGGGGAGGGGGAAGCATTAAGTAATAAATACCTTCATGGGGGTTTCTGAAAAGGATCCTGGTATGAGCAGTGAAAAACCATAGTTGCATAGAGTAGAAAGACTTGTTCACACAGGAAAGCATCTTTCAAAGTCATTTTTAAAGATAAAAACTGATTAGGTAACCTTTTAATTCAGTTCACTCACTGCAAGGTATTTGCATAAATTAAACTGGTATTTGCTGAATATCTCCTGTAAATGAAACTATGAAGGGATTCAGGAGAAGGAGGAAAACCATTTCTTTTTTCTTTCAATGATAATTCCTGAGCACGTACTAGATGCAGGCACTGTTCTAGGTGCTCAGGATTTGGGTGGTGAATGAAAGACACAAATGTCTACATCATAAGGTCTACTCTAGTACAGGGAATAGACAATAAACAAGATGCACAGCCATAACAAGTGCTATAAAGAAAAATAAAGGGAATTCCCTGGCAGTCCAGTGGTTAGGACTCGGCGCTCTCACTTCTGGGGCCTGAGTACAATCCCTGGCCCGGGAACTAGAATCCTGCAAGCCACTCATGGCGCAGCCAAAAAAAAAAAAAAAAAGAAAGAAAGAAAAAGAAAGTTATAAAGAAAAATAAAGCAAGAAAATGGGCTAAGGAGTAACGTCAGGAGTAGAGCAATGGTAGGTGACTGGGGCTGGTGGTTCTTCATTGAAAAGATGGTGGAGGAGATAAAGGAAGAATCCAGGAGGGGAGGTCATTCCAGGGAAAGCGCAGGCTCAAAGGCAGAAACCACTGAAGTGTAAAACAACACAGAAGGCTGTGTGGCTGGAGGAGAGTGAGGGAGAGAAAGAGTGGTAGGAGGCGAGGACAGAGATATAAAAGAAGATAGATTACCTAGAGCCCTGTTATAGGTCATTGGAATGACTTTCACTTTTACTCTGAGTAAGAGGGGAGCCATGGTAGAAGTTAGAGCAGATTGAGAAGTGCTGTAACTTAGGCTTTTAAGTGTTCACGCACAGATTCACAAAGCTCCATCAGTGGATGAAAGCAATCACTGACATATTGGCTAATAAACTCTGAGTGCTTACTCTGTGCCAGGTTATTTCAGAAATGTGCTCAGTCCACCTATCCTATAATATAGTTGAGGAGCTTGAAGCTTGGAGAGTTTACCCAACTAGTCCAATATCACACAGTAAGACAGAGCAGAGCTGGCCTTCAAACCCAAGCATTCTGGATTCTGACTCCTTGGAAGGGAAGCGTGCACTTTCCGGCTTCCTCAATGCTCGGGGAACACAACAGAGGGACTATTTGCTCTGTCTGGAAAGTTGAAGAAAGAAGAGCCTGAGGGCAAAGTTATTCCAAGCAAAGGAAGGCATGAAATGGTCAGGAAGAGGTTTTGTGTGCGGGCAACTTGGTACTCATAGCAGAAGCCAGGGATGAGACCAGACAGGTGGCTTCAGCAGGTCCTGACCCAAAAGGAAGATTTTCCTCTTTGCTGAGATAATTTTTTCCTATAACCAAGCAAGTGTAAGAACTTCACTAAAATGTTTGCTTGTAAATAATAACTATGTGTCTAATTATATATTGACTATTTGACTTCTCCCAAAGACAGCAAGCCTTCTGAGGGCAGGAACCTCCTGTCCTGTTCACTGTTGCTTCCTGGCTTCTAACACTGTGCCTGCAATAAGTCCCTGGGAAATAAGTGCTGGGAAAATGTGGCATTCACATAGCTAGCATCTGCTACATCTAGTGATCAGCCAAACTCTCTCAGCCTAGATGTCAGTGATTCACTACGCTCCTGGTTACCACTCTTGGAGAATAGTTCCCACAGATTCCAAGGCCTGTTATCTGAGAGGGAAGAATCAACTCAACTAGGAAATGAACAGACTTTGCCAGGTTATCAGTCCCTGGCAGGGGACACCCCATTATCACCCTGTCTTAACTAATCAGCAGTAGCACCAATTATGTCACACAGGAGACAATATAGGGATGAAACAAGTTCCTGTTCCCATAGGCTTAGCATCTGAAAGAAAACACACTTCTGGAAAAGGAAGCTAGTTATGCCGGATTAATCTAGAGTGATATGAGGGTCTCAAGTGAGCATGAACTACTGAAATTCCATCAGTTTCAAAGAGGGCTTAGGCCTTAAAAGGGACATGATCAATGTTCTCCACCAAAATTTTAAAAGTAAAGCTCCACTGAATGGGAGACTAAATTTTCAAAGAGTGGAAAGTGATGTACAAATAGGAATCAATGGATGAGACAAAAATTGGAGTTTTCTACAGGAAAAAGTGTAAATGAAGTTGTTCTATGGAAACCATCTTAGGAAGTCTTCCTTGGAATATTTATAAGTGATCTAGATTCCAGAACAATAATTGTTTATATAATTTGACTTCTCTGGGTCCCCGAATCACCTTAAATTTATATTCAAATATGTATATCTATTGAAAAATAAATTAACATAGTGGTTAAGAGTAGCTAGGGTTTATATCAGACATTCCAGCTTTCTAGTCTCAATTCTGCAAATTACAAGTTACACGATCTTGGAAAACTACTTAACCTTTTAAGATTATCAATATCCTCATTTAGTCCTCATTTACAATAATACATCTCTCACTGTTCTCCAGTACAGATTATATAAGATAATGTGTCTAAGATATTTAGTATATACTTGCCACATTAGATGCTCTAAACAGATGGCAGTTCTTACTATCACAGTAATTTTTAAAATCAATTTCTCAATATTACAGTGTTATTTGTTTTTACTCTCAAAACAAA
This sequence comes from Phocoena phocoena, assembly GCF_963924675.1. Lineage (NCBI taxonomy): Eukaryota > Metazoa > Chordata > Mammalia > Artiodactyla > Phocoenidae > Phocoena > Phocoena phocoena. Next base: position 67,157,996 of record NC_089221.1, on the reverse strand, counting down.
GGTAAAATTCATTGATATAGAACAGTAAGTAGTTCTCAAAGTGTGTTCTGTGGAGTCCTTAGTCCCCCAGACTATTCCAGGGTATCTGAGAGGTAAAAGCTATTTCTATAATACTACAATGTTATTTTTATTTTCATTGTGTTGATATGTGCACTGATGTTGCAAAAGCAATTGTAGATAAACTTACAGATGTGTTGGCATAAATCAGGGCAGCAGCACCAAACTTTACTCATGGTCAGTGGATTCTTTATCTGTATGTAATCTCAGTTTAAAAAAATAAAAAAGTCAGTTTTACTTAAGGTCCTTGATAAAATGAATTTCATTTATTAAGGTTCTGTTCTTGAGTGAACATCTTTTTAACATTCTCAATATGAGAATGCAACTCAATATGAAATACACATAAAGCATTTTTACTGCACATAGAAGTATAGTATGACTGTTCTCCAGGAAAAGCACCTACGCAATTTCTATTTTTTTCTTTTCTTTTTTTGCAGAATACCACTTTTTCCTTGAAAGAATGACTGAAGAAAAATTATGGTTATACAGACTTGAGTATTTGGCATATGTTTTTTCAAAAGTGAATTAAGTGAATCTGTCAGTTCAGGAAAAACAACTTCCAATATGTGTTGCAAGTGATAAAATATGACTTCCAAGTGGAAACTTGTTTTGAAAAACTGTATCCACTATGGTGAACTTGAAAGTGTCCCTAAACTTATAGACATTTCTGAAAGGATTGGTAGGGATACTAATGAATGTGATTTTTTAACATTGTAAAGTGAAAATTTTTTGAAAATGTATATAACTCAATAAACCAATATTTTACAGGTAACCAGTGTATGATGTTACAAAATCAATCATACATGTGTAACAGATCTATTCAAAATGCTAGACAAACCTATGGATTTTAATATTACAAACTATAAAAAAGCTCATTGATATGATTTCAAATTCTACACTGCAACTGATCTTAAAGAAATCACCAAGTATTGGTATAGTATCAAAGAATAATATTCACAATAGGAAAGGCTACTAAAATGCTCCTCCTTTTTCCAATGACATATCTGTGTGAAGGCAGATTCCTTTTATATACTACAACCAAAGCAACATATGGCAACAGGAATGCAGAAGTAGTATGAGTATCCAGCTGTCTTCTTGGGTCTGCTCTTGACCTGCTGTGTGTGATAATTTATACAAATTGATGATTGATTATTTATATAAATTGAGCCCCTAAAAGAACACAGAGCTTAAAGAAGAGATGGTATGAAAGTATGTGCCTATTGCTAATGAATGTTGGTTAAGGTTTAATGCATACACACAGAGAATTTGGTAGGATGGCATTCTTATCCACCTAAAAGAACTTAAAGGTCCCTGATCAAACTGAAAAAGGTTAACTCACTATAGGGTCCTGAATTGATATCACTTAGATTTTTCTCAATCACATTTAATTGAATTGTATATGGTAGGTGTTTTATGTTTTGAGACTTTTTTAATCTCTGAGCAAGATACCACATTCAAGTGCATGATTCATTTCAGCTGAGATAGAATTAAATCTTAATGTAATTTAATATGAAAAGAAAACATGACCAGGGGCTAAGTTAGTGTTTGCTATCTCCTATAGTGAACCATTAAAAATTTCGGAAGACCTAGTAATTAATCATTAATTGCTATTTAACAGACATTTAAGGGCAAGTTATAACATTATTATGGGCCCTATTAATGAGGAGAGAAAGTGACTTTCCAAGAGTCAAACACCTATGTAATTTTAAATATAACTCAGAAACTAAATTTGGTACTTTTCTCACACTTCCTTAGTCTCTAGGTAACAGTAATATTTGTAATGACCTTACCTTTCACTTCTAGGTTATAGAAGGACGGGAAAAAATTTGTATGTGTGAATTATCTTTGTATGTGTGAATTATCTTTCATAATTTATCTTTCACAAATCCTTGAGGAAATTTACTTTTAGTCATGACTCTAAGTCAGACCATGTTTAACAACTGCTTTTTTTTTTTTTTTAAATCCTGCATGTTATTCTTGGAAAAAAATACAGTGATCACTTTCGTGGTATAACAACTGTTTTTGAATCAAACTTTCTATATCATGCTATTCAGAATTCCACAAAAGAAAAAAAGTATTTAAATCATACCAATAAGTTCATGTAGGTTCTTTAATTGTCCCTCAGATAATTCTATGCTGGTCCAAAAAATAAATTAATAAATATTGTAAAACTTCCATATGCTCTTTTTAAAATAAAAGAATAAAATTTCAGGTGATAAATAAATATCACCACCATGGTGAGATGTCAACTTTGATTTTCCTTAATATATTGCCTAGTGTACCAAACATTATTGAAAGTTAGGCAAGCCCGAGGTGGGCAATTTATTTGCTTGTGTTTGTGAATCGTAAGGGTCTTCAAGGCAAATTGGGGCCCCTGTGATGTCAGTTTCTTGAGTACTTGCTTGTACCCAAACAGAAGACTTGAACGCCAGTTGTGTATGTGTCTTGCCACATTCTTTTTTTGTAATTTTTCTTCCTTATTCTGATACTCTACGTGGAAAATACAGATTGGTATTTCAGTCACATTGCTTTTATCACTGAGTTCATTTATTAACATAGCAGATACAGCTTGTAATACAACCCCATATGTGTGCTTTCAGAAATTTGATCCATTTAAAAAAAAATTTATGAGCTATTATAGCCAATGACAGACTTACGACTTTAAAGTGTTTACATGAAAGTGATTTTTAAAATGTGCTTAGACTTGACATATTTTCATACTATTGAAGAAATAGATTATTAAATACTTTGAAATCACTGCTATTACAAATAAATATGATATAATTTTGTTTCCAGATATCAAGACAAGTAATAGTGTTTGATGATGCTGCCCTGAAAGTGAATTTTAATCTTCCATTTCATGATGGTAATTCACAACAAAACTATTTATCCTTCAATTGTTGCAGCTGTAAAGCTGAATGTTAAGTTCATAGTTTGCATATTTGTGTAGATTTGTTTAGAAAATGGGGTCTGTTGAGAACTTGTTTTGAAATTGCCAAATGGGTGTGTAATGAAAACACATCTGCTAAACAAAAGAGAGAGACCAAGTTTGAGAAAGGAATTAGCAAGCAAACATTAGTTTAAAAACTTCTTTTATAATTAAACTGTGTTGCAAATGAAGTGGATCCTTTCCCAAACATGCTACTCATAGCATCCATAATCATCAAAGAGCAGGCACTCCAGACAGAGCCAGAAGTAGATCAGCCATAAGGAATTAAGAACAAAGCAGAAGACGGGGTGGCAGTTGGAGGTGAGGTTGCAGTGGTATAATCTCTCAATATCAAACACCAAAAAACCATTTCAGCATGATGTTTAAAAAAAAATAACAATTAAAGTGACTCTGTGTGTCTTTCACCAATTGGTGGAGAGAAAATTCTGAAAGTGCTTTCTCTGATTTTCTTTGATTTAGGGTGCCAGCATTTTGACCTGCTCAAGTGCCACCTCGTCAGTGAGATTTTTCTCTCAATATACATATGTACATATACAAGTATATGTACATATACATATGTGTATGTATGTGCTTACTGAGAGAAAACCTTACTGGTAATGTATACACATATACAAACACCCTTCAATCACAGTCATGAAATCCTATCCCCCTTTGTTTATACCATCTAACATACTATATATTTACTTGACTATTTAATATTTACCCTACCCAAAATATAAGCCTCATAAGAACAGAAACTATCTCTAGTTCTCTACTATATCTCTAGAACCAGTACTTGACACAGGGTTGACATCCATAAAAATGTGTTTAATAAGTGAATGAATCAGTCAATCAAATATAAGCCTCTTTTCACACTAAGAGAAATCTTATAAACATCTGTCCAGTGTGTTTCTTGTACTTCTCTCTGGGTAAAGAGATTTCATATTCCTATAAAACAGCCACGTTTCTTAGAAGAACATTCTAAAGATGACTAAAATACTTTTGTAAATAAGGAAGCATATCACATCTCCCTGTACAACATTATAGTCACATGAGAAAGAAATTTGCTCCTAGCTTATAAATCTGTATTTGGCCACTGATTATTATTTAATCAGTCTTTCTTCACATTCTGTATGGGAATTCAAAATTTTCTATACATCTTTATAAGTGAAGCTTAGTGATGCCTTTTCTAAGTAGATTTTTTCTATTTGAATAAGCCAGCTTTGATAGTAATAATTAAAGAAAAAGGAAGAAAGAAAGGAAGAGAAAAAGGAAGGAAGAAAGGAAGAAAGAGAGAAAAGGAGGTGGAGGGAGAGAGAGAGGAAAGAAGAAAGGAAGAAAGAAACAGAGAAAGAGGGGAGGAAAGAAGGGAAGGAAGGAGGGAGGGGAGAAAGAAAGAGCAGAAATAAATTCCCTGATAGCATTATAGCATATAGCATATATATTATAGCATTATAGCATATATATTCTTCATTTTTCTCTCCCATTAAATCTTAACAATAATTGGACACTAGAGAACAAAACTGATAATTGAGTTCCCAGGAGTCTGCCAGGAGCAAAAAGGAATATTCAAAATGCAAAGCCAATCAATCATGTTACCCCCAGGCTTAAAACCCTGCAGTAGCTTCCCATCGCTATTAAACTAAACAACTACATCCATAGCACTGATTCAGTGTTCACTGGGCCTGCCCCTTGCTCACCTCCCTAGTCTCATTAATCATCACTCTCTCACTCAGTCTAAGAGCTCAGGCCAAACTGTCTTCTCTCAATTTTTGAATTCTCCACTTTCTTTGCAAATGCCAGGCCTCTGATCTTACCATTCTGTCTATAAAGCTCTTCTTCATCCCACTGCCTCATATGAACACTGGATGCTTTCCCTTACCTCCTCACATTCTCATTCTAGGCCAGGTTCCTTCGTTACATAAAAAGTTCCTCCCTCCTTCCCTTCCTCTCTCCCTTCCTCTCTCCTTCCCCTCCCTTCCTTCCCTTCCTTCTTTTCCTTCCCTTGCTTCCCTTCCTTCCAAGCACGTATCTTCATTTGTAATCATACATTCTTTTGCATTCTCATTTGGCTAATACCTATTTCCCCAACTAGTCCATAGGAGAGCAGGGCTGCATCTTTTACTCATCAGTGTTTCCTTAGCTCTAAAACAGTGTCTGGAATGTGTAATATCGGAGGCTATCAATACTTGCTACATAAATGAAAACAGTTTTCAAACTGCATGACCTGCATTGCTAATGGAAGTCATCTATTATTTTAAACTACTGTTTGCATAATACAGCAATAATTAAAGTATGAACTTATGTTTATGGCCTGTCCTTGTTAGGATGGACATAGGTAATTAAAGAGCAGTAAATGCAGAACGAATGTCAAACATTGAGAAGTTTCAATATCAAGGGCTTCTTATCTGTTCTGAGTACCTATAAGTCCATCTAACAATAGGACACTCATTCCACAGGGAATAGAGAAGGCAGTAGCATTGATGAAAAACAATGAATTAGTTTTATGTGTGATTTTCAAGAAAAAAAAATTATGACAAAATGTTGACAGTAATAACAAAATCAACAAAAGGGGAAAAGTTGTAAAACACAAAAACAAAACAACCCAGACCCTGCTGAACATTTCCAAGGAAATAAATATTTAGTTACTCCATAGTGAGAATGCCATGTTTTGTGATGTGAAATGTTTCACAGCACAGAAGTTATGAAAGATCAGTCAGCAATCAAAGAGTAACACCATCCATTAACCAAAGCAAGAATGACACAAAGATGATAAATGAAGTGTCCCTTTAGAAACAGGAAAAAAAATGAATGAAGACTTCAGACATTAAAATCAGTCTGGAAGGACCTTCAAGATGGCAGAGGAGTAAGACGTGGAGATCACCTTCCTCCCCACAAATACACCAGAAATACATCTACATGTGGAACAACTCCTACAGAACACCTACTGAAGGCTGGCAGAAGACCTCAGACTTCTCAAAAGGCAAGAAAATCCCCACATACCTGGGTAGGGCAAAAGAAAAAACAGAGACAAAAGAATAGGGATGGGACCTACACCAGTGGGAGGGAGCTGTGAAGGAGGAAAGGTTTGCACACACTAGGAAGCCCCTTCACTGGTGTAGACAGGGGGATGGCAGGGGGGAAGCTTCAGAGCCACGGAGGACAGCGCAGCAACAGGGGTACAGAGGGCAAAGCGGAGAGATCCCCACACAGAGGATCTGGGCCGACCAGCACTCACCAGCCCAAGAGGCTTTTCTGCTCACCCACCGGGGCAGGTAGGGTCTGGGAGCTGAGGCTCAGGCTTCTGAGGTCAGATCCCAGGGAGAGGACTGGGGTTGGCTGCGTGAACACAGCCTGAAGGGGTCTGGTGCACCACAGCTACCCAGGAGGGAGACCGAGAAAAAGTCTGGACTTGCCAAAGAGGCAAGAGACTGTTGTTTCGGGGTGCATGAGGAGAGGGGATTCCGAAGACCGCCTAAACAAGCTCCAGAGATGGGCACAAGCTGCAGCTATCAGCACGGACACCAGAGATGGGCATGAAATGCTAAGGCTGCTGCTACAGCCACCAAGAAGCCACAAGGAATTCTAAGGCTGCCACTGCAGCCACCAAGAAGCCACCAAGAAGCACAGGTCACGATCCACACCACCCCTCCTGTGAGCCTGTGCAGCCCGCCACTGCCAGGGTCCTGTGATCCAGGGACAACTTCCCTGGGAGAACACACGGCACACCTCAAGCTGTTGCAACATCACGCCGACCTCTGCTGCTGCAGGCTCACCCTATGTTCTGTACCCCTCCCTCCCCCAGGCCTGAGTGAGCCAGAGTCCCCTAATCAGCTGCTCCTTTAACCCCATCCTGTCTGGGCAGGGAACAGATGTCTTCAGGCGACCTACATGCAGAGGCGGAGCCAAATCCAAAGCTGAGCCCCGGGAGCTGTGCGAACAAAGAAGAGAAAGGGAAATCTCTCCCAGCAGTCTCAGGATCAGCGGATTAAATCTCCACAATCAACTTGATGTACTCTGCATCTGTGGAATACCTGAATAGACAGCAAATCATCCCAAAATTGAGGCAGTGGACTTTAGGAGCAACTGTAGACTTGGGGTTTGCTGTATGCAACTTAATAGTTTCTGATTTTTATATTTATCTTAGTATAGTTTTTAGTGCTTGTTATCATTAGATCCCTTTAATGGTTTGGTTGCTCTCTTCTTTTATTTAATTACTTTTTTTATTTTAATAACTTTTTTATTTTTTTATATTTTATTTTTCTTTCTTTCTTTCTTTTTTCTCCCTTTTCTTCGGAGCTGTATGGCTGACAGGGTCTTGGTGCTCTGGCCTGGTGTGAGGCTTGAGCCTTTGAGGTGGGAGAACTGAGTTCAGGACACTGGACCACCAGAGACCTCCCAGCCCCACATAATATCAATCAGCGAGACCTCTCCTAGCTACCTCAATCTCAATGCTAAGACCCAGCTCCACTCAACGACCAGCAAGCTCCAGTGCTGGACACCCCATGCCAAACAACTAGCAAGACAGGAACACAACCACACCCATTAGCAGAGAGGCTGCCTAAACTCATACTGAGTTCACAGACACCCGAAAACACATAACCTGACACAATCCTGCCACCAAAAAGACAAGATCCAGCCTCATCCACCAGAACACAGGCACCAGTCCACTCCACCAGGAAGCCTACACAACCCACTGAACCAACCTTACCCACTGGGAGCAGATGCCAAAAACAATGGGAACTACGAACTTGCAGCCTGTGAAAAGGAGACCCCAAACACAGTAAGTTAAGCAAAATGAGAAGACAGAGAAATATACAACAGATGAAGGACCAAAGTAAAAACCCACCAGACCAAATAAATGAAGAGGAAATAGGCAGTCTACCTGAAAAAGAATTCAGAGTAATGATAGTAAAGATATCCAAATATTGGAAATAGAATGGAGAAAATACAAGAAATGTTTAACAAGGACCTAGAAGAAATAAAGAGCAAAAACACAATGATAAACAACACAATAAATGAAATTTAAAATTCTCTAGAAGGGGGCTTCCCTGGTGGTGCAGTGGTTGAGAGTCCACCTGCCAATGCAGGGGACACGGTCTCGTGCCCCGGTCCGGGAAGATCCCACATGCCACAGAGGGGCTGGGCCCGTGAGCCATGGCCGTTGAGCATGCACTTCCAGAGCGTGTGCTCTACAAACGGGAGAAGCCACAACAGTGACAGGCCCGTGTACCACAAAAAAAAAAAAAAAAAAAAAAAAATTCTCTAGAAGGAATCAGTAGCAGAATAACTTAGGCAGAAGAATGGATAAGTGACCTGGAAGATAAGATAGTGGAAATAACTACTGCAGAGCAGAATAAAGAAAAAAAAAAGAAAAGAAAAGAATTGAGAATAGTCTCAGAGACCCCTGACACAACATTAAACACAAAAACATTTGAATTATACGAGTCCCAGAAGAAGAAGAGAAAGAAGAGGGAATGAGAAAATATTTGAAGAGATTATAGTTGAAAACTTCCCTAATCTGGGAAAGGAAATAGTCAATCAACTCCAGGACATGTAGAGAGTCCTATACAGGATAAATCCAAGGAGGAAAGAACTGAGGACAGTCTCAGAGACCTCTGGGACAACATTAAACACACCAACATTCGAATTATAGGGGTTCCAGAAGAAGAAGAGAAAAAGAAAGGGACTGAGAAAATATTTGAAGAGATTATAGTTGAAAACTTCCCTAATATGGGAAAGGAAATAGTTAATCAAGTCCAGGAAGCTCAGAGAGTCCCATACAGGATAAATCCAAGGAGAAACACGCCAAGACACATATTAATCAAACTATCAAAAATTAAATACAAAGAAAACATATTAAAAGCAGCAAGGAAAAAACAACAAATAACACACAAGGGAATCCCCATAAGGTTAACAGCTGATCTTTCAGCAGAAACTCTGCAAGCCAGAAGGAAGGGGCAGGACACATTTAAAGTGATGAAAGGGAAAAGCCTACAACCAAGATTACTCTACCCAGCAAGGATCTCATTCAGATTTGATGGAGAAATTAAAACCTTTACAGACAAGCAAAAGCTGAGAGTTCAGCACCACTAAACCAGCTTTACAACAAATGCTAAAGGATCTTCTCTAGGCAAGAAACACAAGAGAAAGAAAAGACCTATAATAACAAACCAAAACAATTAAGAAAATGGGAATAGGAATATACATATTGATAATTACCTTAAATGTAAATGGATTAAATGCTCCCACCAAAAGACACAGACTGGCTGAATGGATACAAAAACAAGACCCATAAATATGCTGTCTACAAGAGACCCACTTGTGACTTAGACACATATACAGACTGAAAGTAAGGGGATGGAAAAAGAAATTCCATGCAAATGGAAACCAAAAGAAAGCTGGAGTAGCAATTCTCATGTCAGACAAAATAGACTTTAAAATTAAGACTATTAGAAGAGACAAAGAAGGACACTACATAATGATCAAGGGATCGATCCAAGAAGAAGATATAACAATTGTAAATATTTATGCACCCAACATAGGAGCACCTCAATACATAAGGCAAATACTAAGAGCCATAAAAGGGGAAATCAACAGTAACACATTCATAGTAGGAGACTTTAACACCCCACTTTCAACAATGGACAGATCATTCAAAATGAAAATAAATAAGGAAACACAAGCTTTAAATGATTCATTAAACAAGATGGACTTAATTGATATTTATAGGACATTCCATCCAAAAACAACAGAATACGCATTTTTCTCAAGTGCTCATGGAACATTCTCCAGGATACATCATATCTTGGGTCAAGACTAGATATCAATTAGAGGAAAAGATCTGTAAAAAATACAAACACATGGAGGCTAAACAATACACTACTTAATAATGAAGTGATCATTGAAGAAATTGAAGAGGAAATCAGAAAATACCTAGAAACAAATGACAATGGAGACACGACAACCCAAAACCTAAGGGATGCAGCAAAAGTAGTTCTAAGAGGGAAGTTTATAGCAATACAATCCTACCTTAAGAAACAGGAAACATCTCGAATAAACAACCTAACGTTGCACCTAAAGCAATTAGAGAAAGAAGAACAAAAACACTCCAAAGTTGGCAGAAGGAAAGAAATCATACAGATCTGATCAGAAATAAATGAAAAAGAAATGAAGGAAATGATAGCAAAGATCAATAAAACTAAAAGCTGGTTCTTTGGGAAGATAAACAAAAGTGATAAACCAATAGCTAGACTCATCAAGAAAAAAAGGGAGAAGACACAAATCAATAGAGTTCGAAATGAAAAAGGAGAAGTAACAACTGACACTGCAGAAATACAAAAGATCATGAGAGTTTACTACAAGCAGCTCTATGCCAATAAAATGGACAACCTGGAAGAAATGGACACATTCTTAGTAATGCACAACCTGCCAAGACTGAATCAGGAAGAAATAGAAAATATGAACAGACCAATCACAAGCACTGAAATTGAAACTGTGATTAAAAATCTTAAAACAAACAAAAGCCCAGGACCAGATGGCTTCACAGGCGAATTCAATCAAATATTTAGAGAAGAGCTAACACCTATCCTTCTCAAACTCTTCCAAAATATAGCAGAAGGAGGAACACTCCCAAACTCATTCTAAGAGGCCACCATCACCCTGATACCAAAACCAGACAAGGATGTCACAATGAAAGAAACCTAAAGGCCAATATCACAGATGAACATAGATGGAAAAATCCACAAAAAAATACTAGCAAACAGAATCCAACAGCAGGATCACACACCATGATCAAGTGGGGTTTATTCCAGGATTGCAAGGATTCTTCAATATACTCAAATCAATCAATGTGATAAACCATATTAACAAATTGAAGGAGAAAAACCATATGATCATCTCAATAGATGCAGAGAAAGCTTTTGACAAAATTCAACACCCATTTATGATAAAAACCCTGAAGAAAGCAGGCATAGAGGGAACTTTCCTCCACATAATAAAGGCCATATATGACAAACCCACAGCCAACATCATCCTCAATGGTGAAAAACTGAAAGCATTTCCACTAAGATCAGGAACAAGACAAGGTTGCCCACTCTCATCACTCTTATTCAACATAGTTTTGGAAGTTTTAGCCACAGCAATCAGAGAAGAAAAGGAAATAAAAGGAATCCAAATCAGAAAAGAAGAAGTAAAGCTGTCACTGATTGCAGATGACATGATACTATGTATAGAGAATCCTAAAGATTCTACCAGAAAACTATTAGAGCTAATAAATGAATTTGGTAAAGTAGCAGGATACAAAATTAATGCACAGAAATCTCTGGCATTCATATACACTAATGATGAAAAATATGAAAGTGAAATCAAGAAAACACTCCCATTTACCACTGCAACAATAAGAATAAAATATCTAGGAATAAACCTACCTAAGGTGACAAAAGACCTGTATGCAGAAAATTATAAGACACTGATGAAAGAAATTAAAGATGATACAAATAGATGGAGAGATATACCATGTTCTTGGATTGGAAGAATCAACATTGTGAAAATGACTCTACTACCCAAAGCAATCTACAGATTCAATACAATCCCTATCAAACTACCACTGGCATTTTTCACATAACTAGAACAAAAAATTTCACAATTTGTATGGAAACACAAAAGCCCCCGAATAGCCAAAGCAATCTTGACAAATAAAAACGGAGCTGGAGTAATCAGGATCCCTGACTTCAGACTGTACTACAGAGCTACAGTAATCAAAACAGTATGGTACTGGCACAAAAACAGAAATACAGATCAATGGAACAGGATAAAAAGCTCAGAGATAAACCCACGCACATATGGTCACCTTACCTTTGATAAAGGAGGCAGGAATGTACAGTGGAGAAAGAACAGCCTCTTCAATAAGTGGTGCTGGGAAAACTGGACAGGTACACGTAAAAGTATGAGACTAGATCACTCCCTAACACCATACACAAAAATAAGCTCAAAACGGATTACAGAACTAAATGTAAGAGCAGAAACTATGAAACTCTTAGAGGAAAACATAGGCAGAATGCTCTACGACATAAATCACAGCAAGATCCTTTTTCTCCCACCTGCTAGAGAAATGGAAATAAAAACAAAAATAAACAAACGGGACCTAATGAAACTTCAAAGCTTTTGCACAGCAAAGGAAACCATAAACAAGACCAAAATACAACCCTCAGAATGGGAGAAAATATTGGCAAATGAAGCAACTGACAAAGGATTAATCTCCAAAATTTTCAAGCAGCTCATGCAGCTCAATAATAAAATAACAAACAACCCAATCCAAAAATGGGCAGAAGACCTAAATAGACATTTCTCCAAAGAAGATATACAGACTGCCAACAAATCCATGAAAGAATGTTCAACATCATTAATCATTAGAGAAATGCAAATCAAAACTACAATGAGATATCATCTCACACCAGTCAGAATGGCCATCATGAAAAAATCTAGAAACAATAAATGTTGGAGAGGGTGTAGAGAAAAGGGAACGTTCTTGCACTGCTGGTGGGAATGTGAATTGGTACAGCCACTATGGAGAACAGTATGGAGGTTCCTTAAAAAGCTACAAATACAAATACCATATGACCCAGCAATCCCAATACTGGGCATATACCCTGAGAAAACCATAATTCAAAAAGAGTCATGTACCAAAATGTTCATTGCAGCTCTATTTACAATAGGCCAGAGATGTAAACAACCTAAGTGTCCGTCATCAGATGAATGGATAAAGAAGATGTTGCACATATATACAATGGAATATTACTCAGCCATAAAAAGAAACGAAATTGAGCTATTTGTAGTGAGGTGGATGGACCTAGAGTCTGTCATACCGAGTTAAGTAAGTCAGAAAGAGAAATACAAATACTGTATGCTAACACATATATATGGAATTTAAGAAAAAAAAATGTCATGAAGAACCTAGGGGTAAGACAGGAATAAAGACACAGACCCACTAAAGAATGGCCTTGAGGATATGGGGAGTGGGAAGAGTAAGCTGTGACAAAGCAAGAGAGTGGCATGGACATATATACACTAACAAATGTAAAATAGATAGCTAGTGGGAAGCAGCCGCATAGCACAGGGAGATAGCTTGGTGCTTTGTGACTACCTACACAGGTGGGATAGGGAGGGTGGGAGGGAGCGAGACACAAGAGGGAAGAGATATGGGAACATATGTATATGTATGACTGATTCACTTTGTTATAAAAAAGAAACTAATACACCATTGTAAAGAAATTATACTCCAAAAAAGATGTTAAAAAAAAAAAAGCTCGAGTAGCAATACTCATATCACGTAAAATTGGCTTTAAAATAAAGAATGTTACAAGAGACAAAGAAGGACACTATATAATGATCAAGGGATAAATCCAAGTAGAAGATATAACAATTATAAATATATACGCACCCAACATAGGAGCACCTCAATACATAAGGCAACCACTAACAGCTCTTAAAGAGGAAATCGACAGTAACACAATAATAGTGGGGAATTTTAACACCTCACTTACACCAATGGACAGATCATCCAAACAGAAAATTAATAAGGAAACAAAAGCTTTAAGTGACATAATACACCAGATAGATTTAACGGATCGTTATAGGACATTACATCCGAATCAGCAGATTAAACTTTCTTCTCAAATGCACACGGAACATTCTCCAGGATGGATCACATCTTGGGTTACAAATCAAGCCTCAGTAAATTTAAGAAAATTGAAATCATATCAAGCATATTTTTTGACCACAATGTTATGAGATTAGAAATCAATTACAGGGAAAAAAACACAAACACATGGAGGCTAAGCAATATGTTACTAAATAACCAAGAAATCACTGAAGAAATCAAAAAGGAAATCAAACAATACATAGAGACAAATGACAATGAAACATGATGATCCAAAACCTATGGGATGCAGCAAAAGCAGTTCTGAGAGGGAAGTTTATAGCAATACAATCCTACCTCAAGAAACAGCAAACAATTCAAATTAACAATCTAACTTTACACCTAAAGGAACTAGAGAAAGAAGATCAAACAAAACCCAAAGTTAGTAGAAGGAAAGAAATCATAAAGATCAGAGCAGAAAAAAATGAAATAGAAAGAAAGAAAACAATTGCAAAGATCAATAAAACTAAAAGCTGGTTCTTTAAGAAGATAAACAAAACTGATAAACCATTAGCCATACTCATCAAGAAAAAGAGGGAGAGGACTCAAATTAATAAAATTAGAAATGAAAAAGAAGTAGTTACAATAGACACCGCAGAAATACAAAGCATCCTAAGAGACTACTACAAGCAACTCTATGCCAATAAAATGGACATCCTGGAAGAAATGGACAAATTCCTAGAAAGGTATAACCTTCCAAGACTGAACTAGGAAGAAATAGAAAATATGAATAGACCAATCACAGTAATGAAATTGAAACTGTGATTAAAAATCTTCCAACAAACAAAAGTGCAGGACCAGATGGCTTCACAGGTGAATTCTACCAAACATTTAGAGAAGAGCTAACACCTATCCTCCTCAAAGTCATCCAAAAAATTGGAGAGGGACTAAAACTCCCAATCTCATTCTATGAGGCCACCATCACCCTGATACCAAAATCAGAAAAAGATACTACAAAAAAAGAAAATTACAGACCAATATCTCTCATATAGATGCAATAATCCTCAACAAAATACTAGCCAACAGAATCTAACAACACATTAAAAGGATCATACACCATCATCAAGTGGGATTTATCCCAGGGATGCAAGGATTCTTCAACACATGCAAATCAATCAATGTAATACACTATATTAACAAACTGAAGAAGAAAAACCATATGATCATCTCAGTAGATGCAGAAAAAGCTTTTGACAAAATTCAACACCCATTTATGATAAAAACTCTCCAGAAAGTGGGCATAGAGGGAACCTACCTCAACATAATAAAGGCCATATACAACAAACCCACAGCAAACATCATTCTCAATGGTGAAAAACTGAAAGCATTTCCTCTGAGATCAGGAACAAGACAAGGATGTCCACTCTCTCCACTATTATATTCAACACAGTGTTGGAAGTCGTAGCCACGGCAATCAGAGAAGAAAAAGAAATAAAAGGAACACAAATTGGAAAAGAAGTAAAACTGTCATTGTTTGCAGATGACATGATACTATACATAGAGAATCCTAAAGATGCCACCAGAAAACTATTAGAGCTAGTCAATGAATTTGGTAAAGTCGCAGGATATAAAATTAATGCACAGAAATCTCTTGCATTCCTATACACTAATGATGAAAAATCTGAAAGAGAAATTAAGGAAACACTCCCATTTACCACTGCAACAAAAAGAATAAAATACCTAGGAATAAACCTACCTAGGGAGAGAAAAGACCTGTGTGCAGAAAACTATAAGACACCGATGAAAGAAATTAAAGATGATACAAACAGATGGAGAGATATACCACGTTCTTGGATTGGAAGAATTAATATTGTGAAAATGATTATACTACCCAAAGCAATCTACAGATTCAGTGCTATCCCTATCAAACTACCAATGGCATTTTTTACAGAACAAAAAATCTTAAAATTTGTATGGAGACACAAAAGACCCCGAATAGCCAAAGCAGTCTTGAGGGGAAAAAAACGGAGCTGGAGGAATCAGACTCCCTGACTTCAGAGTATACTACAAAGCTACAGTAATCAAGACAGTAATCAATACTGGCACAAAAAACAGAAATACAGATCAATGGAACAGGATAGAAAGTCCAGAGATAAGCCCATACACCTATGGTCAACCAATCTATGACAAAGGAGGCAAGGATATACAATGGAGAAAAGACAGTCTCTTCAATAAGTGGTTCTGAGAAAACTGGACAGCTACATTTTAAACAATGAAATTAGAACACTCCCTAACACCACACACAAAAACAAACTCATAATAGATTAGATACCTAAATGTAAGACTGGACACTATACAACTCTTAGAGAAAAACATAGGAAGAACACTCCTTGACATAAATCTCAGCAAGATCTTTTTTGATCCACCTCCTAGAGTAATGGAAATAAAAACAAACATAAACAAATGGGACCTAATGAAACTTAAAAGTTTTTGCACAGCAAAGGAAACTACAAACAAGATGAAAAGACACCCCTCAGAATGTGAGAAAATATTTGCAATTGAATCAACGGACAAAGGAATCATCTCCAAAATATATAAACAGCTCATACAGCTCAATATTAAAAAGACAAAAAACCCAATCAAAAAATGGGCAGAAGACCTAAATAGACATTTCTCCAAAGAGGACATACAGATGACCAAGAGGCACATGAAAAGCTGCTCAACATCACTAATTATTAGAGAAATGCAAATCAAAACTACAATGAGGTATCACCTCACACCAGTTAGAATGGGCATCATCAGAAAATCTACAAACAACAAATGCTGGAGAGGGTGTGGAGAAAAGGGAACCCTATTGCACTGTTGGTGGGAATGTAAATTGATACAGCCACTATGGAGAACAGTATGGAGGTTCCTTAAAAAACTAAAAATAGAATTACCATATGACCCAGCAATCCCACTACTGGGCATATACCCAGAGAAAACCATAATTCAATAAGACACATGCACCCCAATGTTCATTGCAGCACTATTTACAATACCCAGGTCACGGAAGCAACCAAAATGCCCATCGACAGACAAATGGATAAAGAAGGTGTGGTACATATATACAATGGAATATTACTCAGCCATAAAAAGGAATGAAATTGGGTCATTTGTAGAGACGTGGATCTAGAGACTGTCATACAGAGTGACGTAAGTCAGAAAGAGAAAAACAAATATCGTATATGAATGCGTATATGTGGAACCTAGAAAAATGGTACAGTTGAACCAGTTTGCAGGGCAGAAATTGAGACACAGATGTAGAGAACAAAATATGGACACCAAGGGGGGAAAGCCACGGGGGTGTGGGGATGGTGGTGTGAGGAATTGGGATTGACATGTATACACTGATGTACATAAAATGGATAACTAATAAGAACGTGATGTATAAAAAAATAAATAAAATAAAATTCAAATATTCAAAAAATAAAAAGATTAGAACATACAAAGAAAAGAGACTGGGTGTTGGCTGAGCTTTTTTTATTCTGGATCTTGTATGGAATAGTTGTGTAATCTTGACAAAATCACTTGACCCCTCACTTGAGTTTTACTTACTAACGTTACAGAATTTGGTGAGAAACATACAAATGATTGTTACTATGCCTCCTAACATATGCTGGAGAGATGATGACTGTTAATGTTTTCTTACACGCTGTGTGTGTGTGTGTGTGTGTGTGTGTGTGTGTGTGTGTGTGTGAACTCAAGGTATGCATCACAGTGATGAGAAGGCTTTCTTTGGTGTCCCTCCAGAATCTCTTCCTAACCTGCCCAATAACGCATGGAATTTCTCAGAAGGGGAAGAGCATTTCATTCTATAGTTAGCATTAGAAACTACCATACAAGTCGCCCTGGGAGAGGTGACACAAAGAATTTCATACCAAGACTTAAAAGGATTTCAAGGAGCTCTCTTTCTGAGAGTAGATTCTGACAAGGCTAAGAAACTAAGGGGAGTGAATGCTGACGAATGCAGAAGAATAAAAATGAGATGGCTTAGAGCACCGAAAGCACATTTTACTTGCTTCACATCTTTGCCTGAAGCTGGCCCAGGGGAGTAACTTGGAGAGGACAGTGACACACACTCCAAGTGTTGGTAGCAAACACCTCATCTTATCCCCAGGGGAATGTAAGCTTACAGAGTTGTACTTTGGGTCCAGTTCACACCGAGAATACTTACACATATCAGCAATGGTACCCACCCCTAGGAATCTCACCTATGAGAGCCCATCTGATTATAAAATAGCAAAAGGAATATACTTGAATATGAGTGTTTCAAACACGAAGAGCAATGACAGTTTAGGAAGGTTAATGTAACTTTTGCTTGGTTTGGGCTATGTTCTTATATAATTTCTGTTTCCCTATTTATTTGACAGTCAGAATGGAAAGCATATCTTTTAAAAAATATCCATAGAATATGGGGACACTCCTGGCATTTAACATACCCTATGCTTAATAATAACAACCCGTTGCTAAGAATCACAGTACAGATGGCATATGCAATTACTAGGAGAATGCGGAGCTTCTGACAGTCTCATTTAGTCTAATTTTGATAAAATAACAGTCCAATGAAAATGAGTTTCTGTATTTTGAGGAGTGTTCTGGCGTATTCTAGATTGAACATTAAATAACAGTGCCCTGTTCTGTATCTAACGTTAGTTCACAGTATCTCTGGACAGATAAGAAAAGAAAAGCCCAGGCTTTCCCTGTTTTCATGAACTTTTATTTTCTTTGTCTTTTGCCAAAATCATTGAGTAAGATGAAAATGAAGTTCAGGAAGCTACTGAGTCTCTGCGAGTATATATAATTGATGCCATGTTGACCCACATTCCAGAGGTCTGTGGAAAACACAGAGATGGGTAAGAAGAATTCAAAAAATTAGGTAGTTATTGATATACCACAGAGAGCTGGCACTCTTACACCAGGGACAAGGCCTATTTGGAACCCGATGGAAGAGACAGATATGCCAGTCCGAAAGAGAATTATGTCTGGGACTACTTAGGTCATCTTTCCCAAAGCCTTTCATTGGAGTGATAATTACTAGGCAATTCCCACTCCCAGGGGCTTTCACAATGGGCATCTTAAAGACACCGCTGGCTTTCTGACATATTCAGGTGTTTAGAATCCCCTCCCCTCCTACACCAAACAACATTCTTCTTCTCCTTGTTTAACAATTCAAGAATCCTTTCAAGACTTGAAATCCAAATTCCTGTCAATAATGACTATCCTAAGGATGATGGGGTTGCAAAATTGCTTTCAGACTGGATCGGGGAGGGAGGATGGGGAGAAAAAGAAAAGATAATTATAGTGAAATCCAGGACGTGTATACCCTAGCGTGCCACTATAGTGTGGCCATAACTGCCGATTCTTGGTACCACTTTGAACTTAAGTACTTTCTACTGAATGCCCTTGAATGGGTCCAAGAAGGACTTTCTTAATATTTAGAAAGTGAATATCTTTAGAGGTAATAAAGAGTAGTAAGAGACTAGCATGCCCTTCTGTGTTTTAGTGCCCCAGCTACACATGGCAGGCGGACTTATCAGGACAGAGACTATTGAATTATAGATTTACAAGGGCTCCTAAAAATCATTTAGTTCCTACCTCCGCTTCTATATAAACAAGATGTTCTGAGATTTTTTAAATAAATAAAAATAAAACCTTACCTAAAAAATCTTCTGACAACCACTCTTTCTCCTCGGTAAAACATTCCATTTAGAAAGTTTCTAACATGTAATTCAAGTTTGGCTGCAATTTAAGATAATTTTTTTATCCTGTTTCAATATTTTACATATTGCTTTTCTTCATACACTTATACACATGTATGCCTATTTCTGTTATATTTTAGATAAAGATATTAGATGGTTTTTACCTTGGTTATAATATTAAAATCACTTAGCACTGCACATTTTTTTTTTTTACATCTTTATTGGAGTATATTGCTTTACAATGGTGTGTTAGTTTCTGCTGTATAACAAAGTGAATCAGCTATACGTATACATGTATCCCCATATCTCCTCCCTCTTGTGTCTCCCTCCCACCCTCCCTATCCCACCCCTCTAGGTGGTCACAAAGCACCGAGCCGATCTCCCGAGTGCTATGCGGCTGCTATGCACATTCATTTTTGATGTTTAAGTTAGAGTGACAGTTCAATCTTTATAAATACGCTTCTTCATGTGGTGTGTGCCTGGGTGGTTTCCAGCATCAAGGGTGGTGATGAGGAAAATTCTTGAGGTAAAAGCTCATCTTGTGACTTGATTCCTCCGATTTGGTTTTCAGAACAATTTTGTATCGTAACTTTACTTCCCTACTGAGTGTTCTACTTGAAAGTAAGCCCATGGGAAAAAATGCCTCTTAATTAGATGCGGATAATATAGAAGCAGGGGGAAAAAGACACAAAAGATCTCTTATGGACTGCTCACTGCTTGCTTCAGGGCTATTTTTGAAAGTAGAAATTAAATCTATGACCAAAAATGTCTGGAACCAGGGCTTTGCTGAGCTGCAGACTCTGCCTGTCTCCACAGCCAGGCTGGGTGGCTTTGGCCACTCAGCCTGGGCTCAGGGCCACTCAGGTTGGCAGTCTTGCCAACCAGTATATGCCAGGAGGGTGGGGCTCTCGGGCAGCCCTGCTGTTTCCCCAGAACTCTGCAAGTGAAAACTCTCATAGGATTCCTGAGAAACGCTCGACCCAAGAGGAATGAACCCTACAAGGAGCTTGCTCTCAGTCACTGCTGATGTCACGTGCATCTGCTGGCTACTTTAACCCAAGTCCCCAGTGAGGCCAAGGAGAAAATGGAAATTATCAGGCTCCTCCTTCGCCATGAAGGCATGACCTTGCACAACCCTTTGAAATGCCATCTAACCCTGATTCCCTAACTCTCCCACTGTCTTTTACCTACTTCTATAACTGGATATTTTGGGCAGTAAAGGAGGTTGTGAGTGGGCAACACGTGTAACTAGACTCATTAGCAGCAAGAGCCAGCTTAAGTCTCACGGGACTGATGCTTAGAGCAGTGGTTCCAAACGCTGTAAAGCTGCCATGAAGCGGAGATTTGGCAGTATGTGCATCAACTGGATAACTGCAGACCACCAAACCAGGTCATTCAGGTCAATCATATTCCAGCTGGGAGCTGAATTATTTAATCTGGCTGTCCCAGATAATCAAACTAACTAGAAAGCTGCCGGGCTGTTTAGAATTTTAGGCTGTAAATATAAAACAGTAAGAAAAGGAAGTCCCATACATTGCAGATTGTAAAGCACTTTAGAAGTGCCACCAGATCCTTCTTAGAAAGTGCTCTCTGGCAGTCTAGAAGAGATATGGTATGCATATGCTACCCTGCAGGATAATGTCACCTCTATCCTAGGGTATGTTGAACACCTTCCCCTCTGTAGCTTTTGCATTAGGAGGGAAATTCATATTGGAACCTGACCAGCTGGAGATCTGATTATTTGGGGTGATCAAAGAAAAACAGTTTGGTTCTTGGACACTGTTTTCCCTATGGGACAAAAATTTTAATTTGTGCCATTGGTGTGCCCTCCCTGCACCCAAAGGAAAATTAGAATAGAGTGTGGATCCTAAAATAGGTTGTATTTCTGGACTCATTTGGTGATTAATAATAGATATCTCTAACCTCTAAGCAATTAGTTAGGGTTCACATATAATTCCTTTGACCCACAAGGGAGATTTACTAAAAAGGGTACATCTGAGTGTAAAATCTAATCAGATTTCTTACACTTTTCCCCATAGCCAAAATGGAGACTTGAAAACTTATGCCATAAAATTGCAAAGTCTCTTCACAGTGAAGAAAGGAAGAATGAAGCAGTTATCTAAAACATCATTCAAGGTCAGCGCTTACCACAGTTTCTGACTATTTGAAATTATCTCCAGCTTTGTGCTTATTTTTCCTCCCCAGGTTCTGGGTCTTCTCTCTCGGGATTGACCTTATAATTGTACAGATCCAGACCAATCTCAGAGCAATGGAGCCCCTAAATTTTCTGAGCAGATTACTCTCCCCAGGACTGATAACCTGTCTCAGGTCTGTATCCCTGTTCATTTCCAGCAGCGTCAGCAAGACGGACAGGTAGCAGTCAACAGGAACAACTCCTTTTGGTCACCCATGGTGCAGTAGCACGTGCATTATAAAATAGAAATAGGTATTTATGGCCTGCTGTAAAAAAAGCTCTAATCTGAGGAGAGAAAAAAACAGTGAACGATAATGTCAACCACAGGCACTGGTCTATTTCATCCCTTTGCTTTTAATTTTTCCTCCCCCTCCCCAAACCGGTAATTTAGACATTTCCTACAATAGGTGTTCATTGTAGACCATAAATGTTTTATGGATGTGCATTTAGAAAACTTGCTCTAAAGCTTGAATTTGAGCAAGGCCGTCACTTAAAGGAGAAAAAAAAAGCATCGTTGGCATCCGCTGAAGTGTTAATTTCTCTGAAAGCACAGAGGGTGTTAAACAGACTCTCTTGCTGAATGATAAGTTTTAAAAATTTTTGAAAGAATGCCAAAGGGTTTTCATGCAAAGCTTCTGCCATTGTATCCCTGACTTTCCTGAAATTTGTTTTTCAAATCTTTTATTCTAAACCTAAGGCTTTCCAAAAAAATTACATATATTTAAAGACCAGTAAAGCTCATGAGCATTAACAACGTCAGGCATGATTTATTCTTAAAAATTGCAGGGGAGTGTTTTCTCATAAGGAAAAGTTTATTTATGGATGTGTAAAGGGGTTTTCAAATTAGTCTCACTATGTAATAGTAATGAGTGAAAGCAAAAGTGAAATAGTGAAGAATATTCTTTCCATCTTGTGACCCACTCTATCCACCCAAAGCAGTACGAGTCTACACGGTATAAACTTAGGTCCTTACATTTTTACTCTGCAGTCATTTCTAGCACCTAGACTCAGGTAAAACACAAGCTCATCTTTCCTGTCAGGATGGCACCATCTTTCTCTCACGTTTTAACTCAGGTCCTGCAGAAAGCAGAGTCTACAACAAAGCCTTCACTGTGGGAGATTGTTCAGAAAGTGATTCAGGGAGATGGAATGAAGGTCAGAGGAACTGAAGAAACAGGGAAGGAGTGAAAGCCCATTCAAGGGCGTGTTCCCAAAACCACATTAATGGTCCATTTGGACTCACCTCTCTTGTCGTGCGGAGCAAAGCAACTGGACAAACTCATCTAGGTATAAGGGCCTTTCTGGTTCACGCCTTTTAGGGGTGGCTGAATTCTTAAAGCAAAACGATTCTCTTATGGGTGGGGTACTGTGCATTATTTGGGGACACATCTCTGTCAGAGCAGTCTGCTCATACCGGCCAGAACTAATGGTGGACGGAAACCATCTATTGCACCTACATATACACATTGTTTTCCCATCCTCTTGTTAGAATGGCATTTTGACTCACAGTAATAGTTTTTAGAATGGATCAAGAGACCCTTCACATAGGCAATTTTGGGGCAAGAATTGCTTCTATCTCTTTTGATTCAGTCATATCTTCTTTCAATTAATTTTGGTAATTTATATTTTTCTAGAAAAGCATAACATATCTAACCATCTTTTTCATTTTCTTATTTTATGATCCTTTTCAGTGCAACTCTGTCCTGCTTTTTTATTTAGTCCTATACAGTTATTAATCTATGAATTTTCCTCTGAGTTACTCCCTTGTCCAGATTCCATATACTTTCCTATGGTTGTTGGTTTCTAAATACTCTATATTGTAGTTGTATTTCTGCTTTGAATCAATAGGGGCTAAGTAAATTATTTTAAGGTTTCTAAGTGATTAGATTTTCAATGTTAATGTATTGCTGCAGGTTTCTAATATAAATTAAAGCATTTTGCATAGGAATATGACTCATAAAATGTCTCTTTTCAGGAATTTATTGGCATGCCAATTAATAGGCACTGGAAAAAAATTTGCATTTCTATTGTAAGGCATACGTTTTAGTAATTTAAATAAATCTTATTCTTTAATTCAAAGCATCTGCATCATTATTTTATTCTTTTGTCAAATTCTACATATTTTAAAATCTTCAACTTATTTCTTTCAATTCCTCCTTACAACTTTTTGCTTTATATAATTCAATAAAATTTTATTTAATAGATGATACATATCACTTAAATCTTTTGCATAAATTATGTAGTTTAAAATCTAAAAAGAAGACCTTTATTCTATTTTATGCTTTTTGTTTTTAATTCATTGTCTGATGTTATTGTTGTAACCTATGCCTTCTTCTAACTTGATTGCATTATATATGCTTTTGTAAGTGCTTTAATACTTAACCCTTTTGTGTTTCTTTAAGTATGTCATTTGGATTTTGTTTTAGAGTCTAATCTCCCTTTTAGATTTATAATTGTAATAATATTTGGCGTTACTTCCACTTACATGTTAAATGATTTCTATCTTTTTTATGTTTTCTTTTTTTCTAATTTGTGCCATATGGATTCTTGTTTGTCTCTTTTCATATTTCCTGTTGTTTTAGATCATACGTATCATATTCTAAATCCTATTCATGAATTATTTTTACATTTAAAATTTAATTTCTATGTTGAGTGGGATGCATTGATTAGAAAAAGAATCTATTGTACAATAAAGGTGGACAAGCAACAGAATTTGCCAGAAGCAATTGAAGGAGTTAGATTATGCTTATCAAAGAATTGTGCTTATCAGCTAGCTATTGAGGGGAAAAGGGAAGAACAAGAACAGAGACAAATAAAACCCATGGAATAACCTGCATCCTCTTAACCACACGGCAAAGGTATATTTGATTTCTACTGTTGCTGTGACAAATTACCAGAAACTGAGTAGTTTAACACAACACAAATTTATAAGTTTCACAGTTTCTATGCGTCAGAAGTCCAGTGGGCTCTGGTCTTTGCTAAGAGTCTCACAAGGTTGAAATCAAGGTGTTGGTACTGCTTGCTATCCTCTCTGGAGGCTCTGGGGGAAAAAATCTTCCTTGCTTGTTCAGACAGTTGGTAGAACTCAGTTCCTTATAGCTATAGGACTAAGGTTCTGTTTCCTTGCTAGCTGTCTGTTGAGAGCTATTCTCAGCTTCTACATGCCACCTCCATTCCTTGGCTTCTAATCCCCTCCCTCAATCTTCAAAGTCAGTAATGATAGGTTGAATCCTTCTCATACTGTGTCTGTCTGACTTCAGCTGGGAAAGATTCTCCCCTTTTAAAGTCTCATGTGATTAGACTAGACTCAAAGGGATAGTCACCTCATTTCAAATTCCATTACCTTTATCACACCTAGACAGTCCTTTTGCTATGAAATGTCACAGATTTACAGGTCCCAGGGACTACAGAGTAGACATTTTTGAGGGGCCCTTATTCAGCCTACTACAGAAGGGCAAGTGAGAATGTATTAGAGATCAGATCAGGTGGCATTAAGGGTTCTTATCAAAGTTTTATTTTACTGATCTGACAACAGGATCCTACCTTATGAAAGTGAATTACAATAGGAAAACCCACATGCAAATGAAGTGAACAATAATTGGGGGGGGCACATGTGGCCTATAGAGTGCCTAATTGGGGGAGAGTCTGGGAGGAGTTTGGAAAGGGTTTTTGATGGAGACAAAGAATTATTATGTCAATGAAGGGAAAGAGTGTGACATCTGTAAAAAGGAGTGTAAGAGAGACCTGAGCATTGCAGACTTATTACTACTCTTTCTGACCCAGGCTGGAATAGGTGTTAAGTAATAAATCTTGTAGTTTAATATCCAAGTTGCCTCATCTAGTTACTGTGGCATTGTTACTTAAAAGGAATCCTTATTTATTAAGAAATGTCCCTTGAGCAAAAGCATTTGTAGGGGTTCTGTGTAGGGGTTCAGGGCAATCTAATCAGTCTAGACCTTGGATTGTATTCCCTTCTCTTACCACCACCTTGGAGAGCTGGGCCAATCCAGAGGAAGTAGCAGGGAGGCAACACTGTTTCCCAATGTTTGGAGTCAAGGTCGAAACGGTGTATTAAGAGTTGCATAAAAACATTCCAGTCCCTCAAGAGAAAATGAGTTAGCAGTGTATTTTTATTTTTCTCATTCCATCTGCCTAGTTTCTCAATATTTTCTGTTATATCTAAATTTTGCATCTAGGTTATTCTTAACACATTATGTTTTTATTTTATCTCTTTTGAGCTTTGAATTTACATTCAGGTTTATTAAACAGATTTATAGTTACTTGTAATATATCAACAGACATTTTATAAAACTGTTTTTTCTATTCTTCAGCTCTTAATTGGATAGACATGATAGTATATCAATATATATCAAGATGTACCCAAAGGAAGTAGAAACTTTTTTTCTGAAACATTTATTTTCTGAAAATTATCTCACAGTGCTTACATTGAATCAGGCTCAACGTAAGAGTGTTTTTTCTTTTCCAGCATATTTTGAATTCACCCTTTTCTTTGCTTCCAAATTTTATTCTTCCACTTTAGACTGAAACACTCAGGCTTTGACTTCTATGTTAGTCTTCAAACTTATTTCCTCCCCAGTCTCTACCCATTTCTATCACTTCTTGTGCTCATGCCAATCCACTGTCCTAAAACATTTTGACCTTGCTGGTTTGTTACCCATGAGCTTACTAAAGCTGCCTCATGTATGTTACTCCTTCTTAGATTATCTTCTCCACTTCTTTCCCCTAATCTAATCCTTACATTTCTTTCAACGCCAAATTCAAATTATATATTTTTTACCTGATGATACCTGGCAAATTGTCTTCTCCTTGTCTCAGTTCACATAATATCCATCATCCACTTCACAGACATTAGCCTGAATTATATGATTTTTATGCTGTTCTCTTATTGTTTCTGTGAATCTTATTTCTCCTATTTTATCTTAAGTGTTGTTAGGTCAGTGATTGTTTCTTTTTCTTTTGTGGCCTCCCCTGCACCTGGCATGGTACGATGCTCACAGTAAAATTCTAAGAGTTATCTGTTGTTTACTGAATAACTAACAAATAAGTTTATGCTAAATGACTCAGTTCAATAATTAAATGTACGTTAAAATTTAAATACAAAAATTTTTTAAATGTGCATGGTTTTTAAATAAAGCTATAAAAAAAGAAATTGAATGAAAACTGTCTCCTCAGCCTCCCTTTTCCCAGAGTGAACTCTTTTAGTGGTTGCCTATGTATATTAAAAGAAATATTTTTATTTATTTATATTATACTAACTATAACTCTATTATTCACCTATATCTAGAGAAAATATACAGGAACTACACTGTATACACTGTTTTATATCTTTTTTCTCTATATGGCTTTCTCACTTAGTTTGATGATCTTTCCAAATCAGCATTTTCAGATACACTTTCATTACTTTTTAATGGCTAAACAGCATTTCCCTGTATAAGTGTGCCAAGCACTATCTTCCACTTATGGAATACTGAAGTTGTTTCCAGTTCTTTGTTATTGCAAACAAAGCTGCAAACAAATACAAAGTATACACTTCAAGCAAAAATTAGTCTTGACAGAGCCTGTTGCTCTGGAACAAATGTATCCCCATTTCCATGTCATATCTCTTAAGTAAACCTCTCCAAAACCAGGAATTTGTATCACCTATGAGGAAAAGCTCATGAGAAAGAGTGTGAGAGACATAATTTAACACCAAGTTTTAACAGTAAGTGATTAAAGCTTGATTGAAAGTTCAGTTAATGAAGGGAAATACACTATGTTGAGCTCAGTAGTAAAAAAAAAAAAAGGAACAAAATTAACATTTGCACACTTGATTTTTGTGACTGAAATTATCATACTTGCAACACTATTTTTCTTGGGATCATGCAAGTGAGAGAGAGAGCCTTGTGGATATCTGGAAGAAAAATATTCCAGGCAGAGTCACAAAGCAAATACAAAGACTTCGGGTGGAAACACATGGCTTAAGTAGAGTGGTATGAAACAGCCAGAGAGGCTGTATACAGCCTTATAAACCATTTAAAATACTTAGCCTTTTTCCTGAGTGAAATGGAAGGACATTGGAGGGTTTTAGACTAACATGTAACTTAATCTAACTTACATTTTAATAGAGTCAGCTGCTGTTTTAAGAATATATGGAAAGGGGGCAAAGGAGCAGAGAGATTTTTCAGGGTATGCAACATTCTAGGTAAAATTGATTACAGCAATGAACTGTGAAAGATAAGCTACTGTGTATGGGAAAAGTGAGGGCACCAATGTGGGGATGACAGTGGAAAAAATGACAGTATTGTTGACTTAAAGAAAAACACACAACATAAGAGTTATGAGTTTAAGTTTTCTTTCAGGGTCTTACTGAGGACTACAGCCCAGGAGACAGCTCTGAGGAACTGGTCCAAAGAGGTAGGGGAGAAGCTAGCATATATATGATTTTTTTTTGGCTAGGAAATACATGTAGTCAAGCATATAAGAACAGATATCTCAAGTTAATGATTTTAGTGCTTTTCTGTGTATGTATAAAATCAAGTTAATGATTTTAGTGCTTTTCACTATCTAGGGGCTGTTTATCCAAAACAGAGAGTGCCTTATCCTGTTTTTCATCCTGAATTCCTTTCATGGTACACTGCTGGTGAGCAACTGCCATAGGTTATGATTTAACTCTGATATAACTGGGTGATGAGCGATGCTCTTTGTTCTTTCTCTGTTCACAGTGTCAATAGAATGTAGACCTCAGTAAGGTCACTGAGCTGGTGGAGTAGGGGTATTAGAGGAAGTGAGTAGGAACACTGGAACTGTTGGTCTGAAGGTAGGATGCTTGAAAGTGACATTATAAATGAGATGCAGTTATTGATGATAAGATCTAGATCCTGGTTATGATAGCAGGAAAAAGAGCTGAGGTAAGGTGAAAGGTAAGGTAACTGAGGGAGAGGAGACTGAGAAACTGATAAGCCAGGGCAATGCAAGTTTCATCTACATGCGTATTGATATTCTGCCAAATTATGAACAAAATGTACTAGCGAACCAGGAACTAATGCTTTCAAGAAATGCTGGGGAGGGACTCAGGGTGCTGTGGAAGATTGCAACAAGGAGGATACAATGGTAGAGTCTGATGCAATGATTATTCAACAGTTGAACTTTTATTTCTTGAGAAATTCTTTTTATATCTCATACAGAATATTTTTTAAAAATTGTCACGATTGGGCTTCCCTGGTGGCACAGTGGTTGGGAGTCCGCCTGCCGATGCAGGGGACACGGGTTCGTGCCCCGGTCCGGGAAGATCCCACATGCCGCGGAGCGGCTGGGCCCGTGAGCCATGGCCGCTGAGCCTGTGCGTCCGGAGCCTGTGCTCCGCAACGGGAGAGGCCACAACAGGGAGAGGCCTGTGTACCGCAAAAAAAAAAAAAAAAAAAAAAGTGTCATGATTTAGCGCAGTTTAGGGTCATACTTACAAGAACTGACTCCTGGAGCCAGACAGCCTGGGCTCAGCTGTCATCTACTATTTACTATCTGGGTGACCTGAGGCAAAATGTCTCATCTGTATATTGGAGATGATGAGAGTACCTCCCTCACAAGACTGTAGTGAGTCTTGTTTGAGCTAATATATGTAAAGCACATGAACCAGAGCCTGGTGCAGGCTGAGTGCTATGTAAGCATTTGCCATTAATAATGTGACTTTCTTTACTTGGGTATCACAGGACATGTCAAGGAGACAGTCACTACATGCATTGTAAGTTGGCTGGAGAGAAAGTTGGCTCAAAGCAATTTGTCAATGCCTTTATGCAACAGTTCTATTTCTAGGTATTTATCGTTTAGCTATACTTACCCATTTATAAAATGACATATATACAAAGATATTCTTGCTATGTAATTGATAATAGTGAAAAGTCTGGGAAAATATACAACCATAGAATATATCCTATGCAGCTCTTAAAAAGAATGCATTAGCTTTCTATGTGTTGACAGAAAATTCTCCCGAATATACTGTTAGGTTAAAAAAAAAAAAAAAAAAATCAATTGCAGGACAGTGTACATATTTTGCTAGAATTTGATAATGTACGTATATATTTCTCTGTGTGTGAGTTTGTAAATGAATGTAGTATTTTTAGAGAGTTACACAGGAGGCCTCTGTTTGCCTCTTAGAAGAAAACTGGGTGACTAGAAGATAGAGGTAATAAGCAGCCTTACCTTTTAAGTTTATATTTTGTAGCAGTTTTTATATTTTGTACTTGTATATGTTCAAAAAATTTTTAAAGTAAGCCTTTTTTTATTATTCTCCAAAATAATCAAGTTTTATTGTAAACTGTCCAAATTAGAAAGTCCAGATGAGGTCATAGAAAAGAAATTAAAGTAAGTCTTGATTCTAAAATGTCAATTTCATATTAAGGATGTGAAAACTAATAAACAGAAACCTCATTCAAAATGGAGTCAGGAGACCAGAAGGGAAATATTTCACACCCTGCTACTTGAGATCAGTTACAGACCAAACACAAAGAGAGGAACCTTTGCAACTCCAACAGCAAGAAGGTTACTACCTTACTGTAAAGCAGGAGGAAGGATTTCTCTTCGCCCAGCGACAGCCCAGCCAATGAGAGACAGTCACAACTCTGCCAATGAAACGCCACTACACGTTGAACTCCCAGTTTCCTCCAATGGACTCTTTGTTTATAACAGCTCCTCCCAACTCCCCCTTCTCTATAAAATAACATTCCTCTCCTTTGGTCTCTGGACTTGCCTGTGGTTCGCCTTAACCTGCGTTTCTCGAATTGCGATTCTTTTCTGTTACTGAATAAGCCCACTCTGCTGGTAAAAGAACTGTCTGTTTTATCATCTTAGGCCAACAGGGCACATCCCTTTAGCAAAGATTTCTTGATGGCTTCACTGTGTGCCCAGGTCCATGGCAGGTGCTATGAGAGAGTCTGAGGAAGACTAACATCCATCCTTCTCCTCAAGGTACTTGTTGGGGAGCAAGATGCATCCGTATGAATCATTAGAGAATAACACCAGACACCAGCCTCTAAAGAGGCTGAGAGGATGACCACTGTTTCAACTTGGGACTTCTGGTTTGGAGTCTAGATCTGGATATACAATTAATTTACTCAGAATCGCTCAAGAAAAGAATTAGTTTCTCTCTCTATTTGCTTAGTTTAAAAAAATTAACTAAGGAATTCATTTATCTGAGGGGCTAGTCTGCCACTGCTACAGTGGGAAAGTATTTTATTTTCCCATAAAATATCTTGGAATAAAAAAAAAAGTAACTCTCAAAATTATGCTTCCCATTACAGCAATACAAAAACAGCAGAATCATTTATCCTTATTACAGCTGCTTTCTAGTAGTGCTGCAACGAAAATACTCTATTTATTTAAATCCTAAATTTAGTATGAGGTGACTGGGCAGCTCAGGACACTGCAGTAAAATGTGAGTGTGTGGCGCTACGATCCATGGCCATTGATGAGAACATAGGACGTTAGTGTTTCCAACGAGTCGTAAGGCCATGAGACACATGGAAAAGAAAATAAGAAAGAAGTAATTGAGATTCTGAGAGGGGACACTGAGAATTACCTACCAATAGAAACTGACCTTTTTTTTTTTTACTTTTCTTATCCTTAATCCCCTTCCAACCGAACATCACTGCAATGGGTTGGAAGAGCAGGCACACTTTCTGTGCTACAGGCTATAGCTGGTGTGTGAACAGAGCCCAGTTTCTAATCCTGTACCAAATATAAAACTAACTTTAAAAATGGCTTTCTGTTTCAGTTTGTTTGCTCATAAGTTACAAAGCCCTGATAGATATTCGAGGGAAATGAAAGCAGTGGGCTCAAAGTTGTTCAACTGAGAAAAAGAGCTGCTTTGTGAAACTGACATTTCTGAGAAACCTCTCCCCTCAGCCTCCACCCTAGCGCCACCCTCGCTCTTAAGTCATACGTTAGGGAGAATGTGCTGGGTTGAGCAGTGCTGTACCACACACAGCTGCAAACCTGGGAAGGCTATTTCCATCCTAGATGGATTCCAAAGAAATACATTTTGCTTGGGCTAATCCTGGAGTCTGCTCTTGCCTAGAGAGGGCCCTTGTGGTCTTGAAAGCCAGAGGACCCATTCAAGTAATTCAGGCACTGAGGGTTTGGGTTCACTCTAGGGCAGACCCAAGAACAAGGTTGGGCCCAAGAGTCTGGGGCCACCCTAGTGCCATTTCAACTGAAAGTCAAACTGACCTGAATTCTCAGGAGTCTTTATAAGAATTCCGGCCAACACTTGTCCTGCCCTGAGGCCAGTAATAAAGGTGTGTGGAGTGCAGGACCCTGAGGCAATCAGAGTCATGTCACATAGTAGCTTGAGAGCTCCCACAATCCAGCAAAGAATGTCAGGGATCCTGTCTGCCAGATGCCCCACCCAGTTTCAGGATACATTTAGCATTCAGAGTACTTGTAAGGGCATAAGACTGCAGATCCCTTCGTGTGTAGTCTGATTTACCTAATGAATCTTTTACCCAAGTCTTGGGTTTTCACCCAAGATTTCTGCTAGGACCAGGGTCTGTCCTAGTTCAGCCAAAGTGGCCACTGTCCTAGTTTCTTCACAAAGTTCCTAGCAGTCCCTTGCTCCTGGGCTGGACCCAGCTTTCTGTTTTCCTTACATAAGATAGGTTTGACCTTTTTTTTTTTTTTTTTCTCTGCTCAGACACCCTTCAAACAATGGGTATTTCAACACTAACCTGGATACATCTAAAATTTGTATACCTCTTTAGGTTGGCTGTTTTTGTAGCGGTTCTGTCCTGGGATTAATTTGTCCCTCTTACTCTTACTTTCAGCTCATTGCCCCTAGATTCATCCTCCGAATCCAGAGCTCCCAGAAAACCTGATGGCCAGGGAAGTGCTATTTAGAACACTTCATTGGAAATGTCCTTTGGCTGAGAGTTCCTGAGGACTCACCCCTAAACAAGCCCCCAAACACTCACCCGTGCCATCTCAGATGCACTAGAACCAGATGGCTTCTAAATGAAAAGAGAAAGCAGGAGCATAGCCACAGATCCACCTGGACAAATGCCACCCTAAGGGAAGCATCACCTGCTCATTCCATGCCTCTAATTGTAAGAGTGAAAAGAAATACTAGGACTTTCTATACTTATAGGAAGGTACTTCTTTATTATTCAAAAAAATAAAAGTATATGACAAAAGGAATTCTTGTTCTCCTTGAGTTTTCTAATTGAGGTTCTAGAAGCTGACAGAGCATGACATGCACCCCCCTTCCCTAGTCTCTCTCCACTGCTTCAAAAAGGTCATAAGGAGCAAAGCCAAAAAATGTAGAAGAAGCGTTGCATTTTTTAAGACTGTCAGATGGTGTGATTGATAGTACAGCTAACTCAGTATATTGAAACAGTAAATAAATAAGGCCCGTGTGCCTTAAGGTAATATAGTCCCAAGGGTGCCTTGGTTTCAAGGGTATAGTTTATGCCCTGAAGAATCTCACCCAATTAAATAATAAAAGTAAAGTAGCAGAAAGCAGGCTCTGAATCAATGAGTTCCTGTTGAGAGCTGATGCCCCGTTCTGTGCTGAGGGATGCAGATGCCATGTTCCCTATCTTCAAGGGACCCACGGTCTAGGTGCTGCAGAGACTCACACCAAAGAGGAACAAAGCAAAGGACTAAGCAACATGTAATTAAATGCTACACTTTTTCTGAGGCAGGGGAAGACTGGGCTCCCCAGAAAAGGCTTAGTGAGAGAGAGCTGTGTGCTACCCTGGAGGGCAGAAACAGGGACAGGTGAAGAGAGAGATTCAGAATGAACCTCTTGGAAGTGGAACAGACATGGTCTGTTCATGGATTGTGTAGAGGCCCTACTGATGAGAGCAGGCCATCTGTGCTGTGTTAATAATTTCAAAAGTACCACTTTCAGATTATGCCAAACAGAGGGAAGAACACGTTGATCGAATGAGTAGACACATAAATGCAAAAAAAGATCTGATTCATTTTCCTTTGCCCTTCCATAATATATCCATGACAGTTGCTTCAGAAATTATACTATGGTGATAAGCATCAAGCTGGGTTTTTTGTTTTGTTTGTTTTGTTTGTTTGTTTGTTTTTGGCTGTGCCCCGCAGCTTGTGGGATTTTAGTTCCCCAACCAGGGATCGAAACTGGGCCCTCAGCAGTGAGAGCACGGAGTCTTAACTGCTGGATGGCCAGGGCATTCCTGAGGGTGAGGATTTTGAAAAAAAGAAACATTATCTAGTTACAGCCATTATTTTATGATCTTCTTGTCTATATTTAACTTAAAGTTTTTCTGGTGTTGACCATGGTTCCTTAAATCCTTTCTTTTACTTCCAACTATCAAATTTTCAGCCTGAGATCCAACTCAATACCTTTTTCTGTATAAAACTGGTAAAGAGTCCAACTGACTAAAAATACAATATCAGGATCATTTAGGATTAAGAAAAAGAAGTAAACTAAAAGAGGAAAAGGAAAGCAGTTCTATGCAATAAGCTTCATGTTATATTTAAAACCGAACATTTAGTCTACAGGGCTCCATCTGCTACTAATAAGGTATAGGATCTTAGCAAGAGGGAAATAATGGTAAGACTTAAATAGTTTTGATAAATGAGATGCATAAACACGTTGTGAATGTATTTTGAACACATATATTATCTTAGCATTTACTGTTTTCTTTTTCTGTAAATATAGGACTGTCTTTCCTATGAAACAAATAATGTCCAAATTTACTCTTTTTCTTCTCATTGGAATGGATTTTTCCCCTTGCAGAAAAGACTTATGCCTATAAAAATGTTAAGCAAAATTTTAAATTAATGAATAAAGAATGTGTATGACTTTGGAACAGTCCTTGGGCAGCTGAGGCCATCTGGCTGTGTAATTCACAAGCCACCTGAGATGCATTCCTCTGGCTGCCTGCTGCTCACTGGTTTTGTACTTCTTGATAAAGATCATGTGAGAAATTAGCAGCCTTCTGCTCAGAACGCAAGGTCCCCATACCTAGCCCCACATATTGGAAAAGTAAATGGGAAATATTTCCCTTGTCCTTTAGCAAGCTATTTTTCATCGAACTCTAATTTGAGCTGCTTCTCAGTCAGCATCTGTAAATGAGTACACCAGCGGCTATGTCCTGAATGCTCCCATGATGGATGACCTGCCAGGATGACACTCCCCAAGTGCCACAGGAGAGACAGATATGCCTTCTCCCTGCCCCTCCTGAAAGAGACAGAGCAGACCTGCATCCAGACCAGTTCCCCCAAATTCAAAAGGAAAATTCTAAACAGCAAAATACTTTTAGAAGTCTAAAAAGTTTACGGAAGCAAGCAAAGAGCGCCCCCATCACACAGACCCACGAACTACATTAAGGAAGGCAGGCAATGGAAACCTCCTAGTTTTCACAAAGGAACACTAACTATAGCCCCTAAGTTAGGCAGGTACAAGAATGAGAGAGAAAGGGTTGAGAGCAGCAGTCCAGGCTTGGGCACTCACTGCCCACCTCGGGGAAGTCACTTAACTGGGCTCAGGCTCAGAGCCCACATTTGTAAATTAGGACAATAAGTCCACATTTCCAGGTTGTTTTGACAATTACAGATAATATATTTATCTGTAATGTAACACACTCGAAAAAGTTCCAAAACTTAGAGCTATTATTGTTATCTTAGCAACTATTATTGTTACCACTACCACTTTAATCCCTGACCCAATATAGACAAATTAGAAGCTAAGAGACAAGATGTGCTACGTTTTCAAAACCAGCCATCTTACCAGCTTTGGAAGCAGGGATATTGTCTTGCCACAATAACATCTCCTTTGTTTTTGCAGCTAGTACCAGACTCTTTCCTGGCACAGAACATATTTTTCTGTTTATGGAAGTGAAATGCAATACTACAAACATGCTTTTAATCAGAAACAGGCCACCTAAGCAAGAAACATCTCCTCAATAGGAAATAAAATGCTACAGTTCCATCATTTTGCCACGAGGCAGGCAACATGCCGGGAAATGCTTTTGCCCACTTTTTACTCCTCGTGTAATCAATTTTTATTCTTTTCCTCGTCACATGTAATGGGGTTGGAAATGGCTAATTAAAGTGAAGGATGTTTTGAATTGCATTACTAAGTGATAGCTGCATTATTTTATAAATGAATAGTGCTACCCGCATTCATATAATTTTTGAATCGAAGGGTCATTTGGGGGAAAATATCAGTGTCAGATTTTGCATATAAAGGTCTGCATTAGCTGGCAGCTGTGTAAAGTCCTATAAAGACAAACAGCTCCAAAGTAGGCACACAGATGAGGGTATTCATGGCCCATGTTTGCAAGAAGACGTGATACTGTAATCATGAAGAAGTTTTCTGTAGTCAACTCCTTTACAGCTTTGTCTAAAAGTTGCTAACTTCTTTTCTGAAAGCAGCCACATTTACACGATCCATAGTAACTAGCAGGGTCTTTTGAGCCTTCAGAATTTCCTTTCATTCTATCTCTACGTGAAATTCTTCCTCTAATTATTATTATTTACTTTTAGAGCAAGTTTTAAACATAAAATTTAATAAACTATATAAGACACTAGAGCATGTAAGTCTGATATTTATATTGCAAATTCTAGATCTCCATTTCTGTGCTACTGGAACTTTCCAAATTAGTGAACAATTTTAAGTATACTTACTCTGCTGCGTGATAGTAGTGGTGGTGGTGGCAGTGTGTGTGTGTGTGTGTGTGTGTGTGTGTGTGTGTGTACACAGGCATGCTTTCAGCCTGTAAAAGGAAGGGAAGAAAAGAAGGAAGGGAAGAGAAGAGGATAGCAGAAATCTTATGCCATCAAATGTTAGAAGTGTGAGTTTAGTAAAAGTTATCAAATAAAGCAAAATGTAAAGAAACAATTAGAGAACCACAAATGTATCTTTAAGTGCATCCTTTACTTCTCATTCCTTTATTCAACTCCTACTATGTGCTGAGCATATTGTTGAGTGTGAACACACTGAGCCTTGATGATACCTGGTCCTGACTTTCAAGGAATGAGTCCGGGGCAGAGAGGCTGAGGGGCTACAGATAAACAGATCAACAAGCACACTCTAGAGTTACAAATGGGATACGTGTTTTAATAGAACTGTGTCTAAGGTTTCTCTGACAGACAAAGGGAGAGACCCTTAACTTAGCTGGTAGAGGGACCGGCTGTGCCAGCAAAAGGCAGCACTGGTACTGACTCCCGAAGGATGACTGTGTGATGTCCAAGGATGCATGAGAAGAACAAGGGCGTTGTGAGAAGAGGAAAGAACACAGGCTGAAGGAATTCTGTGACGTGTAAGACCATATGAAACTTCAGAAAACTGCCAATGGCTTAACTGGAATATAAAAATGTGACACGAGGCAACTATGAAAATAGGGAAAGGACCTATGGAAACAAAACAGCAACAACAAAAGGAATATTCCAGAAGTAGAAATAAGTTTAAGAAAGGAAAAAATAATTGGTTGCGAGGTGTGGTTATACTATGAGCCCATGAAGAACTTCAGTGGTGAGGGGGAAGCAGAGTAACACACAGAGAAGAAGCCGTAGACATGAAAGCAGATGGAGGTGAATGAGTAACCAGTAGCCAGGTGTGGAAGACCTGGAAGTGATGGGCTGATAGCAAGAGAGGGTGCGCCCCACGTATACGGTGATCCAAGCTGACTGTTGTTAGACTTCAATACAGTCCCAGCGTTGTCTGGTCTCTTGAAAAGCAAGGCATCCATATATTTATGTGCATTCTATCCGTTTTTAAATGTTGGCAACAGATTTATTTAAAATTTTTTTTTTTAAATAGAGACTTAAATAAAAGATAATTGTGAGCCGGGTCTGGCCCACTGCTTTCCATTTGGTGTCCTCTGATCTCACCCAATCCTGCATACACAGGACAATGTAGGTAGACATTGTGCGAAGAGTTTTAGTCATTTGAAACAGGATTTGAGGCAGAGGATAAAGAAGATTCAACTCATGAAATTCTGTACCTGATTCAAATATGCGCACAGTGAAATATCCTTGGGACATAACAGGATACCAGTGACTAAATCCAGAAATATTTTGGAGAGAAATCACAAGATTAACCAAACTAAGATTATTTTTCCAACCTGATTATATCTTATGATTTTTTAGAATTATAAATTATAGGGCTGTACATACCGGTCAGTTAATGTTTGATGCCAAAGAAGTAAAAATGCTATTTCATTAATGTTTATGATCTGGGAAGTGGTTATTTTTCTTTCAGATGTGTAGACTTGCTGGAGAAGCCGGAGCCGTTCCCTATGTCCACATACACCGGTCCCTCTGACTGCCCACCTGCAGGCAAACGTGGCTGGTGCACTTCTCCATTGCAGCTTCAAGCTCTCAGAAGCCTGCTCCTGACGACACTGGCCCTGGTTGAGCTTTTCCAGCATATGATGATGTAATGGGTCATTTTGCTTTTTAAATGAAATTCAAACGTTTAAAATTCAGAGTAGTAGATGTATCCTGGTAGGCAACTGTCACTGTTCTTCAAAGATAACAGCAAAATTGATCAAAGCCTCGTGAACCACGTGTATATGAGAAAAGATTTGTAGAAGACGGTGCGTAAGCGTGCAAAACAGTGAAGTAGGTGCCTCAGAGGAGTACAAATTTGGGGGGATTTTATTGTTTTAGATTTGAATCTTTTTTGTGCTTTCAAGAATTCATATTATTCAGGAATGTATAAATGAGTACGCATTACTTGTGTTCAAAATAAGATAGATAAAAGAAATGGTTTGTCAGATAAATACTGGCTTAATGTGTGAAAATGGAAAAAAGGATGTTTGATGATGGCCACTCAAAGAGGAAAGTAGAAAAGAGAAAGGCAAAAGATCTGTTCTCTCTCTCCTTGAAAAGAATACAGATAAAAATGTGTGAAAGTCTATTTAAATGTGGTTTAGTTTATCTTTGATGTTTCCTTTCAGCTACACTATATAGTGAATAGCTGTAAAACTTAAAAGCGAAAGAACTTGTCTTCTTGTTTTACATGGGGGCTGGGGGGTAAAGTTACCCAAGGGGTAACTTCAATTCATTTCAGTCAAAATTAAAACAAAACAAAACAAAACCTGGGGAATGGAAAGGAATGTGAAGGGAAAATATTTGATAACAGAATGATATATTAGTCTTGAACTTGAGCTATGGCAACCGTGAGCATGTGTACTGAAATAAACATTTCAGGGCACCAGAAAGTAGTAGCGTGCCAGTCAAAGTTATGAAATTGCTTTGACGTTCGACACAGCAACAACAACAACAAATATGAAAGAATAAGTAATCAAAATTATGTCATAATCAGCAAACCTAAAAATTTAGGAAACCTAGAAGTCAACAAAATGTTGGTCTCTTTGGGATATTTCGTTATTAATACTTAGTGTTCTTTTGAGAAGGTGAATAGATCATTAAGTCTACGGAGAAGTTTGCTAAGAAATGCAAAGGATTGGGAATAAAACTTGATTTCTTTA
The DNA here is from genome assembly GCF_963924675.1 of Phocoena phocoena. Taxonomy (NCBI): domain Eukaryota; kingdom Metazoa; phylum Chordata; class Mammalia; order Artiodactyla; family Phocoenidae; genus Phocoena; species Phocoena phocoena. The sequence continues at coordinate 67,118,974 of NC_089221.1, read as the reverse complement.
GAAACTGAAAATGATGCTTCCGATGCCCCCACTAGCTAAATAGGTCCTCCATGTGCTAGTGCAGAGATAAATAATGCTAAGTGTGTTACCACTTCGGTGTTCCTATTGCAATTAATAAAACTCTCCAGGGAGAAAACAAGATATCGTGCAAAAGCCCCTGGTACTTAAAACCAAACATTAAATTGAGTCAGATCTTCTCAACTGCCTAAACTACACTTTGAGAAGTATAACATTTGGGACATCAGTATAACATCAAAGGCAGTTTTGAGACTCCAGGGCATGGTATGCCAACTGCCTTGGAAGAATTAAGGGAACAATTTAAACAATGGGAGAATCTGGCTCATTAAGAAAAATTTGTGCTAGAATAACAAACATAATGTGTGCATCAGTCAGCGAGTCCTTTGCTCTCTCTTGGTCATGCACAGGTAATAAACCACACCTGTCATTTCTCTTTTCCCTCACAGTTCCAACACCTCCTTATGTAGCATCATTTGCCCACGTAATTAATATGTTTTTCACCCTGTCTTCCAACTCACTAATGGTTTTTTAAGAATTTTAAATTAACAGGATTAGACATAGCATCACACCCAGTTACACACCATATGGTAGGTTCTCTCAAGTGCTGTTTAGTATTATTATATTTTTTTACTCAGATTCAGGATATAGACCCAGCCATGTTCCTACATGAATCTCAAAGGTCAGATAAATCCATTTCTCTCATTTTAACTGATGAGGGAGTTAAGGCCAAGCAAGGTTCAGTGATCTTTAAAAGATCATTTATTGCTCCCAATACTTATGCAGACTCTGAGACTAGCCATTAACCATTTCTTCTGTAGATACTGTGTTTGCAATCTAAAGGGAGTAAAGCTATATGCAGGCAAAATTCGGGGGGTGGTATTTTGTGAAGTAAATTTTTCCAAAATCCTTTATACTAATGAGTCAAAAATAATGGCATCTATGAGTTGGAAACTTAAAGAACTGCATTTTACATAGGAATTTGTACACTCAGAAGCTTTTAGGGCCAGTAAGAGAGAAGGCTGTGGAGTGCATCTAACTGTAGAGACTGTGCCCCTTTCAAAGTGACTTTAACTCCAAAAGTTTAAAAAAAAAAAAAAAACCCAGAAAAGTTTTGGTGAACTCCCATTGATCTGAACACATAGAAATAAAATATAGAAAGGAAAAACCAAAATGGGATAGTAGGATCAAAAGCAAAATAAAATTTCTCTTGAATCAGAAACAAATAAACAAAACAAATGTTTTGTTTATCATTATTTGTTTAAAAATAAACAAATAAACAAAAAACTCAAGACACTGAGTGGGTCCCAAGCCATTGGTGATCAGGGCCCCGTGTCCAAGAGTAGGCAGCAATAGGCAAGAGTTCAGCTCTTGAGAGCTGGTAGCCGAAAACTGGTCCAGGTGAGTCAGTGACCACTGCTTAAAGTTGCAGACAGGAAAGGTGTTTCCATCCCATAAAACATACTTAAAAATAACAACAACAAAAACTACTCCCAACCACTTCCTAGGGTTACTGTTTCCATGGAGCAGCTGACTTAGGAAGGCAAGGAACAGAGATACAGTTAGGATCAAGTATTAAATCAAGGGACCTGTAGGACTGGTCTCTAGATTTTCTATATCCTCCACTTAAAGCAGGGAAGAAGCTTTAAACTGTAAATTTAAGACCTAGTTCTGTACTATAAGAATAGGTAGAAGCAACCTTAAAACCACAAGCCAAAGATAGAAACTAGAGAATAGAGTATGTCTCAAAATATCTCGATTAGTATTATACAGACTTTGTTTTCTTATATGAAAACACACACGTGTATAAACACACACACACACTAAAACCTTAAAATGCACCCCTAAGTAGCTCATAGGATAATGAGGAAACTACAATGGAAATTATGAGATACTTAGAAGCAAATGACAATGAAAGTACTAAAAAGAAAAATGTACAAATTCATTTCTTTGAAAAGGAAAGTACTTTGAAACTGAGTTTCCTAAAAAGCTAAATGAGTTAAGCATTTAACTCAAGAAACTAGGAAAAGTAAAACAAAATAAATCTGAAAAGTTGAAGCAAGAAAATAATAAAGTTAGGAACTGGTTTTAGTGAAATAAAAAGCAAAGAAAGAAAAGAAATGACCAGTGAAATCAAAATATGCTTTGCCAAAAAACAAATAAAGACTAAACAATAAAATAAACAAAACACAAACACTATTAGGAATGAAAAAGACAGACCTACATTTATAAAGCACATTTTAAAACCAAATCAAATTTAGGGACCAATCTAATAAAAATATAGATGCCAAAATCTTAAATATTATCTAAATGAGTAAAGTTGTGTATAAAATAACACATCATGACCTAATTCTGTTTATTCTGGAAATATAAGAAGAGTTCAATAATAGAAAACTATTAGGTATTACATAATGAACAGATGATAGAGAGAACCACATAATCATAACAACAGATGCAGGAAAAAAAGCATTTCATAAAATTCAACATTTATGATTTTTTAAAAATACATTTAAAAAATAAATGAAGATAATTCCTCTATTGGATTATAAACCTTAGCCAATGCAATATACTGGAAATGAAGAAAGAAATTATATATATTGGCTACCTATGTGATTATTGTGGAATTTTCACTAACAGGAAATTTCACAAAGTGTGCAGAATACAAGGGCAACATCAAAATTATTAAGGTTCCTATACACCAATAATAATCAATTAGAAAAATGTAATAGAAACAAAATTCCTTTCCATTATAAAACAACAGCAACAACAAAATCACCATGAAGTCAGGAACAGACCTAAGATAGAAAGACTTTTAGAGGAATAATACTAAAACAGACTTGAATATGTAAAGATATATTCATGGATGCAAAGGCTTAATATTGCAAAGACGTCAATTCTCCCCTTAATTTTTTTTTTGTTTGCGGTACGCGGGCCTCTCACTGTTGTGGCCTCTCCCGCTGCGGAGCACAGGCTCTGGACGCGCAGGCTCCGCGGCCATGGCTCACAGGCCTAGCCGCTCCGCAGCATGTGGGATATTCCCGGACCGGGACACGAACCCGTGTCCCCTGCATCGGCAGGCGGAATCCCAACCACTGCGCCAGCAGGGAAGCCCCTCCCCTTAATTTTTAAATGTATACCCACAAGTATTATTTGAGTTTTATGAGGACCATAAGAAGCCTTTTTTTTTTTTTTAAAGTAAACTCAGCCAGCAAGTCTGTATCAGCCAGATTTCATCAGAATGTCTTATATTTACTTTCTGAGTCCCTATCTGACTTATTTGCTTCTAACTGGTTCCCAATCATGACTGCGCATTCACAATTATAATTCTGTAATCCATGCCATCTGGCTCTTTGGATTTTCGGTTCCCTAGTAACTGGCTTTGGGAGGTCCTGAACTCTGGTCTTACCTCCAAGCCTATACCATTACCCTATAGGGAACCAATCCCTGAAGCACTGCTAGCCTGCCTAATCCTGTTCCACAAAACAGTACATGACCACAGCCACTGAATGACTCTTAACTTAGTTCAATTTCTCTGTTTTACATCCAAAAACTTCAGGAAAAAAATTTTCATGCACAAATGCTTCAGTTCTTACTAACATATGTCTCATAATGGGTGTGCCACCATCCCTGATGTTCTACCCCTGGAAATGGGATTTTCAGGCCAAAATGATGACTCACTGAGGCACTATTTCTAGAAATCTAGTCATTTCTACCTAGGAGATTGGCCACTCTCAGGAGTGAATAAGTCACGAATAAGTTACCAAAAGGGAAGCTAAAGCTTCGAATGAACTGAAGTCTTGTGAGATTTTGATGAGTCAAAGCCAGTTTTTTTTCCAGAAGAAAAATAACCTTGGGTAATTTTCAACATGTGAAATTCTGATTCCTTCAGAATGAAAAAGCAACAGTACCGACTGTTTTTAAAACTTTTTATTACAAGACACCTGGATAATGATTGCAATGTATTCTTTAAATAAATAGATGGTACATATGAAACTGTAATTTATCTGCCAAACACCTTCATTTAAAAACAGTAAACAGCTCTAACAATTTGTTTACTTAGAGCTTCACTCTGACTTATTTTTGGCACTACTGTATTATATGGGGGAAAAAGTCAAATATTGAGTAGTACCTTCTGTAAAAGAACTATTTGAAAAGAATCTGAAATAAAATATTCTATGTCTCTAAGCCCAAGGAAAACAATAAAATGAGATGTAGTTCTATGATTGAGTTACTATAGAGAGTTAAAAATTTCATTTGTCCATGATAAAAAAAAAAAGAGATATTAGAAAGCAAGCAGATTTCATGGCTTTTTATGTGAGTAAAGAGGACAGCTGGATGATGCCTGAGCAGTGCTATTAGCTACACTGGTGGTTCGTCCTCACATTGTCTTTGCCCATTTTTCTCCAGACCCAGACAATCTCCCTTCTTTCACTCCCAACCCACCAGAACTTGCCTGTTGTTGGGTCCCATTACCTCAGCACTTTCCACTGTTTCAGATATCTAACAACAACAAATCAAGGAGCTGTTGTTTTTGCAGCGCACAATGCTTCTATTTCTGTCACTATGTCAACTTCATGGGCAATCAAACACATCAAGATTATCTTTATAGCATCCTTCCTACATTTTAGAGATAATTGTTTTGTCTTCCTTGTATTTCTGAATTCCTTATTTTCAGTTAGTTTAGCGTGAGCTTGTTCGTATCACCATCCACAGCCATAATCTGCTGAATAGGACTAACCCTCTGTCACCTTTGACCACATAAGTTTTGTGTGTGGTAAAGATGACCCGGAACACAGTGGTTTGAACTCACCAGATCCTTGGAACACCGCTATTTATCTATTAGTATCTGTTAAGAATTGGAGGAACTATAGCAATGATGATGGTTAGTTTTATGTGTCATCTTGACTGGGCCCAGGGTGATCTCAATGGTCTTTCTCCAAACTCAACTGGATATACACTCCAGGAGACAGTCTCTCTTCTTTCACTTCCAAGTTACCAGAATTTGCCAGTTTTGAGACCCATTCCCAGATATTTGGTTAAACATTATTTCTGGGTACCTCTGTCAGGGTGCTTCTTAGATGAGCTGAGATTTGTTTTTCAAATAAAGTTTTAACTTCTAAACATAAAACTTTATTACATTTCTAGTTAGAGCCTTTTGTGTGATATACGTAGGACCAAGTACTTAATAGAGAAGTCCTAATTTTGCCCTTGGGCTGATATGGTTTCCACCCTCACTCAGTAGATGGACACTTGTCCCCCTTCCCCACTCCAGTTTGAGGCCCTTGGTATCACAAAGAAAGTAGTAGTTATCTGGAGAGATGGGGCTCCAGTCTAAAATTCCCAGCACAGAGAACAAACTGAGAGAGGAAGTCTTCCTCTCAGGGCCTTCCCTGGGTTAGCAGAAGAAAAGAACACAGAAGTTTCCATGAGTGCCATACCAGGTTTCCGTATCTTTCAGACTTGGTAGGAAACCCCAAGGCATTTTCCCTACCCCACCCCAGTCTCTCTTCACCCTGGTGATTTCCTACTCACAATTATGATCCTACAGACTACCCCGTCTCCTGACCTTTGCCCCTCACTTTCTCCTCTAAGCAACTGGAACACACACTGCCCTCTCCATTGTGGGCGGGCCTCATCCAATCTGTTGAATGCTTGTATAGAATAAAAACCTCGAGTAAGAAAGAATTCTTTCTATCTTTGAGCTGGGAGATAGGTCTTCTCCAGCCTTCAGACTCAGAACTTAACTACCAGCTCTCCTGGTTTGTAGACCCTTGGATTTGCACTGGAACTGACATCATCAGCTCTCCTGGTCTCCGGCTTGCTCACTGAACATCTTGGACTTCTCAGCTTTGCAATCACATGATCCAATAATAAATCATATATATACAACAAATAATTACAGAATGCCTACCACGAGCCTGACAGTTTTCTAAGCAGTAGAAGATGGAATCGGGGCTTCCCTGGTGGCGCAGTGGTTGAGAGTCCGCCTGCCGAAGCAGGGGACAGGGGTTCGTGCCCCGGTCGGGGAAGATCCCACATGCCGCGGAGCAGCTGGGCCCATGAGCCATGGCCACTGAGCCTGCGCGTCTGGAGCCTGTGCTCCGCAACAGGAGAGGCCACAACAGTGAGAGGCCCGCGTATCGCAAAAAAAAAAAAAAAAAAAGATGGAATCAGTGGTCAAATATCTCAATCTGGGATAGAAGCCTGCCTCATACTCACATCACTGAACTGAGGAGGGTTCTGTCAGCCAGCTTCCTTTGTAACCTCTAGTGAAGGACTAGACATTCATTCATTTGGTCAACACCACATGTTAAGTATCTATTATTAGGTACTCTTCTAGGGGCTAGAGAAACGCCCCTAACTTCATGGAGTTTAAAATGTAATGGGGCATATAGACAACAAACAAGACAGACAAAATGCATAGTTGCTGAGAAATAATTTTCCATGAGTCTCACATTTCCACACATCTTGTGGTCAGAGGTACTGACTGCCTTTGTTCTGGGCTATTTTCTCAAGGATGTTTATATAGAGAAGAGACTTGGAAGAGACAGTCTCTTGTTCTGGAGCGAGGTCCGCTTTTCTTACAGCCTTGGATAAAGTGATAGTGATAGGCTTTAGGGGTGACTGAGACGGAAAGTCACTACAAAGTTGTCATAGAAGGAGTGACATAATTTGATTTGCAGTTTAACAGAATCACTCTGACATCTGGTTTGAAAATAGTTCAAAGGGGACCAGGGCAGAAGGAGAGAGTCATGAGTTTGGAAGATGAGGCAGAGAAGGAGTATGTAGCTAGAAAGGGAATGTTTCTCTGAGTTGGAAGGGGAGGTAAAAGAGTGATGTTCTTTGGGTAAAGGCATTTTTCCATTTCATATTGAAAACTCTGACTAGTGTGCTAATTTTCTCAGTAGGATTCTTCTTTAGTTCACTGAACTATAACTGTATAACCCTAATTAGTGCTAAGAATCTATTAGGCAATAAAAATTTCCTCTCTACTTACAGAGGAGCACATGTCCTATGTGCAAAATTAAGAAAAAATTAATTGTGATTATGCCAAGTTAGGATCAATTAACTGATAACTTGCCACAGACACTGAGAATTTTAATGTTTTCTGTTGCATCACGAAGCAAATAAAACCCGGGCTGAGTTTTTTGTCCACTAAGATATGTCAGTACCTATGATTTTCTGTTCAGAGGAAAGCTTTATCTACCATTGCAGAAAGCAAAAGTCGTGGCTAGGAGGGAGATGGTCACAGGTATCCAAATCACTGTTTTCCAGGAATCTTTTCTTTCTAAGCCAGTCATCTCAATATCTCTGAGATAAAATCTTACAATGAACTCTAGCCAGTTCACTGACATGATTAACCTCATATCCTCCAATAATATAATAAACCTCATATAAAGACTAAGGCAGGGGGCTGGTGGTGCAGTGGTTGAGAGCCCGCCTGCCGATGCAGGGAACACGGGTTCATGCCCCGGTCCGGGAAGATCCCACATGCCGCGGAGCGGCTGGGCCCGTGAGCCATGGCCGCTGAGCCTGCGCATCCAGAGCCTGTGCTCCGCAACAGGAGAAGCCACAACAGTGAGAGGTCCGCGTACCGGAAAAAAAAAAAAAAAGACTAAGGCAGGAAGGAAGGAGAATTGTCACGGCAAGGAAGCAATGTAAACCCTCGGTAAAAATCAGGAGAAAAGAGAAATTTATTTTTATAGAATTCATCATCATCCATATCTTTTTAGTGCCCTAGGGAGGTATATTTCCTGACGAGGTGGCATCATTCTGGCCCACACATCCAGAGAGCATTTGTGGTTGAAATTCCCCCAATGAAGACATTCTTTTCCCCCAAACTCGACAATGTCCTGAATTCTTGATAAACTACTCTTTGAAAAAGCCCCAGATAACACATGAATGTTTTAACTATTCATCTGTCATCCATCTATCCATTTATCATTGCAACAAATATTTATTTAGCACTCTGTGCTGGAGGATACAGTGATTTACATGGAAAGTACAGAGATGTCTAAGATATGATTTCTGAAGAGAAAATCTACATGCCAAGAAAGAGCACATTATGTGGTAAATTCACTGTTTATACGTGCTTTGATAAAGGTTCTTACAAAGAACCATGGGAAATGGAAGAAACAATAAACCCTGCTTTGATGGTGACAAAGGGCTATTGAATTGTGCATTTAAGGGTGAGTGGGATTTATTCAGGAAAACAGGCAAAGCCAGGGGCAAGGTCATCACAATTTCCTCTATCAATATCCCAAGTATGTAATAGAGGTGTGAAAACTTTAATACACTCCTCAAGAGAGCTGATTCATGTATTATTGAAATCTATGCCAGTGGATTGGTTAAATAGTATAATGAGTATAAGAAATAGTTCTTCATTTGTGAAATGAGTGATATTTAAGATATAGTTGGTTAGAAAGACTTGGCAGACCATGAGGGATTCTGTCCCGAATTAACTACAAACTTATTTAGAATACAATTCCTTATATGAAATGTAAATGCACACAGACCAATTTACAGGGACGGAAACCAGTTGTTGGGGGAGGGGATTAATTGGAAAGGAGCATCGGATTGTTTTCTGGGGAGGGAGGAACGAAAACATATCGAACTGTATCTTATTTGTAACAGTGGTTACATGGGTATATAAAATTATCAAAATGCTACAAACTAACATTTATGATTGTATTTTAATTATATCTTAATAGTAATAAAAAATAAGAAAAAAATACCATTGCACCCTCCTCAAAGTAAACTTTTCATGCATGGTACTAGTCAGAAGGTTTAAGGATAGATGTTTCCCCATGCTTTGAGAACAGTCTCTGATAGTTTTTGTGACAGCTCACTAATAAATGCAGGGACCTTTGGCAGACTTTGGTCTCAGATTTGCTTTCATTGTAACTAACCATCTGGCCATTAGTTCACAGAGAGGCTGGCAGAAAATCAGTAACTACCCCTACCTCTCTGACATTTACCAAAAAAAACCTGACATTTGCTAAACAGCTAAATTGGCTTAGGTAAATTTGCAGCCATGAACAACAGTGATTCTCTAGGTGGAAATTTGAAATCAAGTTAAAAAGGGAGGGCAGCGCATAAGCGAAAGGAGGATTTTAAGGGAATCTATCTTTCCGCACCTCTCTAAGAGCTAGTCAGCCAATTTTGCAGATGTGCGGAGCTCTCTTTGGAACAAGTACCACAGGCCCCATATCTTCTATCCCCACAAGGCCATATACTGTCTTACACTGAATATTTCAATACTTGCAATGAAGTAAGGGAGAAATAAACACAGAAAAGTTTATTTCAGTTATGTGTTTGTTAATTTGTCAAACCAGAAAGTTGTAAACCCAAAAGAAGACAAAAGAAAAAGGAAGAGAATCCATGAAAAATATTGACGATAAGAAATGGACAGGGCTTCCCTGGTGGCGCAGTGGTTGAGAGTCCGCCTGCCGATGCAGGGGACACGGGTTTGTGCCCCGGTCCGGGAAGATCCCACATGCCGCGGAGCGGCTGGGCCCGTGAGCCATGGCCGCTGAGCCTGCGCATCTGGAGCCTGTGCTCCACAATGGGAGAGGCCACAACGGTGAGAGGCCCGCTTACCACCCAAAAAAAAAAAAAAAAAGAAATGGACAAATATTGGGCCCCAAGAACCTTGAAAATTCTGTTCCTGTCATACTCCCTTATATCCTCCGTATCTTCCTCTCTCCTCGCAATTCTTTCTCTTACCCCATAGAAACAATGAACTTGATTTTAAAACTACTGTTCTTAAGGAGGCCAATAAGAAAACTCATCATAAATAAGACTTAATCTGTGCTTGTCCTGGCGAATAAGTCAGGCTTAGTTTTGTTAAAACTCTTAAAATACCTTAAATGGTTTCCAAAGATAATGTGATCTAGAACTGAAAAGCAATACCTGTATTATATTTTCAATTTTATATGTATACTTTGAAATTTGGTACTATGCACCTTATTTCTCCACAAATAACAATAAAATAGTTTAGACTTGATTGAGGGCATTTTGTAGTGACTCTGATATTTCTAAGGTTATATATTTCCATCTTCTTTTTTTGACTGAATAAATAGAAAAAAATGAACATACGGTTGAAACCTGAATGCTTTATCATGAATCAAAAGATGGCAACCCTAAACAACTAGTTTTCCCTAAAGAATAGGAACTTGGGAGGATAGTAACAAAATACATTTTTGTCACATTCATTTTTTTTTTTTTTTTTTTTGCGGTACGCGGGCCTCTCACTGCTGTGACCTCTCCCGTTGCGGAGCACAGGCTCCAGACGCGCAGGCTCAGCAGCCATGGCTCACGGGCCCAGCCGCTCCGCAGCATGTGGGATCCTCCTGGACCGGGGCACGAACCCGTGTCCCCTGCATCGGCAGGTGGACTCTCAACCACTGCGCCACCAGGGAAGCCCCGTCACATTCATTTTTAAAATGTCAATACACAGTGAGCTTTGATCATAAGGCCAAGGAGGTGACAAGGGTGGGAGGATGGGTAATAATTCTGTTGACCTTTAACAGACCAGTTACGTTTGATGTGAATTTACATTTATATTTCCAGATGCATAACACTTGTGGCCCCTCAAAATTTAGCTTACTGCCAGAACATCTATGTTTTTTTGAAAATGCATATGATACTGGAATGTCCATTGAGCACCAGTCACACAGCTTGCCTAATAAAAGCTTCAGTTTTGTGCAATCTGTTCTACTACACCGTGTGCTTCAGGGACTTTGCTTACATATTCTAGAATGTTATTTAACCTAAAGATAAACAAAACTCTTCAAAAGAGAGTACAGAGGCTGCATTCTGAGGCTCAGGTCTTACTTTGTTCTTGGGTACAACTCAACCCACAGAAAGATTATTCACACCCACTCAAAGCTCCCAGCTGCACACCCACTATCAGGTACGTGTTGCTCAAAATGGCCTCTTTGTAAAACAGCAGGGCCTGGAAAGGAGGAACAGTACGTTCAGTCATTCTGCAACCACTGGGTAAAATGTTGATCTTTAGTCCATGCTGAAGAATGTCAGTACCTGTTCTATACAGTTGTGAAAGCCAGAGCAAATGAAATGCTATTGAGACAAAGTCATGGTTTAGAGCTTGGAATTCTTGATTTAAATTTTTGAGATTTTCTTGTAATAAAAATTATTAACTTGGTATTCCAACCTACGTTTGCATAAACATTCTGTTGTCAGTTTATAATGTGTTTTCCATGGCTAACTGGCTTAATAAGCCTGCACAAACTGTATCAAAATGTTAACACAGAGTTGAACTAAAACAAAAAAATAAATTTATGTGTTATATTAGGCAACAATTTTACATGTAAAATTGTACTTTTTAAGTATTTTTGCTGTAAACCTGATCTAAGTGGAGCCCACTGTAGAATAAAATGACTGGATCACACTTATTGAACTCCAGATTAGGAATGCCAGACTACATGAGCTGATGAGCATGCAGAAAGACGATGGGATAGAATATTTTAAATCAAGGTTTCTCAGCCAGAGTATTACCACTGAATATTACTATTACAATAACGTTTGTGCCTGGGTAATTCTTGGTTGTAGGGGACTGTCCTGTGCATTGCAGTACATTCACCAGCATCTCTTGCCTCTACCCACAAGATGCCATTAGCCCCAACCCTTCGTAACAATCAAAATGCTTCTAGATATTGTCCCCTGCAGGGGGCAGGGGAGAGAGGTCAAAATCACCCTGTTGAGAGTGCTGTTTTAAATCAAGACAGTTCTACAATATCCTGAACATGTGGTTACTAGTTATTTAAAACTAAAAAACAAACAGACAAAAAAGCTCAGTATTAACACAAAACAATGCCACAACCATACACAAATCTTTGGCTTGAAGATACTAGCCACTGTCAATAGGCAATCTATTGCCTAAATTTTCTCCAGTATATTGATATATGATTTTTTAAAATGGAGTCATATTTATCTAGATGGATTTTTATTTTTACATAGGTTTTCCTATTGCTCTTTATTCTCTGTATTAATAAGTCTGAGTGTTTAGAAAAGAGACATTTTTCTCAAATTTCCACTTAACCTTACAGGGAAAGTGAAATCTGATTAAATATTGAGTCTCACTCAATTCTCTGAAACCATCCATAATACTGGACTTGGAACATGCAACTTACATTGTTCTAGATACAAAACTTTCTAAAATTTTGCTTTCTAGAACAAAAGACAATTAATCAATACTATATTGCATGCAAACTATTCTCCTGTATATTTTAGTTCAATTTCCAGCCTCACAATTTGCTTTGTTGTTGTTGTCATTTAATTTCTAGGTTTCTAACTGATGCCTTTTAAGACCCTGAAGTTCCCTCTAAACCCTCCCTTCCTTTGCACATCCAGAACCAGTGCAATTTAAAGAAAAGTAACACTTAAGTAGTGGAGGGAAAGAATAAAAGAAATTTACGAAGAGGAATATAAATCAAGGAGAATATTACAATACTTGCTTCTTTCCCTGGATGGGAAAAGTGTTGTGGACAGCTGGGCTTTGTCCCAGCACAGACTTTGTGAGATGAGAAGAAAGTTCCCACCCCACCCTCACGTGGCACCCACCTGAGCCTGGAAAAAGTCCCAAGTCCTGAGAGAGAGGCAGGTGAGCTGTGGGATGGATGCATTTTCTCAGTGAGAAGTTCCCTCATAAGAATGCTTTCATAGATCTTTCTTGTGATTTTCTCATATGGGGGAATTCAGATGCTGTCCAAACATTAATGAAATATTTATCATACTGAGCCTGTCTCTTCGCTTCACAGAGAGAGAAAAGGCTTGAACTGCTTAGTTTACACTGTCATGGTTGACCTGCAGGAAAAGACTGACTCACTTCCTGTATGCTCTCAGGAGATGGAAGGCCTGAGGCCACAGAGAACACACATGTCACCTGTACTCATGAACTTCTCAACCTACTGACTTTCATAGCCAAATCAAAAGTTGTTTCATTTCTGCACCCAAACAAGAGAGGACTTCGGCAGTTGTATACATTCATTTAGTGTTGTCTGTCACAGTACTTGCTAGTAGAAGGTGTCGTCATGCTTCATGAACATAAGTCCTATCATGTGTGATATACGAAAATTCAGTGGAAATACTAAAAGTGCTGGTAAGAAGAGAGAGATTTTTTATTAAAAATAAAAGATCATAAAATAATTGAGAGTTATGAAAAATGGTGATGGTTGGGTAGGGGATGAAATCTTTGAATTCAGGAATAATTCTGAAAGCCAAAGAGGTTTCCCGTGCAGAATGAGAAAAGTATGGTGTCCACACAATCTTCAAAAAGTAAGAGAGAAAAGTGATTATTGGAATTTAAAAATGTTTGAGCCTCAGTATCAGGTGTCTGTGAGCTCAGTGTTAACTCAGGAAAGGTCCATGTGTTTGCATAGTTTTATATGGACCTTGCAATGAATAGACTTAAACGTGGCCTTTTGAAACATAATCTGTTCTTCGAACTCTTTTATATTCGATTTGCTATAAACATCTGCAACTCCTTCTCGTGTCTTTGACCTGGTAGTTTGAGTACAATTTTATGCTTGGAGAAGAAAAAGAAGAAAGATATTGTTTCTTGTTCATTTTGCTTTGGTGGTCCAAGTGCATTTAAAGTCAAAGAACATATGACTAGTAGTAATCAGTTTATTAGCCTACTCACTGGATTTCCAGATTCTGTTAATAGTATGACTACTTTACTAGCCAAATAAGCTCAGAACTGCCAAGTCATTCGTGTCTTTAAAAAAAAAAAAAACTAATAATGTGAGTACTTTTCAAAACTATTTACCTTGTTGTGTGGGCTTAACTGGTCTGGCCTCGATTTCTGTGTACAGATATTAAGGACAAAGTTTACATTCAGATTAGCGTGTTCTCACACATACTTCATCTCTGGGTTCAGTATTCTGTGGTTTCTAATTGGGAAACTTTAGCTACAAACAAATTGAATACGTAAATTCAAATTGAATTGAATTTTTAAAATTCTTTCTTTGCAGCTAAATAAATCTCTTCCTTCCCTTTCACTTTAATAACTGTACTTAATCACTTGCCAAATTACGTAGATTTTTACCTCTGAAACATCTTTACAATCTTCCCCAACTTATACTTCAACTATTTCTTCCGAGATTTATTTTGCTTGTGCCGTAACTGGCATCACTGCCCAATTCTTTCCTAAATTCAAGTGTCAGTTTATATTCACACACACAGCTCTGATCACACACTAAATCCCTACTAAAATATGTGAAGGCTTCCAATTGTCTAATGACGTTAAATATAAACTCTCCTGCTCATTTCATGGCTACTAGCAATATAACTGTCACTTCATCCTTCCTATCACTCCAGCTTCATCCCTCAGCTCTTTCTGCAGTTTTTCTGTTCATTAGATAAATGGAATATCTCAGTACATGTTATTCTCCTGCTTGGAATTTCCTGGATGCCTATTTCCACCTGTCAAAACATTACCCATATTTACAAATCCATCACAAATGCCTTGTCTACTTTCCCAATTTCTCCCAAGTGGAGGTGACTGCTCCCTGATTTTGAGATGAGCAGTCCCTATAGAACTTTCTTTGTACTCTTTTATGGCATTAACCTAATGCATACCAGCTTGTACTCTATAGTGTGTGCCTCCTGACTAATGCCATCTACTAGACGATCAGCTCCTGAAGTGCAGCAATTAAAATGTATTCATGTTTATGTCTTCTACAGTGCCTGGTACTTAAGCACTTAGTGAATATCTGTACAATTTAAAAAAAAAAGAATGAAAAGTAGGGTCAGCCCTCTTGCGAGAACACCAAAATCACAACTAGCTGCTGGACAATCATCGACAGGAAGACACTAGAACTCACCAAAAAAGATGCCCCACATCCAAAGACAAAGGAGAAGCCACAATGAGATGGTAGGAGGGGCGCAATCACAATAAAATCAAATCACATAACAGCTGTGTGGATGACTCACAAACTGGAGAACACTTATACCACAGAAGTCCACCCACTGGAGTGAAGGTTCTGAGCTCCACATCAGGCTTCCCAACCTGGGGGTCCGGCAACAGGAGGAGGAATTCCTAGAGAATCAGACTTTGAAGGCTAGTGGGCATTGATTGCAGGACTTTGACAGGACTGGGGGAAACAGAGACTCCACTCTTGGAGGACACACAAAAAATAGTGTGAGCATCAGGACCCAAGGGAAGGAGCAGTGACCCCGGGGGAGACTGAACCAGACGTACCTGGTAGTGTTGGAGGGTCTCCTGCAGAGGCAGGGGGTGGCTCTGTTTCACCATGGGGACAAGGACACTGGCAGCAGAAGTCCTGGGAAGTACACCTTGGTGTAAGCCCTCCCAGAGTCTGCCATTAGCCCCATCAAACAGCCCAGGTAGGCTCCAGTGTTGGGTTGCCTCAGGTGAAACAACCAACAGGGAGGGAACCCAGCCCCACCCATCAACAGTCAAGTGGATTAAAGTTTTACTGGGCTCTGCCCACCAGAGCAAAAGTCAGCTCTACCCACCACCAGTCTCTCCCATCCAGCCCCTTAGATAGCCTCATCCACCAGAAGGCAGACAGCAGAAGCAAGAAGAACTACAATCCTGCAGCCTGTGGAACAAAAACCACATTCACAGAAAGATAGACAAGATGAAGAGGCAGAGGGCTATATACCAGATGAAGGAACAAGATAAAACCCCAGAAAAACAACTAAATGAAGTGGAGATAGGCAACCTTCCAGAAAAAGAATTCAGAATAATGAAAATGAAGATGATCCAGGACCTCAGAAAAAGAATGGAGGCAAAGATCGAGAAGATGCAAGAAATGTTTAACAAAGACCTAGAAGAATTACAGAACAAACAAACAGAGAGAAACAATACAATAACTGAAGTGAAAACTACACTGGAAGGAATCAATAGCAGAATAACTGAGGCAGAAGAATGGATAAGTGACCTGAAAGACAGAATGGTGGAATTCACTGCTGCAGAACAGACTAAAGAAAAAAGAATGAAAAGAAATGAAGACAGCCTAGGAGACCTCTAGGACAACACTAAACGCAACAACATTCACATTATAGGGGTCCCAGAGGGAGAAGAGAGAGAGAAAGGACCCAAGAAAATATCTGAAGAGTTTATAGTCGAAAACTTCCCTAACATGGGAAAGGAAATAGCCACCCAAGTTCAGGAAGTGCAGCGAGTCCCATACAGGATAAACCCAAAGAGAAACACACTGAGACACATAGTAATCAAATTGGCAAAAATTAAAGACAAAGAAAAATTATTGAAAGCAGCAAGGGAAAAATGACAAATAACATACAAGGGAACTCCCATAAGGTTAACAGCTGATTTCTCAGCAGAAATTCTACAAGCCAGAAGGGAGTGGCATGATATACTTGAAGTGATGAAAGGGAAAATCCTACAACCAAGATTACTCTATCCGGCAAGGATCTCATTCAGATTCCATTGAGAAATCAAAAGCTTTACAGACGAGCAAAAGCTAAGAGAATTCAGCACCACCAAACCAGCTCTACAACAAATGCTAAAGGATCTTTTCTAGGCAAGAAACACAAGAGAAGGAAAAGACCGACAAAAACAAACCCAAAACAATTAAGAAAATGGTCATAGGAACATACATATCGATAATAACCTTAAACATGAATGGATTAAATGCTCAAACCAAAAGACACAGGCTTGCTGAATGGATACAAAAACAAGACCCATATATATGCTGTCTAGAAGAGACCCACTTCAGACCTAGGGAAACATTCAGACTGAAAGTGAGGGCATGGAAAAAGATATTCCATGCAAATGGAAATCAAAAGAAAGCAGGAGTAGCAGTACTCATATCAGATAAAATAGACTTTAAAATAAAGAATGTTACAAGAGACAAGGAAGGACATTACATAATAATCAAAGGATGAATCCAAGAAGAAGATATAACAATTATAAATATATATGCACCCAACATAGGAGCACCTCAATACATAAGGCAACTGCTAACAGCTATAAAATAGGAAATCGACAGTAACACAATAATAGTCGGGGACTTTAACAACTCACTTACACGAATGGACAGATGATCCAAAATGAAAATAAATAAGGAAACAGAAGCTTTAAATGACACAATAGACCAGATAGTTTTAACTGTGATTTATAGGACATTCCATCCAAAAACAGCAGATTACACTTGCTTCTCAAGTGCACACGGAACATTCTCCAGGATAGATCACATCCTGGGTCACAAATCAAGCCTCAGTAAATTTAAGAAAATAGAAATTGTATCAAGCATCTTTTCTGACCACAACGCTATGAGATTAGAAATGAATTACAGGGAAAAGAACGTGAAAAACACAAACACATGGAGGCTAAACAATACGTTACTAAATAACCAAGACAACACTGAAGAAATCAAACAGGAAATCAAAAAATACCTAGAGACAAATGACAATGAAAACACGATGATCCAAAACCTATGGGATGCAGCAAAAGCAGTTCTAAGAGGGAAGTTTATAGCTATACAAGCCTACCTCAAGAAACAAGAAATTTTTAAATAAATGATCTAACTTTACACCTAAAGGAATTAGAGAAAGAAAAACAAATGAAACCCAAAGTTAGCAGAAAGAAAGAAATCATAAAGATCAGAGCAGAAATAAATGAAACAGAAACAAAGAAAACAACAGCAAAGATCAATAAAACTAAAAGCTGCTTCTTTGAGAAGATAAACAAAATTGATAAACCTTTACCCAGACTCATCAAGAAAAAGAGGGAGAGGACTCAAGTCAATAAAATTAGAAATGAAAAAGGAGAAGTTACAACAGACACTGCAGAAATACAAAGCATCCTAAGAGACTACTACAATCAACTCTATGCCAATAAGATGGACAACCTGGAAGAAATGGACACATTCTTAGAAAGATATGACCTTCCAAGACTGAACCAGGAAGAAACAGAAAATATGAACAGACTAATCAGAAGTAATGAAATTGAAACTCTGGTTAAAAATCTTCCAACAAACAAAAGTCCAGGACCAGATGGCTTCACAGGCGAATTCTATCAGACATTTAGAGAAGAGCTAACACCCATCCTTCTCAAACTCTTCTCAAAAAACTGCAGAGGAAGGAACACTCCCAAACTCATTCTATGAGGCCACCATCATCCTGATACCAAAATCAGACAAAGATACTACAAAAAAAGAAAATTACAGACCAATACCACTGATGAATATAGATGCAATAATCCTCAACAAAATACTAGCAAACAGAATTCAACAACACATTAAAAGGATCATCCACCACGATCAAGTGGGATTTATCCCAGGGATGCAAGGATTCTTCAATATATGCATATCAATCAATGTGATACACCATATTAACAAATTGAAGAATAAAAACCATATGATCATCTCAATAGATGCAGAAAAAGCTTTTGACAAAATTCAACACCCATTTATGATAAAAACTTCCCAGAAAGTAGGCATAGAGGGAACCTACCTCAACATAATAAAGGCCATATACAACAAACCCACAGCAAACATCATTCTCAATGGTGAAAAACTGAAAGCATTTCCTCTAAGATCAGGAACGAGACAAGGATGTCCACTCTCACCACTATCATTCAACACAGTTTTGAAAGTCCTAGCCATGGCAATCAGAGAAGAAAAAGAAACAAAAGGAATACAAATTGGAAAAGAAGAAGTAAAACTGTCACTGTTTTCAGATGACATGATACTATATATAGAGAATCCTAAAAATGCCAACAGAAAACTACTAGAGCTAATCAATAAATTTGGTAAAGTTGCAGGATACAAAATTAATGCACAGAAATCTCTTGCATTCCTATACGCTAATGATGAAAAATCTGAAAGAGAAATTAAGGAAACACTCCCACTTACCATTTCAACAAAAAGAATAAAATACCTAGGAATAAACCTACTTAGGGAGACAAAAGACCTGTATGTAGAAAACTATAAGACACTGATGAAAGAAGTTAAAGATGATACCAACAGATAAAGAGATATACCATATTCTTGGATTGGAAGAATCAATATTGTGAAAATGACTATACTACCCAAAGCAATCTACAGATTCAATGCAATCCTTATCAAATTACCAATGGCATTTTTTACGGAACTAGAACAAATCATCGTAAAATTTGTATGGAGACACAAAAGGCCCCGAATAGCCAAAGCAGTCTTGAGGGAAAAAACGGAGCTGGAGGAATCAGACTCCCTGACTTCAGACTATACTACAAAGCTACAGTAATCAAGACAATACGGTACTGGCACAAAAACAGAAATAGAGATCAATGGAACAGGATAGAAAGCCCAGAGATAAGCCCACGCACCTACGGTCAACTAATCTATGACAAAGGAGGCAAGGATACACAATGGAGAAAAGACAGTCTCTTCAGTAAGCGTGCTGGGAAAACTGGAAAGCTACATGTAAAAGAATGAAATTTGAACACTCCCTAACACCATACACAAAAATAAACTCAAAATGGATTCGAGACCTAAATGTAAGACCGGACACTATACAACTCTTAGAGGAAAACATAGGAGGAACACTCTTTGACATAAATCACAGCAAGATCTTTGTTGATCCACCTCCTAGAGTAATGGAAATAAAAACAAAAATAAACAAATGGGGCCTAATGAAACTTAAAAGCTTTTGCACAGCAAAGGAAATCATAAACAAGATGAAAAGACAACCCTCAGAATGGGAGAAAATATTTGCTAACGAATCAATGGACAAAGGATTCATCTCTAAAATATATAAACAGCTCATGCAGCTCAATATTAAAGAAACAAACAACCCAATCCAAAAATGTGCAGAAGACCTAAATAGATATTTCTCCAAAGAAGACATACAGATGACCAAGGGGCACATGAAAAGCTGCTCAACATCACTAATTATTAGAGAAATGCAAATCAAAACTACAATGAGGTATCACCTCACACCAGTTAGAATGGGCATCATGAGAAAATCTACAAGCAACAAATGCTGAAGAGGGTGTGGAGAAAAGGGAACCCTCTTGCACTGTTGGTGGGAATGTAAATTGATACAGCCACTATGGAGAACAGTATGGAGGTTCCTTAAAAAACTAAAAATAGAATCACCATATGATCCAGCAATTCCACTACTGGGCATATACCCAGAGAAAACCATAATTCAAAAAGACACATGCACCCCAATGTTCATTGCAGCACTATTTACAACAGCCAGGTCATGGAAGCAACCTAAATGCCCATCGACAGACGAATGGATAAAGAAGGTGTGGTACATATATACAATGGAATATTACTCAGCCATAAACAGGAATGAAATTGAGTCATTTGTTGAGACATGGATGGATCTAGAGACTGTCATACAGAGTGAAGTAAGTCAGAAAGAGAAAAACAAATATCGTATGTTAACGCATGTATGTGGAAACTAGAAAAATGGTACAGATGAACTGCTTTGCAGGGCAGAAGTTGAGACACAGATGTAGAGAACAAACATATGGACACCAAGGGGGGAACACTGTGGTGGGGTGGGTATGGTGGTGTGCTGAATTGGGAGATTGGGATTGACATGTATACACTGATGTGTATAAAACTGATGACTAATAAGAACCTGCAGTATAAAAAAACAAAGAAACAAAAAAAACAACTAATACTAAACTTTCTTTGGGTTATTTGTATGGAAATATGTTAATATAAATGTTTCAGACATTACATGAAATTTCTAAAAATCTTGGATGTTCTGGTATAATGTTATAAGTCATAATTCTAGTTTTTACTTTAAAATGTATATCTCGGAAATAACTAAATTTCCTTGTCAACTGCATTATTATGAACTTTCATCAAATCTTTAACCATGGTCATTTTTAAGTCTTTTGTCATTTACAGACAGTTCTGGGTATACCCTGATGCTTTTGCAAATATGTTCCTATAAAAGGGTTTCATCTTCAAGGAATTCACAGAAAAGACTCTGACAAGTACAGGTTTCTGGTAACTGACTATACTGCTGAACTGAATGAATAAGCATTTTCAGAACTCTAATGGAAAACTGATGATTTCATAAAAGTGCTAACAAAGGATCAAGATGAAAAAGAAATTAATTACATGGGACTGAGTGAACTGATGAGGATGATTATAATTTTTGTGACTTTCTGTTTGAATAAAAAAAAAAATCCCACAAGGACTCAGAGGCAAAAAATATACAAATCAATTTTCACTGCAAAGTAAAGGAGCTGTTACAGTGGAGGATTACTGGAAGGAATGTCAATATTATGACATAGTATGAGTGTGTTTCATGTGTGGTAATTGCAATCATTGTTGCTTTTGTTGTGTTTATCCATTTACAATGCTTGGTGTCAGTTTATTTATCTCTTGTAAAAATAAAATACAGTGTGTGTGTGTGTGTGTGTGTGTGAAAAAGAAAAGTAGGGTCAGGAACTTGAAGAAACATGCAAGTATTCTTTCATTCACTCAATAAATATATTTTGAGTATATATATCACTTGCCAGAAACTCTCCTATGATACATTTCATTCAGCACTAGGGCTTTTCCCAGATGGAAGAAATTAATATTACGTGTTTGCCAATAACAGACAAAAATAAGCCAACTTTACTTTTAGAATAATCTACAACATCGTTTTCACCAACAAATCTGGCAGATATAATGTCTCATAATGTTAAAATACGCAAATGAAATTAAATCTCCCTATGTGTCAATTTATTATTTCTGTATAAAAACCATGGTATGTGGATGCAAGTTTTCACCTTCTAGGATATACTTAATGCAAAACAAACATATAGCTCACAGCTGACAGCTGACAGCTTTGTATGATTAGTGTTGGAAAAACTCCGTAAAATTAGATTTGTTAGCTCCGTAACTCTAGGTTATGGTAACTTTACACCAAAGTAACTGTAGGCATACAGGCAGGAATAGATCTTCTTTGCAAAAATCATTTTACTGCACCCACTACTTTTTACTGGCATATGTGTAAATTACTTGAAATTAAGTTATCAAGCACCAAAAATTGGTATAGTTGTGCATATGTGCCCAAACATACATCTGACTACATGCAAATGTTTTCAACCAAAGTTTGTTGAGGATTGACTGCTGCGTGAAATACAGACTGGTTGTGAGTTCTAGGCCTCACTGTTCCTAGCTAGGCTTTATTTACTAGAGGTAAAACCTTAGTCAAATCAATTAACTTTCACAGATTTAATTTAATGAGGTGAAAAATCACAAAATCAAAATTAGTTTTGAGGGGCTTCTGCCGTCTGGGAAGAGAGACTTTCAGAAGAGGGATTAGATTTACTCTCCTGACTAAAACAATCCCCAAAATCAGACAATGTATTTGAAACAATGAACTTAAGGACCCTGGACATCAGGCAAAGAAAAATAGTGATCCCTGTGGATGGGAAATAAATGAAGTGATCCTTATAATTGCCCAGCTTATTGCCTCAAAAGAGTTTCCAGATGGTATTACAGGGAGGGGGAATCCATGTGGAGCTTGGTGGACTCCCTGAGGTGAAGAGATAAGGCTGAGAGTCTAAAGAGACCAAGAAGATGTAGTTTCAAGACAGAGTACTGGAGAGAAGTGAGCTACACAGAAAAAGAACACTGGAGATCTGCAGAAGGTCGCTATTGAATATTCATTAGAGTTTAGATCAGTGTGGGCATGTGAAGAAACTGCCCACAGACAGAGACAGAGCCACCTGTGAGGATAAGAGAGAACAGTTCCTGAAACTCAGACATGACAGGGAATAGCGCCTGTTCCCACCAGCCAGACTAGATACCAATGAAACAATAACTCATTCTTTTACTTTTTATTTTTTTTTAATTTTATTTATTCATTTATTCTTGCCTGTGTTGGGTCTTTGTTGCTACATGTGGGCTTTGTGTAGTTGTGGTGAGCGGAGGCTACTCTTCGTTGCGGTGCACGGCTTCTCACTGCAGTGGCTTCTCTTGTTGCGGAGCCGGGCTCTAGGCACGCAGGCTCAGTAGTTTTGGCACACGGGCTCAGTAGTTGTAGCTCGCGGGCTCTAGAGCACTGGCTCAGTAGTTGTGGTGCAGGGATTAATTGCTCCACGGCATGTGGGATCTTCCCAGACCAGGGCCCGAACCCGTGTCCCCTGCATTGGCAGGCGGATTCTTAACCACTGCGCCACCAGGGAAGTCCCAATAACTGGTTCTTTGAGAGGATCAATAAAAGCAATAAACCTCTAGTCAGACTGATCCCGAAAAAAAGAAGATAAAATTATCAATATCAGAAATTAGAGAGATAATGTCACCAAAGATTCTACATATATTTTTTAAATGACAGGATTATGAACAACTTCTTGCAAATAAATATGACAAATTTGAAGAAATGAACAGTTTCTTTTTTTTTTTTACATCTTTATTGGAGTATAATTGCTTTACTGAACAAATTTCTTGAGAGATAAAACTACCTAGTTTCACTCAAGAAGAAAAGAAATAGATAACAGGAATAACCCCATATCTAGTCAGGAATTGAATTTGTAGGTAAAAACCTTCATACACAGAAAACTCCAAGCCCAGATGTCTCCCTGGTGAATTCTACCAAACGTGTAGGGAAGAATTCATCCCAGTTTCGCTTTAACTCTGAGAAAATTGAAGAGAATGGACTATTCCCTAAATCTTTCTATGAGGCTAGCATTATTCTTTAATCAAACCCAAAGGCATTACAAAAGCTAAAACAAAAAAAAAAAAACAAGCAAAATAGAGCTGACTATCCCTCATGAATAGAGATGCAAACACTTAAACAAAATCTTAGGAAATCAAATCCAGCAATACATTAAAAAATGAAAATACATCATGACAAAGTAGAGGTTATCCTATGAATACAAGGTTGATTAAACAGT
Organism: Phocoena phocoena; assembly: GCF_963924675.1. Taxonomy (NCBI): domain Eukaryota; kingdom Metazoa; phylum Chordata; class Mammalia; order Artiodactyla; family Phocoenidae; genus Phocoena; species Phocoena phocoena. The sequence goes on along the minus strand of NC_089221.1, from coordinate 67,095,108 downwards.
CAAAAGTCAATCAAGGTAATTCACCCTAGTTGTTCATATTCATATACATGTCAAAATCATGTGACATCCAAATTAATGCAGAAAAAGTATTTGATAAAATCAAACAGTCATTTCTGATTAAAAAAACTCTTAGCAAAATAGGTATACAAGGGAATTCCCTCAACCTGAAAAAGGATATCTATGAAATAACTACAGCTAAATTATACTTAATGGTGAAAGACTAAATATTTTCCTCCTAAGAACAGGACCAAGACAAGGATGTTCAGCCTCATCACTTCTGTTCAACATTATACTAGATATTCTAACCCTCCAGGTTCATCCATGTTGTTCCAAATGGCAAGATTTCCTTCTTTTTTAAGGTTGAATAATATGCCATTATGTATATACACCACATTTTCTTTATAGAGGGTAAGCCCCTTTGGACACTGGTCTTGGCAATGATTTTTTAAAAATTGACACCAAAAGCAAAGGTAACAAAAGCAAAAATAAACAAGTGGGACTAAATCAAACTAAAAAGCTTTTGCACATCAAAGGAAACCATCATCAAAATGAAAAGGCAACCTAATAATGAATATGAGAAGATATTTGCAAACCACAAAACTGATAAAGGGTCAATATGCAAAATATACAAGGAACTCATACAACTCAATAGCAAAAACCACAAATAACCGAATTGAGAAATAGGCAAAGGACCTGAAATAGCCAGTTTTCCAAGAAGACTTACAAAAGGCCAACAGTACATGAAAAGGTACTCAACATCACTAATCATCATGGAAATGCAAACCAAAAGCACAGTGAGAAGCTGCCCCATACCAGCTAGGATTATTATCAAAAAGACAAGAGACAACAAATACTGGCAAGAATGTCCAGGAAATGGAACCCTTTGGGTAGAAATATAAACTGATACAGCCACTATAGAAAACAGTATGCAGGTTGTTCAAGAAATTAAAAAAAAATAAAAGAAAGAAAAGAACTACCATGTGATCCAGCAATCCCAGCTCTGAGTATCTGTCCAAAGGAAACAAAATCATTATCTTGAAGAGGTATCTGCACTCCCATGTTCATTGCAGCATTCTTCACAATTGCCAAGGTATGGACAATCGATTTTTAACAAAGTTGCAAAGGTGGAGAAAGGATAGTCTTTTCAACAAATAGTAGCAGAAACAATGAAAATCCATATGCAATAACATGAACTTTGATCTCTAATTCACACTATAATAAAAGTTAACTCAAGACAGATCACAGAACTAAATGTTAAACCTAAAACTATAGAACTTTTAGCAGAGAATTTAAGAGAAAATCTAAATGACCTTGGGTTAGGAACCAATTCTTTAGACACTAGAAGTATATCCATAAAAGAAAAAATTATAAAGTAGACTATTAAAATTAAAAACTTCTGCTCTCTAAATGACGTTCTTAAGAGTATGAAAAGACAAGCCACAGATGGGGAAAATATTTGCAAGGCATATTTCTGATAAGAGACTTGTATTGAAAAGATATAAAGAACTCACAAACTGCAATTGTAAAAATCCAAATAACAAAAAAAATGGAAAAAATATTTTGAACAAACACTTCTCCAGAGAAAATATATAGGTAACAAATAAGCATATGGAAAAAAGCTAAACATTGTGAGCTATTAGAGAAATGAAAATTAAACCCACAATGAGATATATACCTCATGGAATGGCTATGCCTAAAAAGACTGGCCATACCAAGTGTTGACAAGGATGTAGAAAAACTGGCACTCACATACACTCTTAGTGGAATGCATAATGGTCAACCACTTTGGAAAACAGTTTGGCAGGTTCTTAAAAAGTCAAATATAAACTTATAATATGATCTAGCCATTCCATTCCTAGGTATTTACCTAAGATAAATAAAAACATATGCCTATACAAAGACATGTACATGAATGTTCAAAGAAGCTTTATTTGCTATAGCCCTAAACTGGGAAAAACCCAAATGTTCATCTCAAAATAATTATAGTGAGTGAAAGAAGCCCAACAAGGAGTACATACTATATGATTCCATTTATATAAAGCTCAGAAAAAGCAAACTAACTTATATTACAGAAAGCAGGTCAGTGGCAGCTAGGGATGGAAGGGCCAGTGAGGAAGAATGGGGGGGAGGGTGAGATTACAAGGGACACAGGAAAACTTCTACTGGAATAGATTTATCTTGATTGTGTGATGGTTTTACTGGTATAAACATATATTACAACTTTTCAACTATACTTTTAAGGTCTGTGCAATGTATCACATGTCCATTTTACTTCAATAAGGTTATTAAAAATTTTTCTTTAAAAACCCATTAACTTGCCCCTAAACTACAATAAACACACATATATTACACACAGACATTCTTATACAGAGCATACTGTGAGACCCACTAAAGTAGACTAAAAAAAGACGAAAGGAAAATATGCACACACTCAAACCATTCTGCTTCTAATCCCAGTGATGAAGAGTCAGATGAAAACTTCTCAGGCATCCTTCTTACATGCAGTGCCTACTGCATTCCATTACACCATAAACCCGATCGTTGGCACGCACTTTACTAGATGTGTTTGTCATTGTGCAAGACAATGGAATATCAAATTTTGTTATGTTTCTCAGCAAAAATTAAAATGGTTTCTATGATGAGGTTCCACTCTAATTTCTACCTATTCCATTGCTTTTTGGATGTTTGAATGTGAAAATCAGTTTCTACCTTAAAGGTCTGCACAGTCTCGTGGGAAATTCAGCATGTAAGCATTTATAATACAATGTTGTTACGGCTATACAGAGGCAATTGATTTTGCGCAGGGACAGAGGGTTGGGTAAAGCTTTATTGAGGATGTGAAATTAGAACGGTGACTTGAATTATATGCTGACATTTTCCTACAAAGGAGGAAAGAGATTACTTCAGAAAGAAGGGTCTTCCTTTGATGAGAAGCACCTTCAAAAATAATACAGTAGGGGCTCCAGAAATTCCTCCTTTCTAGCTCCTAAAACTTTTAAACTGCCATCTCCAAGCTGTTGACTGACTACCAGTTGCTGGGCTTTTATATAGTTATCTCACTCTGTCTTACATTAGCTTTGCAGAGTGGATATTATTATCCCTATCTTACAGATAAGGAAATGTATAAATCACTTTAGGCTAAGGTGCTATGTGGTCTTAGTGGTTTACAGCAATAAGAGTTTGTTTTCTGCTCACATCATAGGCCTCCATTGTGGATAAACTCTTCTGGACCAAAGCTGAAGGAACAGCCCCTATCTGGGACATACTGATCTTGTGACAGGAGAAAAGACCAATAATGGAACCACAACATGGCTCCTAAGACTTCCGTTCACATTCTATTGGCTAAAGCAAGATACATGGACAAGGGGGACATAACGGCTGGAAGTCTAATCCCCTCTTAGGGAGATTGTACCATGAGCCACGTACCGTGGGAAGGGATGTATCATTCTCTCACTGCAAGAGGTAGCAACTATTTGGACCTTCAGAGAAGGAAGGTTCAGGAAAGTTTGTGTAACTTGCAGGCCATGTAGCTTAGTAGCAGAGCCAGGATTCAAAACTGTTTGTTTACTGTCAAAACCTCAGCTCTTGGGCTTCCCTGGTGGCGCAGTGGTTGAGAGTCCGCCTGCCGATGCAGGGGACACGGGTTCGTGCCCCGGTCCAGGAAGATCCCACATGCCTCGGAGCGGCTGGGCCCGTGAGCCATGGCCGCTGAGCCTGTGCGTCCGGAGCCTGTGCTCCGCAAGAGAGAGGCCACAACAGTGAGAGGCCCACGTACCACAAAAAAAAAAAAAAAACCTCAGCTCTTTACACTATTCCACACTGCCTCTATCATGGATCTCAAAAGGGCAAGACAGGTCAAGACTAACTTCAAGTGTGAGGAATGACCTTGGGATGGAAAAGAGAATCTACATATTATGTGTGGTGTGTTTGTGTGTGTGTGTCTCTGTGTGTGTGTGTGAAATAGGGTAAACAGAGACACAGAGATGTGAACTGGACAGAAATGAACAAACAGACTGATTGCTTTCTCTTCCCTCAGTTCTAGAACTAGAGGAAAAGAGAAATTCTCTATTTCTCTGAATTTATCACACCCTTCCCCCGAATACAGAGAAAAATATTAAATAGGGGTTTGAGGCTATTTAAGACAGCCTCAATGTACAGCAGTACATCACTTGGCATTTATTAAGTACACCATGGATAAAGCACTAAACTAAGTCCTCTAGAGGAGACACCAATCAGATTACAACCCATATGAACCAATATTAGAACTCAAATAACTCAAACAACAAATCCTCCAACCCAACAAGGGCTACTTCAGATGCATGGCTAGTTGGGAAGGTACCCCACACACAAGTTAATTTCACCTAATGTCAATTGCTAACAAGAGTCTGCAAACTCTGACACACTGTCCCTCTGTCAAGTCCTTCCACTTCCAATTCTGCCGGGGCAACTCATCTTGCCCCTGGTTTTCCTTTCCTGGAGTCCTTTAGCACATGAGCATTTCCATATTAAAACTGAGGGAAACGCAACATAGAGGAGCTGGCCTGCTTGCCTGGAGCTTTAGCATAAATCAACAGAAGAGGGAGGAATTCAGTAATCATCTGAGCCCCAGTCATTCTCTTCTGTCCTTGGAACAGTTCTGACTGAATGCCATTTCTTCCAAATTCATCGTTAAGTGAATAAATGGAAGAGGCTGTATATAACAAGCCAGAGACAACAATTATGTGGCATTCTACGCATGATAGAACCGATAAATTTTCTGTCCTTTTAAAAGAAATGCTGTCACTTTAAGTCTGCACATTAGGCAAGTTTTAAGAAGCCGGTTGCTAAAGGTATCTAGGGAAACCTGGCAAGAACTGTTTGTAAGTAAATCTACGTTATATCATATAGAATAAGTCAAGTACCAGTTGGCAGAGTTCAGGAAAGAAAAAAGACGTAAAAGATTAAATTGTATTTTAAGGTTGTATGGTGTGATGCTCAGCTTGACCATGGCTGTGTCCACCGCTGGGAGTTCAAATATGTCATGGGCCGCAGCTTGTGAACTACTGGGAAATCTATTTGCATGGAAGCCTCATGGGACTCCTAGGAAATAACTGAACCTGTATTCTTTTATGGGGTTCAGATATCTCAGGTCTGCCTGGAAAACTGGAGGAGCTGACAGAGTGAATGGGGGAGGACAGGAGGAGGGTGAGGAGTATGCTGACAGCAAGTGCGTCCCACAAAGGACAGCAGCATTCGCGGTGAACTTGGCTCAGAGAAAACACACTGAAACATACATTTGCAGTGACGGTAGAAGGGAGTTTTACGTATAAAACGAAGGTGCAGTTTCTCAGTGGCAGGTGCTGTCCATGCCCACTCCATTTACTGGCAGCCATGGTGGACATTCCCACACAGGCGGCCAGCTCTCTGTTTCTCAGTCTTAGGGCTTTCTCCAAAGCTATGGGAGTTTTCCCAGTGCAGCAGCATAGCTCAGAAATGCTGGAGATTTAACACCCTCGGGAGCACCCCTCAACAAATGAGAAATGGGAGTCAGCGGATAAATACCCAAGCTTCCTAGATACTCAGCGGACAAGACTGTGGTGTATTCCACCCAATATCTCAGACGGCCCCTAATCAGATGGAGCCCCTGTTTCTCCACATAACCAGCTTAGTGCTTCTTCCTTTTCTCTTTCTCTCCCTCACTCCTTTACTCATGCTTACTGGAATATCTCACAAATCAACAACCTGCTCCCAAATCCTTGTCCTGGAGTTGGCTTTTGAGGAATCCGAACAGTGATACTCACTGAACTCCATGTATCATTGGGTCCAAATAACTCAGCTTTTGAATTCCATTAAAAGGGTATAATACAAAGCTGGGGAAAAGACACTTTGCCCACTCTGCCAGACTTTCTCAAAGCTCCCAGCACCATGAAGATTCAAGGTGGTGACAAGGAGAGAAAGACTGACAGAACAGTGAGAGAACAGAGTCCTTGCAAAGCAGTTCCAAAGAGTGGTGGGGTTCAATATGGGGTTCAGAGCAGAGGCAGCATCAACCGCCCCACTGGGGTGACAGATACCACTTAAAGACACCAGCTGAGGGCTGTGAATCAGTGAAGAGATGTGGCACGGTGTATGTCCCACAGGAAGAGAGTAATCAAGGGCATGTTAATATGCTTGTATGCTTACTGATGTGTTGCTTAGATAAGGAAAATTTTGAAATTATAAATTGCAATAGGGAAAAATAAAATCTGACACGGAAATAAAGATATTCTGTATCTCTCTATGGATCAAGGCAGTTATAGTTATTTCTTCCCTGCTGACAGGTTTTAGGAAATGAACATCCAAGCAGAGCACAGACTGCATAACACAGATGGCTAAGAGAGAATGAAAATGAAGTGGACCAAGGAAGAGAAGAGTCACCAAGGTTATTCTCCAAACTGAGCTCTGGGTGAGGGGTTAACTCCAAAGTTACTGTAAGGAATAGATGCGGAAGGTTAAAGGAGGTCCATGTAATAATTAAAACACCTAAAAGAGCAGTAAGTTGAACTACCAGGATATAGTTTAGAAATTCCAATTTGGGAGAAAAATATTATCTGGAGGAGTTGTTAAATTTTGCTTAACAAAACAAGGACCCAGAAGCTATAAAGGAGATAATAAACACACTTCACTATATCAAATATAAACATCTGTAGACAAAAAGTCTACACAAAAATAAAACGAAAAATGCACTGGAAATATGTGAATATGCTAGATATATTTGTATATAAAATAACATTAATATTCAATATAATAGATATAATTATTTGAATAGAAATACTAAAATATTTGGACATAATACGTTTAATTTGATTATAAATAGTTACTATAAATAATATATAAAGAGCTTCTATAAACCAGTAAGTGAAAGAAAAATAACCTAATTTTAAAATGGATATAAGATTGGGAGTAGCCAATTCACAGAAGAAGAAATCCTGGTGCTCAATCAACATAAAAATGTGATCTTTCCCTCCATGGTCCTTTATCCTTTCTGATCTCCCATCAGCATCTTTCTGCTTCTTTGGCATGGGCTCTGGCCTAGGTTGTCAGTCATTTGGTTACTGATGATTACATCGGGGCCTGCTTGTAGGAGGAGGATGTTAAATAAATTCTACTTTTCCTGGTCCAGCAACAGGGTGAAAGAGATACAAGGCAAATAACCCTCTACCCCTAAGATTGACAGTATCTTACGGTGTGACTCCAGATACTTTATTAGAGACTTTCTTTTCTCTATTCTTACTAAGAATGGTACTGTTGTCTGCATCTGAGCATAATTACTACAGTATGCTCATGTTTTTTTCTACCTTTTAAAATAATCTATTCTATCATCAGGAAAGTGTATAGGGGAAGGAAGCATCAAAATCCCTAGACCACTAAAAATTTTAACAAATGCATATTCAAATTTTATGAGATAGATTTGTAAATCATTTTAAGGCAGTAAATATATTTTAATTCCTTTTTCTTTTATTCCTCTATTATTATTGATATCATCATTATTCATCTATTTGATGTGACAGAGACAGAAGGGGCTGAGTGTCAGAATCTGCCATACTGACTGTGGTTTTGTCCACTTCCTCTTGAATTTTTAATATCTTTGGTTTTACATATTTAACAATTCAACATTCATGGCTGTGGATATTTTCACTGTGAAAATTTAATATTCTGTCAATATTTTGAAAAATTTGCCTCCTGTATTATGACTTTTGCATGGTGTTTTCTGATATTAATATCAACAACCCACTGTCCTTCTCTTGGCATTTGCCTGGCATACCTTTCACTCATTCTTTTATTTAGCCTTCCAATTTCCAAGAAACTAGTCTTAATAGTGCCCACACAGTCTCTGCAAATATCTGTAAATCCAAATAATGAATCAAAACAGGTCTCCCTTTTTGAGAATGAGTTGACAGAGAAAAATACCTTTTTTATTGGACTGGGGATCTAGTTGGTCATAAAAGGGCAGGAGAGCGTTGGTGGGAAGGCAGGGACCTTTTGCTCTGCTGAGTGCAGTGCTTGTAGCCCTTGAAATTGTAGGCAGTCTTTTCATAATTATGTGATTTGGGGCAGTTTCTGCAACCTCCCTGTCAGGTCTGTCTCATCTGTAAAATGAAGATGATGACTATACATACTTTCTGGGATAGATGTGAGGATTAAGTAGGTTAATGCATGGAAAACTGACCAGCACCTGGCATGCTGTAAGTGTTCCAAAAATGTGAGGGAACATCACGGTTCCTAATGTTACTCATGTCACAATATATGCTCCATCCAACTGTTTTCCACTTTCCCTGCACCTCCAGAGCTTCCCTGTGGACATTTAGGGGTAGCTGTGACAGGTGAGAGCTGCAGCTGTCAGTAGGAACTTGAGCCCGTGGAACTGGGTTTGCCATTTTGTTTTGAAGATTTAACTGAACAGAAAATGTTGTGTTGGCATCATTTTTTTCACAATACAAAAAGATGTATGGAAACAGACCACCCCAGTCCTCCTCAAGCCCCCCTTCCCAATGCAAATTTTGTAAATAGTTTCTTACGTAGCTTTTCTGAAGCCTTCCATAAACTCTTAAAAATAAAAATTAAAAAATGAAGGAAGAAAAAACAACCATGAATGGTAGTGTCTCGCCTTTACACACCGTTCTGCACTTAGTGACACCTCTTGCCTATGGCATAGACTTTCCCTATCATAAATTTACCAGCAGTCTATTGATGGACATTTAAGGTATTCCCTGGTTTATTATTTTATTTGCAAAAAGAAAAGTCACAATGAATATCCTTGTACATGTGGATCTATTTTCTGAAGAATACATTTTTAGAAGTAGAATTCTAGGCCAAGAGTATGAGCATTTTTAATTATGGTAAATACTGTCAAATCATCCTCAGTGGAGATCATTCTAATTTACATTCCCACCAGTGGTGTGTGAAGGTAGAAAGCTGTCTTCCCCACACTTTTACCCTTGAAGCATATAAGCAAACCTTTTTAACTTTGCCAGTGTGATAGCTGGAAACAGTATTTCATTATAGTTGTAATTTACTTGTCTTTCATTAAGAATGAAAGTAGGTGTGTCTGCGTTTGCCACCATCATCTAGCAGCTGTGTTAGTGAGGATGTATGAGAACGTTAGTCCCAGCTTAGCTGTGGGTTTTGAAACACTATGGTTGGCAGCCTGAACTTTAGCTGTTTTTTTTTTTTGCTCATCACAAATACTTTAAAAATCAAAATTGCAGGTTTCCTTAGCCTCATTTTTTGTTTCTTTTATTTCATACTTTTTTTTTTTTTTTTTACCAATTCAGTAACATTTCTAAATCACAGTGGCCCAGAAGTTCTCAGGGAGTCTTTTACACTTCTATTAATTTTCTTTTCTGTGAAAATATACTAAGAAAATATAAAAAAGGAAATCCTTTTCTGCGTGCCTGCAGCAATTTAAATGATGAATGGTTAGCTGGGAGAGCAAGGCTCTCAAAGCAGGGGAAATCGGATGATTAGGTTCTGTATTTTAAATTAGGAATATGTACACTGAATACATAAGCAATCAGATACCCATTTATGCAGAAGTAAGGAGAGCTCAATGTTAATCCATTAATTACAAAGGAATCCAACATAAAAATGCAACTTTTCCTCAAAGAATACAACTTTCTTTAAAGAAAATTATAATGTTTAAGTCATTCTGCTCAGGACTAAGTATAAATGAACAGACACATGTTTAGACAAAGAAAGGACAAAGTATTTTCAGTGTGAAAACCTGAACCATGAAATAACAACGAATCTGAATATGGTGTTCACGAGAATCATTTCTCAGTGAGGTGAGTGCCCCTCCAACTAGTATTTATAAATTGATATTTCTGTTTATAATCTAAACGTCACATAGATTTTCTAAAAGCTCTCTTGCCATACTTTGTTGCTCAGTTACAGGATGTGCAATGATAATTCTGGAATCAATGGGTTGTGCTGGACAGTTTTATTGCTACATTAAACTGGTAAACAGTGCATTTCCCCCCAGTGTCTTCTGTTTCCTATAGTCATGTCCCTTTCTCTATTGAACAGATTCTGGTTTAATCTAATTTTTCCATAATGATTCATCCTAACCTTTCACTGGAATTTCTACAGAAATTAAAAAGATTTAAACACTTCAGAACATGCCTCTGAAGATGCTGTGTTGGATAAATTTTATTAGTGAAGAGAATTAATAGTTCATCAAATTATTGCTTTGACTGCCAGATTTGTATATGGCAAAATGGAAATTGTTAAAAATAATGTTATGCAATATTAATTAAACCTAACAAAGGAACAAGTTAATGTAATGAATAGAGCAGCATTGAACCAGGCTACACGGCTCGGTTTCTTTACCAAATCTCTACATACATACATACATACATGCATGAATACATACATACATACATACTCTACCTCTCGTACTCTTAACAGTTTTGACCCAATGTGATCTTTTCAATAATCTCTTTCCCAAAGCAATAATAATACCAGTGGAGAAAACACTTGAGGGAGCATCTGTCCAGTACCTTCACCTTCTTATGGAAACAGCCTTTCTCCATCATGCACAGTTTAAGAGGAGCCACTATGGTCAACGAAATCCTCCCTAAGCCCTGGCCATAGAGATGGGCACCTGACCCAAGCTGGTTTTGAACTTGGAACCAAAGAAATAATCAAGCAGTCTCACCAAGAGATTGAATTTGTGAGAATGTAAAGCTAAGGAGCTATCAGTGGTAACAGAAGATTAGAGGGAAGAAACAGAAAGAAAATCACTTGTGACACTAAAAGGTAAGACAGAGAAGGGCGCAGACAGTACACTTCACTCTCAGATGGATAGGTCAGGGAAGGCTCATGAAAGAAGTGGCATTTGAATCATCAAAAAGTCTACAAACAATAATTGCTGGAGAGGGTGTGGAGAAAAGGGAACCCTCCTACACTGTTGGTGGGAATGTAAATTGGTACAACCGCTATGGAGAACAGACAGTATGAAGGCACCTTAAAAAACTAAAAATAGAACTAGCATATGATCCAGCAATCCCACTCCTGGACATATATCCAGAGAAAACCATACTTTGAAAAGATACATGCACCCTTATGTTCACTGAGGCACCGTTTACAATAGCCAAGACATGGAAGCAACCTAAATGTCCCTTGACAGAGGAATGGATAAAGATGCAGCACATACATACAAAGGAATATTACTCAGCCATAAAAAAGAATGAAATAATGCCATTTGCAGCAACATGGATGGACCTAGAGATTATGATACTCAGTGAAGTAAGTCAGACAAAGAAAGACAAGTATCATATGACACCACTTATATGTGGAATCTAAAGGAAGGAAAAAGATACACATGAACTTATTTACAAAACAGAAACATACTCACAGACTTAGAAAACAAATTTATGGTTACCAAAGGGGAAAGGTGGGAGTTACGGATAAATTAGGAGGTTGGGATTAACATACACACTACTATATATAAAACAGATAATCAACAAGGACCTATGGTATAGCACAGGGAACTCTACTCAATATTCTGTAATAACCTATTGGGAAAAGGATCTGAAAAAGAATGGATATATGGATATGTATAATTGAATCACTTTGCTGTACACCTGAAACTAACACAACATTGTAAATCAACTATACTCCAATATAAAATTAAAAATTAAATTTAAAAAATAAATGAATAAAATTATGTTAATCACCAAAAAAAAAAAAAAAAAAAAGAAGTGGCACTTCAGCTTGACTTAACACATGGGGTAAGAATGAAAATTCATGCTTTATGTGTACCAGAGGGTGCTCTGGCGCGATTTTGGAACTTTCTCTGTTGTCTTCCCTTCTGAAGACCCTCATTTCTAAGTTACAAAATAGTTATTTGGATATATGTATAAGCATGTGTGTGCACATGTGTATGTGTATATTTATGAATAAAGTTACATGACTAAGGATATTCATTGCACATTTACTCTCATTAGTAAAAAGAAATGTGAAAATATATTCATGTGTTTACAATATGTATGTCTATATACACAGAATCATGACTACATGTTATGACATAGAACGGGGAGGAGGTCCATGAAAATTGTATTCCAAATGCTTATGTATCCTTTGAAACATTTTTCCAGCATGTACCTTCCTGATCGTTATTCTTAATTTGGTTTTTCATTTTTGAAAAGTTATACCTGAACACAGTTTAGAGTTAATAGCTTGTTCTAAAAAACAGCATGTCTCTGACCTCCCATGTACCACTACTTCCTGATTTTCAGAGGCAGCCATTTTTAAATCATTTTAAAACTTCTAAATTTATTTTTGTTCTGACTAATTTACTTAAATTGCTTCTTCTTGATCTTTGAGTTTTAGACACTGTTGACTTACCACTGTGCAGACAAGGCTCCCATCACATGCATTCATCCTGCCATCTCCCCTTGCCTCAAGATAATCAAAACATAATTTTTATTAGATCAATGTTCATTTTTCAGCTGTAGTATACTATTTAGTATATACCATGATTACTTTGCCTTTTCTACACATTTTACTGTCTCTATTGTTAATAAGCATCTTATTTTTGTGCGCTTTGTTTCTTTATAACTTATTATTAATTGATTTCTATACTATTCCCCCACCCATTACTTAAATCTCCTCTAAATTAATTGAAACTTTTTAGGCACTCAAATTTATTTTCTAGAAAAAATTTTTCCTAGAGCCTGATGATAAGCTTCAATAAAGGCCAATTATTCTTTTGAACTTTTTCCTAGAGATTCCTTTTTCTTCTGTCTTATGTTGGATGTCTTTCCTGGATCCTGTGTCTTCTGATTCTTGGTTTATTTCTTTATTTTAGGCATACACTTCACTAATATCCCTGGAGAAAAACATGGGTTCTAAACTTTGGGGGGTCTTGCATTTCTGAAAATGTCTTTAATCTTGTCCCAACCTTGAGTGATAGTTTGGCAGGACACAGATTTCTAGATTAGAAGCCATTTTCCCATCAGAATTTTAAAGTGGTTTTTAGTTTATTCTCTTTGTCTCTAATGTTGTGAAATTTCAAGGTAATTTCAAAATAGTGTGTCTAGGTATGAGGCCTTTTGTTTTTCATTCCTTGTATCAGATACAGTATACATTTTTAAATCTAGAAAATCATAACTTTCAATGCTCAGAATTTCACTGAATTATTTCTTCTGTGATCTTCTCCCACTTCCCCACCCCAAACTCCTCAGATGTTGAACTTTCTACATTGGTGCTCTAATTTTATCTTTTATTCTTTTTTTTTTTTGCTATATTTTCTGGGGGAATTTTTCAACCATTCCAACTTTTCTACAAAGTATTTCATTTCTGTTCTTTCATATATTTTTAATTTCCAAGAGCTCTGTTATATTCTATGAAAGTATTTTGTTTTACTGGCATTCTTTTTTTATTTTTTGGACACAACATATTTTCTTATCTCTGAGTGTTTTGAAGAGAACTGGGTTTGACTCATTATTGTTTTTCTCCTTGTTTCATGTATCTCTTTCCTCCAAATTATTGGGGGTTTTTAATTGTTTTGTTTCTTTATTTTGGTTTATGGCTTTCACATTGGAGGCTTTCTCAAATACTTAGTGATCCTTGACTGTCTGCTCAAATTTATGACTAAGCCGTCAACTGTTGATTAGAAGGTTTACATGGAGCTGCCTCCATAGGTATTGATAGGTATTGAATGTGAATTCTTTTCAGTACTGTCTGCCTAAATTAGTCCACTGGGTGACCAATCAGACCCCTCAGAGACAGCTTCTTCAATTCTTGCTTGAGGATATAAGCCTAACAGCCAAGCTTAGCGGGTCAACATAGAGTACCTAAATCTTCACTTCATTCCCTGTTTACATGGGGCATTCTGTTCTCCACGTGCCTTAGAACGGAAACAGGACAGAGACCTTCTATAGAGAGCAAACCTGCCACATTGGGGAAGAGCAGTGATGAGCCTCACAGAGAGGAGGAAAGAACTAGAGGACTAACTTTCTTAAAAAACTTTCAACCCAAACCCTTGTTTTCAGCGCACTTGCATCTCCACTTCCAGCACTAGCCAGCAACAGCAATTCTGGAGCCTTTTCGAGGTCCCATGGTATAAATCAGTTTGCTCTTTGCTTTCTCCACTGTGTGATTGGGACTCAGCTTTCTGGGATCTGCTAAGTCAGTTATAACTCTTCCGTCTGTTCTTTAGCTTCCAACATTGCGTTACTGACATCTTCTCGTCTCTTCTCATTGTCCTTGTTTATTTACAATCTTAAAAAAAATACCTTTACTGTCATTTTTATTTTTTTACTGTCATTTTATTGCAGTTTCAGGAAGCAACAGAAGCTAATGCTTGTGCAACTCACTGTGTTTAACTTTCCAATTTGCATTTTATAGTATACTTTTATAGACTTTAATATTGAGGCTAAGCTAGCCATGTCTGCTTATTTATTGTAATCCCAAAACACCAGATTGTTTAACAAGAAAGTTGTAGACTTTCTTTTTCTTTTAACCAAATATGAATGGATAGCAGGCAATACAAATTCACTTTAGAGTAATTTTGATAAGGTATTTAACTCAGCCTCTGTCCTGGAACTTGGGTAAACTGAGTTTAAAATGTGCACTCTGATAAATATTGAATATTTGAACCCTAGCCTTTGGAATCAATGTATTGAAAGTTTTCTTCATGCTCTGGAGTAAACAAGAGTCCAAAAAATAAAACAAAAACCTGAACATCTATGACACCTGAACAATCTACCATTCATAAGTTCTCACTGCATTAAGTCTGAGACACTTAAATTAATTGAATACCTGCAACCCTATCCCCATAAATTATTGAGATTTAAATTCCTTTAAATGAAGAAAGAAATGAAATGAAGAAAGAAATGAAGGCAATTCTCCTTACAACTAACTACCATCTTAACACTGTAACTTCTTTTCCAACATATTAAATTCAAGGACATTTTAGAATGGTTTTGAAATCTTTTGAAAGATTTCCTACAGCTGTTTATATCTCAACCTAAGGGGATATACTTAGTGGTCCGTGAATATTTACCAGAGTATAAGACTTCATAGAATGTCTCAAACATCAGAGAAGCAGCTTCCCCACGTTACAGTTATCCATGCCATCCAAGCAGAGACCTCTTACCAAGTGGGTCATCAAAACACAGTGGGGGCCAGAGAGGAGAAACAGCCCTGCTCCACCTATGAAAGTGGGAAGGTCCATCTCAGGAGAGGGTGGTGATCAAAATCCAGGGATTCTCTCAGCAACTCCCATCATTTGGTACCAGATTACATTGACTATTTGTACAACAGTAAACGTCAGGATTTTTAACCAGTGCAAGCCAACTGATAGAGGTAAAGAGGCAATTTCTACAAAACATTCTCACTTGCCGAGGTTAAGATAAGCAAACATGCTGTAAGATTGTCTTAACAAAGATAGATAAGATGTGCGAGAATCTGTGGGGCTACATCCACTCTTCAAAAACTAGTCCCCTTATCATTTGGGGACACACAAAAACCTCTTGGGAAGAAAATGGTTTGCACAATTTGGAATCAGAGTCCAAGGCCATCTTGAGGTCTTAAGTAGCTGACTGGTCCCGAGATTCCCCAAGCTACTCTAAGTGTCATTATGTGACAATGGTTCTAGAATCGTAGAGACTTGTATTCAAATCCTGGGCCTGCCACCTACTAGCTGTGTATATATGGCAAATTTAGGTAACCTTTTTCATGGAACAAAATTGGAAGGGAATATTAGTTAGAATTCTTTTGATTGTAAATGTTAGTAACCCTACTAAAATTGGCTTCAGCATTAAACAAACAAAAAAAAAAGAGTACTAGTTAACAGAGTTTTTGGCTCTGCTTTCCTCTGGGTTCGCTTCACTTGTAGGAATATTCTTCCCAGGGAGTAGCAAAGATGGTCCCTTGCCATTCCAAGTATACATGCTCTCAATATTAGAAACTTCAGACAAAATGGCAAGGTATCTCCCCTCCAAGAACCACATGAATCTCCAACGTGGATTCTGGATGGCTTTTCTTGAGTTCTTTCTGTTGGGACAGTAACTTTGGCTACTGAGATTAGTACAGATTGGCAAATTTCATCTACGTCACACAGAAGTGAAAGCACAATTACCTTACTGCACCACTTGAATTACGTGGAGAGGTAGTTTCCAAAAGAAAAAGATTAAAGCAATTCAAAAAGCAGCCGACGTCCACAGCATGGTCTACTCATCCCTATTTTACAGAGTCACCATGACAAATACATGAGATAACTTCAGCAAATTCCCTGACACGGTGACTCTCAGCAATTATATTTTAAGACGCTTCCTTACATAGATAAGCCAATTCAGTCCAGGCATTTCACCTACTGACTTGAAAGTTAGCTTTCTGTGTTTTGCTTAGCAGTCTCTCAAGCATCTAATCAGATGTTGTTTCTTTAATTTCTAAGCACATGCTGAACGTGATCAGTTAAAGCTAGAACTTTCAAAGAAATAATCAAAAGTTCTTCCTTCCAAAACAAAGTCTGAAAACCTTAGCAATCAAAATACAGATTGTAAGCAATACACTGAAGTGCTAAAAAGTCACACACTGCCAAAGAACAGAAAATTGGTCCGCTTCAAAATAGGGAGCACCATTGAAGCAGTCAACCTTAACCTCCACTTGAACCGGCTGAGACAGTGGACATAAACAGCAATTGAAATGACTACAGACTTGTTGTGTTATAAAAATGCTCTATGCCGTCCTGAAAATGAAATCTAGATGTTAAAAACACTATGTTCTTGCTCTTTCAGCAAGTATCTTAAGATCCAAAAATTAGAGACCGTGATATTTTTCCAAGATCACTGTTCAAACTGCAAGGGTGGTTTATACACCCACGATTTTAACTATTTAGAGCTCCTCCCTTTGCTAGATATAAGATGATGTTTATTCAGTAGCTGGAATTGAGTATGTGCTAGATGACTTTGATATAATTTAAGGTTGAACTTGAATCCATATTTGTCTGCTGTTAGAAAGGGTGTGGCTAGTTGTGTCTTAAATGACTCAAGACTGGGTTGCCTATGTACTGCAATCCCCTGGGACTTCTGAGGGAAAGACAGTAAGATTAGAAATTCAGAGATGGGGAATTATACCAAGTGAGCACTTCCTAGTTTAGCTTGCCTGGAAAAGAGAATGCAAAAAAGAGGCTATGGGAAATATGGAATATTTTAATGAATACTTGATGAATGCAGTTTATGGAAAATTGGGTTCTAATATTTCTGCTTATAGATGAAGCAGTAAAAATTATCTTAAAGAGAGGACTCTATAGATCTTTACAACTCCAGCATGGCTGTAACTCACTGCTGCTTTCAATATATAAAAGAGTCCAAATTACTTCACATTTGAGAATAAAGGGCTTTCTCTGTCAGCAACTACATCATTTTCTGGTCATGCTCTCCTACACTTTTTTTGCAAAAGAATAGTGTAAGTACTGCAAATTATGTGAACTGCTTTTTAGAACATCAATTCCATTTATTTAAAATTTTTGATCTCATGCTGAAATTTAAGCAATGTGGCTTTTTATACTAAGAAATTGCTGTCATTATGCTAGTTTTCTTACTTCCAGCTACCATCCCTTGCTTTCAAAAACTGAAAGGGAATCTACTCTTAGCTTAATTATCAACACACACCTTTTTGTGGGGGGGAGAAAAAGATCATGTCCCAGGACAGCGATAACTACACTGTCTTTCCGGGAAAAGTCTTTTCCTTGGTTTTTTTGGACCCCTGACTCGACTATGTGTTACTTTCAGCCTTGGAAATGTCTTCAAAGCTTTATGGATTTTAACAAAGAAATCTTATGGGGCAGTTCCTGTTCTCAGATAGTTTAAATCTGGCAGTTTTGCATGTGGTTATACAATGAGGAAATTTGTTTTGCTGATTTCCTTTTTTGGATGATGATATGATTTACTATGGATAAACAGAGCCCTAGAGCTCTAAAGACCCTGAGAGTCCCCCAAGAGTTGAATAAAATTAATAATAGAGTAAAACCCACATCAGTATTTAAGTGGGAAAGAAAAACTAAGTACATATGTCATCAAGAAAAATTCAGTTCCTATTATGTGGGTAGCTATCTTGAATAATAACTGTCAGAATCACTCATCATTCATGGAAAGAAAGGAGGTAAGTAGTTTTTATAATAGATGACATAATCCCTAGGTAACAATCAATAAACTGATATGTTGAACCTTCCTATTAACAGTGGAAAATACAAATAAACTCCTTACCCTCAAGTAGCTTATAATCTAAAACTAGAGATAAAACGTATTAAAATATGCAAAGCAACAAAGCATCATAAAACTGATAAATAACAAGAAATGTTACAGAAACTCATCACTGAACTCAAAAGGCAGCATATGTAATTTTATGTTGAGAGAAGCTCACGAAAGGGGGTGAAGTTTAAGTTGGACCTTAAAGAAAGGGTGGGATTTTGCTACAGAAATGTACAGAGTATGTCTGGGTAGGGATAACAGAGTGATCAAACACATAGAGGAAAAACAATATTAAAGAAATAGCGATTAGTTAAGTTGGATTGGAATGGAAAGTTTGTGTGAGAGAAGTAGATTAGCTGCAAAGATATATAAAAGGTAAATTGTGTGAACCCTTCAATGCAGTATAAAGGGATTTAATCCCAAAGGCAAAGAAGATTAGTCTTAGAAAAGACAGATGTATGCAGGGTGAGCTGGACAAGGGAAAGACTGAAAACACAGGGAGCATAAACTAATCTTTGTGTGGTCCTTTCAGATTCGGTGCAATTGGTCTCACAGCGAATGCAGCCAGCCTGGTATCAGTGGAAATAGAAAGGAAAGGATGGATGCTGGAGATATGGCAAAGGAATGTCTGATTAGAGGAAAGGATATCGGACTTTCTGCGTCTGAGGGACTGGAAAAGTGCTGATATAGTAGCAAAAATGTGACATCAAAGGAATGGTTTATAAAGAGGAAAGAGAAAGAGTTTGGTTTTAAAAACGAGTTTTAATACTGATGTCCAGTGAGGGGCCCAGAAGCCGGAACTGGAGAAATATATTTGGTGTCTGCTTTCATAATAGGTGAAACCACAAGTATAAAAAGAGGGCCCAAAGGAAGTGGGTACATGGAAGAAGACCGAACCTTAGGACTATCTGAGCCTAAGGATAATATGGTAAAGGAAAAAGAGGCAGCAGGGAAGAAAGAAGCTTCATCCAAGAGATAGAGAGAGGGCAGAGAAGAACAGGATAGTGAGCTGGGACAGAAACTAAGGGTTGAGGGCATTTCCAAAAAGGCAGAGCTCGCCTCTGCAGCCGCATGTCCTCAGGTCACACATGACAGGTACACTGCCCTGCAGGTTCATCTACGTCAGTGTCCAGGGCGAAAATTCATTTGAGGGAGTATTTTAGGCCCATTTGGCTGCCCAAGTGAAGCTACAATTTCCCATTGTCCTCATCTATAGTAGCACCAACATTTTGATCTCAATAACTGAGAAAGAAGAAAGAAGGAAAGGAGGGAGAGAGGGAGAAATGATAAAATAATAAATAATGTAAGGTGCTATAGAAGAGTTAAACAGCATGAGGCTTGTCACAAAAAAAAAGAACAAAGTCTGCTGAGAGGGCATCTGTGGAAGAGACTCTGTATTCTTTAAGTAAAGTTGCTTTAATAGTTAAGAAGTCTGCATTTTTACTATAATAATTCAGGAAGAGAAGAAATCTGAGAATTTCCTACAGCCCATTACACTGAATTCAACTTTGCAGATTTCACTAACTGTTAGGGGGGCCTTTAATTTACATCACAAAATATGCATCCATAGCCACAAGTGTTACAGTTTTTATAGCATTGATTTTAAGTGAAAATGAAGGGAGTTTTAATCAGTGCTTTAAAGAAGTTTTCTCCTTATTAATTTGGAAGTGCTGTAATGACTTGAGTGGCCAAATTTGTGCCCAGTGAAAGCAAATAAACAAATACCAAGAGCTTTCTAACTGAAGAGCCACACTGCTGTACTTTTAAATAGTCACTGAAAAATTCTCAGGCGTAGAATTGAACTGTTCAGTGACTCTCTCCCCATATATCCTGTAATAATTAAAACCTCAATTCCACTTTGAGGAACATTTCACACCATCTTTCTCACTTTCTTCAAATAATAAATGTGGCTGCTAAATCAGCCATAGACTCATAAAGCTAAAAGAAATCTCAGGATTATCAAGTCCTAGGATCAGAATAAAGGATATTACCTAAGCCAGTTTAATCAGAGACATACATTTCGATAGTTTTAAAAATAACTTTAGGCTTTCAAAATCTATTGGCTTTGCGATGGGTAAAGTTATTACCTTGTAGGCTCATTCCTACAATTTCCTTAATAACACAGATTCTATGCTTATAATAAAGAGATGGAGAGTTTTCCTAAGACACATTTTTATGTATTAAATAAACGCATTCATACATACATAAGCAAGCAAGTATACCTAGGCCAGTTAAAATTAGGTTGGGCTGAACAAATGAGTCCCCAAAGAATAGTGCCCTACATAAGTATTTTATTTTTCTCATATTAAACTCTAGGGATGTCAGTGTAGATGATTAGGGCAGCTATGATCCCAACCTTCTTCCAACTTTGGTTTCACAGTATAGGGTCTACATTCCCAAGATCTCATGTTCCAAGATGACGGTCTCAAATTACATTTGCCCAGATAAATGTGTTTCTAATATTCTATATTATAAAAAAACTCTGTAATGAATTCATTTACAGGTAAACCTTTGTTTATAGCTCCCATTTTTCCTCAGAATAAATTCCTAGTGCCAAAATGTCATTCAGGAAAGGCATAACAAATTACGACTTTCCCAGCAGCACCTAACAGTACCTGTTTTGCCAACACACGCCCTTGAAAAAATTGAGTATCTCACTCCCTCAATTATTTGAGAGGTGAAAATATTTTCCGGTAATTTTGATTTTTACTTCTTTGATCTTAAGTGATCTTGAACAACTTTTGTGAATACTAACTACTCATATTTATTCTATTGCAAATTGTTCTGATACTCTGATAATTTGTTTGAAGCTGGAATGAGAAAATTACATGAAAACATTTTGCATATTATTTATATGCTCTATAGATATGAGATGCTGACAGTGTCTTATTAATAACAAGAATGTCTTTCCTTTCTACTTTTAGGACTGTTGTTCAGATCAAGAGAAATACTAAATGTGACAATGCTTTGAAAGCTTAATATATCTTCCATGGAGAATGCATTCGGATATACTCGAAAGTTGCTTAACTGGTTGACTTATTAACACAGATGGAAGATCTGTTAAGGAAGGTAAGAAATCAGTTTTCCCACTGTTATATCTCCACATTGATATGCATCCAGGTGTATGGCAAAAGTAAGTTCTTCTAAGGTCCCCCCCAAAATCACCATCAGCAGGAGGGAACAAACAGATTTGGGGGAAAAAACTAAGGTTTGAAAAAGAAATGGGGCTACTTTCTAGACTTCTAAGTAATTATCACTTTGGGTTTTTAAACTGACCTCACCTCTCATCTAAGAGAAAACAATACATGACACAGGAATTCTCTTAATAACCCTATTCTCTCTTTTAAGTTGTCTAACTCTCTATACACATCATAATTTGCCTTCCTCTGCGCTTAGGATAGATGTTCCTCTATACATTCCCTGTAGAAGCTCCTTTCTGGCCAAGGCTGCAACTAATCTGCAGGATTTTGTCTCTCAAATAGATACCTCCAGCTAAATCTCACTACAGACCAGCTAACCCGCATTGCCTTCAAACAAAAACTAAATTCGTCAATATTTTCCTGCATTTCAGTGTCCCTTAAGCAAATACACTGTATGCTAACATTTTGCCAAAGGCAAAACATCTTTTTTGTGTGTGACAATCAACAGTTCAAATGCATATAACTCATGTTAACAGGATATGCAGATTTGGGACACAAAGCAAAGAGGTGATGGCAATATCATCTTATTCTATCATTTTTATAAATCTTAATATATTCTGATTACACTGTTAATTTCAAAGTAGTATTAATTATGTTTAAATTCTATGTGATTTTATCAGAATTTGAATTAGTCTATTGGACTTATATTATTATTATTTTTATGCATGGTTTATTTTTTTGTATTACTTGTCATGGTGGCTGGTTATTTCGTGCGCTTGGTAAGATATTAACACAAAAAAAATTAGAGGATAAAAGACACTAAACAACTCCAATATTAAATATGCTTTACAGGAAATGAAATGAATAAGTGTTTCCAAAAATGAATATTCTTCAATAAATCATAATTATTTTTCTGGAGAAAAATCCAACATACTTTAGTCCTTGGCTACGGAAAATTATATGTTCCTGTCTGGGAGCAATGAAATGTTTCCTAAACGGCTTTGGAACTCAAGAATGCAGAGCACAGTATCTGCATGAAGGGCGGTTCTTTATGCAGTTGGGAAAAATAAGCACAATGATTCAAGTGCCATCTATAGGAAATGTTAAAGTATGGTAAGAGATTTTACAGCGTTGATTGATAAGTAAACTTTCGGTAATATATTTCTTATGCAAAATACGTTAAGACTTTAGGCCTTAATTCTGAAATGATTAAAAATTTCTCATGCAAGGAAAGCTCTGGACTTTAATTCTGACCTCTCCTGCCGTTAATGTTGGCTTCGTCTACAGATTGTCTCTACTCCGGGTCCATCACGGTAACTGAATGAGGCTGAACATCTGACGCATCAGTTGCGATCTTTTCATGCTGAGGATGTGTTATGAAGGCTGCCATTAACAGCTGTGATTGTTGTTTGTAATTATCTCTATTTTCCTCATAGGTGGTCTCTTGCTGCTACAACTTCCAAGCAATCATCTGCAATGTTGACTTCTCTTAAAGCTATGATGCTCAGAACTGAACTGCTTTCCACTTTATTTGTCTCCACTAGAAAAAAAAGAGCTTAATGACTGCAAATGTCAGATACGTATTGCTGAAGCTGCTGCCATACAATATGTGAAATGGGGAATGTTGGTTATTACTTCGATGCTTAAATAAGATAAATGTTTGATATTAAACTGAGGAAGGACTATGGCTAGGATGACAAGTTATATCTTGACTGAAAATTCTGACTGGTAGTGGCTGCCTTTGCCACTGAAGATTTGAATCTACATTTAATCCTAGAAGAAAAGCAGTTAATTATTCATTAGCAATGTCTACCCTCAGTACATGGGTGGTGATTCAAATCTATTCGTTTGGACTAAGAGATTCTAGACAAATCTGATTGTCATTGAGAGTGTTATATTATCTGTGTAATAAATTACTTTTAAAATCCAGCTGTAAGCAGTGTCATGTATACAGGTATAGGTTAACTCTAATCCTCAAGGTGGGGCATTCAGTTACCATCTGAATTGGTTTAAAGAGAAAACCATACTCTGGAAGTGCACTTAAGCCCTTCTAATATGTTATCAAAATCTTTATGAGAAATTTTACTAATCACAAAGAAATCTTAGCAGTAAGTTTTCATTGCTGACAAGGAACTCTAGTCAATACTCTGTAATGACCTATACAGGAATAGAATCTAAAAGAGTGGATGTACATATATGTATAACTGATTCACTTTGCTGTACAGCAGAAACTAACACAACTATATGCCAATAAAAATTAATTTAAAAAAAGAATGAACAGATGTGATTAATGTAGTAAATCATCTGCAAAAAGCTTGAGATATCTCTTATGGGGCGGGGGGAGCTGTTTTCAGTTTTTATTTCTGGAAGTGTAGCAAACGTAATAACTGTTAAACTTGAAACTGAAGAAAGTAATTTGCTTCTAGTAGAAGGCCTATCCAAAATCCTTTCTGTAATTTCTAACCACATGATTGAAAAATATAGTAGGAAATGTGTATCATCTTAAAAAAAAAAAGTTTTCATTGCTGAAAAGGTTTCTGAAATATATGACTGGCTAGAAAGGGTATGTGAGACTAAATAAAGAAGGCATAAAAATTCAACAAATCTAAATTGGGAATCGCTGGAGATTTAGGGTTCCGACAGCCTTGGGCCACTCCATTTCAAGGACAGCCCTGTCATTTGACCCCAGTAAGTGTTGGTTGCACTGGCCTCTGGCTGAATGATTCAATAAGATGCATGTCAGAGGGGCTGAGGACAGAGAGACGGATGTTCCAGAAGTAACAAGAATGGATTATATGACTGTATTTGTTCCTGTTTGCTAACAGATGTTTGTACATTAGGCAGAACTGGGTTCGAGGTTCAGACTTGCTTTTCTCATAAAACATCACCTGGTAACATGAAGGTGGGAATGCGTAGCCCCTACATATTCCTATTCATCTGAGGTGACGTTGTTGGCCAGCTAAATTGACTTAGATTCGTTCACAAAAGGGGTTAGTCTTTTGTTGGAGATGGTTTATCCTATCTCCCTACTTTTCTTTGTTCCTTTTTCTCAGATACATTTTATGTGTAATGTTCTGTTGGAAATTATCTTCTCCTCCACTATCCTTCTCTGTACTTGCTCCTTGCTACTTTTTATCCATCGCATTTAATGAGGCATTTTAATAGCATGTACGTTTCAAATGGAGTAATGACAAATACTCTTATGGGTTTAGACTCACAGAATTTACAGTTATTGAAGTCTGCATACGTGTCTCAATATGCTAAAGACATATCCATTATTTTTTGCAGGCTAAAAGGCCAATAATCTGCCATTTGTCAGGTATCTGAGCCACTTGAAGAAGAACAAAATACAACTTTGGTTCTAGGGCACAGTTTTGAAAGACCAGCTGTGGGCCACTGCCAAGTGCAGAGCACTGCTGGTCACACTAATGAAAAGACAGCTTCTCTCTGGTCTTGCTAGTTAGTAGGCCAACAGTTTGCTGGCAGCAGAATAGACTTTCAGACATTTTACTTCATTGGTATGACACAAGATATGTATCAATTCTGCGTTTAATTTTCCAGCTTTGCCTATGAAAGAAGACATTATTTGTTCTTTGGTAACTATCTGCTGTATCTTTATTTCCCCAGCCTTCGCCTTATATTCAGTGACATGTTAACAAATCAAGAGCCTCTGATGCAAGAGGTCCAGCTCAGGTAATGATAAAGTAGTTGGTATCAGACTAGCTCTCCCACAGAAAACAATTAAAATTTTGGACAAATTATGAAAAACAACTAGTTGAAAGCAATGGAGAGGGATCAAAAACAGGCAGAAACTGAAGAAGGTACTGCACTGAGAGATATCCATACCTAGATGGCTTTCCTCTAAGGAAATTCTCAGTAGCACATGACAGCTGGGTAGAACCAAGCAGAAACCTTCAGTCTTAAGATGAAGTGTCCCAGGATAGAGTTCAATAAAAGTTAAACTGTTTTATATAAAGAGAATTGAAAGAATTTGTTTGTCACATTAACGGGAAATATTTACTATGCAGAAAGATGATCTTTTAATTTTGAACGTGTCTTTTGGACAACTGAAATATTTAAGAATACTGAATATATTTAATTTATAAATTCAGCTAAATATACTTAAAGGTGTTTATTAGTTAACTAAGTTTGAAATGGTACAAAAATGATGGTCAAAAGTTGCTGGACCTAAAAATTATAATCGTAAGATTTGTAAGCTAAAAACAACTTACTCTTATTGAACTCACAAGTTTTTGAACTTGTGAATTCAATAAATTGAATTCTAGTTATTGGAACCCAAAACTAACTTGAGTAGTTTATCTATTGAAAAAAAAAGAAAAGAATCCTCAAAGATACTAAAGATCTTACACAGTCAGAGACAAGAGCATGACTAATACAGAGGGTGCCGGATGGGAGGTCAAAGTTCAAGCAAATGGGCAACATGGGATCTGAAGAAGCTGGCGAGCCAGAGGGAAGAATGCAGGAAGAGACCAAAGATAGCAAAAACAGGAAGGATCTTTGTCACCCTTTGTTTTAGCCAGGAAATATACACATACATGTATTAGATACAGATACTTAAAAAAAAAAGAAAATAGGGCAGTAGCAAGCACGTTCTTCCTTTTCATGAAGCCAGAATATGTGGGATACTGCAATCACCCAGCTGCAAGGGAAAGCTAAGGGCCACAAGGAAAAACTGCACCTAAGTGAATTGATGAAACCCTACAGAACCATCATGATACATTCTTAGAAATCAGCTATTTTTGTTCTACAGCAGAATGTTAAGCAGAGTTTGGACAATGAAATGTACTGCAAAGTGATAAAGCAAGTAATACCAACAAGGAGATCTATGCAAGCTATTAGATTATTCCTTCCTTGAAATACCAAGACTCCCAGAGCCAATTTAATTGCACTTCTGCAGACCATGTCATCCCTGGTGAACAGAACTACTTTTCCTTTACCATGTGATTCCCTTTTTGTCCTTAAGCTCCCACATACAGCAATATACAGAAGAACTTATCAGTTATGTACATAAGTGTTTTAAAATCTACCTTAAATTATTTTGGAAACAGCTAAATTTATATTTAAAATAAAATAATACAGATAATTGGACAATAGAGTCCTACCTTAAATTATTTCCATCCAATCTTGAAATATATTTTCTTTATATTAAATTTTTTTCTCCACGGTATATTAGAATTTGCTCGCCAACTATGATGGACACTCA
Source organism: Phocoena phocoena (assembly GCF_963924675.1). Classification (NCBI taxonomy): domain Eukaryota; kingdom Metazoa; phylum Chordata; class Mammalia; order Artiodactyla; family Phocoenidae; genus Phocoena; species Phocoena phocoena. Next base: position 67,068,526 of record NC_089221.1, on the reverse strand, counting down.
CTGAAGACAGATTTTTATTTACTTTTTCTGATTAACTCATACCACCTGGTAATGCTGGATGTTCAAAATAATGTTTTTGCATATGCAGCTGCATACGTCATCAAGCAGGAAGACATACAGTCATAGGCTGGAGTTGGGGCTTCAACCTATGAATTTTGCGGGGGACACAATTCAGTCCATAACACATAATCCAGATGTTTACCATTTTTAACCAATGTCCCCATGCAATTCCTCCCTGCTACTTTGCCCACATTGCTTTAGCTGCATTACTCAGTAAAACAATTTAATGGCATTCTGAAAAATTAAATTCCTAATTCCAAATTTCCTCTAAGAATAGCATTTTCAGGTAGAACCAAGTTACTATAATCATAGCTCTACTCCAATATTTGCTTATATCCTACCAAAGTGCTTCTGAAGAGAGAGTGAGTTGGGCAGATGCAGGGAACACAGCCTGTAGACAGTTACATAATAATTAAATCAGAATTATCATGGGAAGCTTTCTCAAAATATACCTGTCTTTCTCACTAATCTCTCCAACTCTGAAAAGTTGTATGTGGATATCTGTAGGTACTGTTAAAAGATCTTCCCAAATTTCTCCTCATGCCTTTACTTTCCTTTCAGAAAATTATACAACGAATATTTCCATGACAGATGCACTGCCTGCCAGAGTTTTCTAACAATTGAACCAGATACCTCTTTATTCTCCAAGTCTATGAACAAATTATTTTGCAAAGGAGAACATTTTTTTAAGACAAATCAGATTGGTATCTGATATATTGGTGACATTTAGTTTTATAAATACTTCTAAAAAATACCTTTTACGTCATATAGTAGTTGTAGTTCATTTTCCACTACTGTTATAAAGTCTCTTTGTTCCTTTTCAAAGCACATTAAGAATATGTAATTCTAGAAAATCACGTTGAATGAAAAGTGCACTGGCCACGTTAACATATCAAAGTCACAATGATGCAAAAAGAGCAGCAAAAGGGAAAAAATACGTTGACACACAAATGTTGGCTGAGACTTGGAGAGGAAACAATGTACTGTTCAATATAATAAATAAGTTACAAAGTTCACTTGGAAAAATAGATATAAATATACTAGCATCTGTATAAAATCAGTGGAGCTGGCTGGTAGGCTTGTATTGGTTCATAATAACTGATATTAAAATTTTAGGAAATTTGGGGCTTCCCTGGTGGCGCAGTGGTTGAGGGTCCGCCTGCCGATGCAGGGGACACAGGTTCGTGCCCTGGTCCGGGAATATCCCACATGCCACGGAGCAGCTGGGCCCATGGGCCATGGCCGCTGAGCCCGCGCGTCCGGAGCCTGTGCTCCGCAAAGGGAGAGGCCACAGCAGTGAGAGGCCCGCGTACAGAAAAAAAAACAATTTAGGAAATTTGTTAGCTGGTTGTTAAATCACTGGTAGCTTGAAATGGATAAATCTGGAAGTATGTATACCACAAAAGTCAGTGAATTCTACAAATCAGGACTTTTTCCCCAAAGAGCTAGTGCTTCAACATTTACCAGCATACCACCAGAGCACTCAGTGCAATTTACGTACCCACATTTATCACTTCAGTTATAAACATCAGACATTTCTTCCCTTCCTCCTCATCTATCCACTCCCAGTTCATCCATAAAAAAAAAAAAAAAACTCTATTTAATTTTTTTTTAATGGAGGAAAAACATAATGAGAAACATATTGGCTTGGTAGGCGTACTCTTACTTTTAAGTAGCAATATATCTCCACAGACCTCCCATGAAGAGATACGTGCATACCATGGAATTTCTACATCTTCAAGTTTACTTCTGTAGCTTCTCTGTGTAAACAGACTCCCACAAGGTTGCCTGTTAGTATTGTATACAGTACATAGTATTCTATAAGTCAATGATTCTGCAATGATAGACCCAGTAATTACTCAGGGTCATAAAAAAACAGCCAGATTCTCAAGCCTCACTCTCAGAGAGATTGATGCCGTTAAGCCAGGGTAGGATCCAGGAATCAGACACTTTACAGTATCCCAGGACACTGTGCTCTCAGTGGTCTTCAGCCTACACCTATGAAGCATTGCCATAAGGTTGTGCGTAAGGTGATGGCAGAGTGTGCAGACTTTTGTTCACCTTGCTGAAATTACTTTGCACCTGACTACTCTCGTCCAATTTGCCTAGATAATTCTAGATAATGTCTAGATAATATCCCAGTACTTTTCCTCTCCAAAATGTATATTTTACTTGCCAACTGATTGCTGCTGAACAACTACTGCTGGTTTTCTTGGCTAGGGATCAGATTTTTGTGTCCAACTTCTAAGTAAAGCAGGACTTTGCTAGATTGGGACTTCCCCGAAGATCACACAACTTCTGTTCAAAGCCATGCTTCCCAGTTTGCAACCTTTCCTTGGAATGCCTCAGAGATACTAAATAAGAAATTCAAAGGCTTTTGAATACACTTAGGGGCCTCTTTATGTCTCCCCCAAGGAGTAGAAAAGGAATTTAAACTATTTATCATCATCCTTTATTATCTACAGGGTTAATATTTGCCAAACGACTTCAAAGATAGTCAGGTGCTGACCAAGCATATCTCTTTGCTTATTGGAGTTCTGAAATTGTACTGGGACACTGTTCAGTACCAGTACTAGACCTAGTTCTCAGAGACTGAGTCTACCTGAATGAAGGAGTCATAAAACAAGTGGCTATACATACTGGCCACTACCCTAGGTAGCCCCTAAAAGTTCTTTTGTGAGTGATTTCCAGCATATACACATGCAGTAATAAATATATTTCTAAATTTTAACCTGCCTTTTCCTTCCATCCACACCTTCCCTGAACTTAGTGAATTCTTCCATCCCCCCTCTCAGGGGACCTCTTCCATTTCCCAGGCTTGCACAGGGACAGGCAGATATGATCACCTACCACACAAAGATAAATAAAGCCTGAGAACAATGCAAGAGAAAGCGGTTTGGAGGCTTATGGCAGAGGAAGTTTTCCACTGGCAGAGCCTATAGAAGCAACCAGTTGGGAGGAAAGAATAAAAAGATAGGGAGGCACCATGTAGAAATGAGAAGATAGTGGAGAAAATTCGAGCCGCTGGGAGCTCACTTTTCTGGAAGCTAACTCAGTGTGCAGTTGTTCCCTTTTGAGATACACTCCCTGAGTGGGCAGCCAGTTGTCCACATTTCTTTTGGTTTGTATTGACTTTGATCTAGACCACAGAGAGACAGCCCAGGGTGCAAGCCAGCCTCTCCATCTGCTTCTCAATTCGCTAGCTGCTGGCAACCCACAGATAGAAAACTTAGGACACTTGGAAGCTTTCAGAAAAGAGGATGAGGGACTGTTAGATGCTTAGAAAACTCGTGAGTTAAAGATGGTATGAAGAGCAAGCCTTGCTCTCTGACCATCAGTACAAGGCTAAAAGTATAACACCTTTGTAAAACTGCAAGAAAACAGGTCCTTCTGAGTGAACAAATCTAAAAAGGCACCTCTGTGGATGGGGGAATTACAGAAACTTGCCCCCTCTAGGCAGATAAATTACATCTGGCAAAAGAGTACAAGTGAGAGCAGCATGGGCTGAACTCCAATGCACAGCCTGAACTCCAATGCACAGCCTGAACAACCGCACTCAGCACACTGGCCAAGGCAGGACTAGATAAAACCAGGTAGAAACTGCTCCCATCCATTCAGCTGCATGGACTGGCCTCTATGTGGCTAGCTTTTAAGTTTGAAGACTTGGTTCAGGCATTGCCCTCCTTACCTTACCAGTCAGGGTCAATACTCTGTTTCCCAAAATACTTTGAATGCTTCTGCCTGAATACTTATCTAAAACTATTATATTGAGATGGCCTGTTTGTGTGTCTATTTCTCCCTCTAAACTGTAAACTCAAAGACAGAAACCACAGAGTGTTATCTTAAGACCTCTACCAAGTAGCATAGCTCCCGCTACATAGTAGGATCTCAATAAATGTTTAACTGTCTATCCCTTGCAAAGCCATGGCATATTTACAATAGTATTTGCTTCTCTGTTAAACACTTCTAAATAGAAGAGGAAAGCCAATGATGTGGAGACGTTAGTAGCATACAGACACGCCACTCCACTCGACAGATTCAGTGAAGAGCATTATTTAATTAGGCAAGTATAAAAAATAGCATTTTGAATTATTAATGCACACTGCCTCTCCTTTAACCTAAGCACATATTCAGGTAGATTCTTAAAAATAAACTCCTCCAAACTTCACTCATTTAGTGAAGTCATTGTTATTTGGAAATATTATGAAAAGTACTACCTAGCTAACAATGATCCTTTTACTCTCTATATTTACAATGCATATGTAGAGCCTCTGACAATGTTTCTCCTTAAGCACACAAAATGTCATCACGAAAATGGGTGGGATTATACTGCAATTGTGGGAACAATATTCTGCATATTAATATTTTAGATTTAGGGACTTCCCTGGTGGCTCAGTGGTTAAGAATCCGCCTGCCAATGCAGGGGACACGGGTTTGAGCCCTGGTCCAGGAAGATCCCACATGCCGTGGAGCAATTAAGCCCCTGCACCACAACTACTGAGCCTGCGCTCTAGAGTCCATGAGCCACAACTACTGAGCCCGCGCACCTAGAGCCCATGCTCCGCAACAAGAGAAGCCACTGCAGTGAGAAGCCCGCACACCACAAGGAAGTGTAGCCCCCACTCACCGAAACTAGAGAAAGCGTGCACGCAGCCATGAAGATCCAACGCAGCCAAAAATTAATTAAAAACTAAATAAATAAAAATAAAATTTTAGATTTAGAATTTTGAATACAACAGTCAGTAAATATTTGGAAAAGTCATTACCCTGTATTTTTCCAAAGAGATGTGTGTTAGGAATTCTTAATGACAGCACACTTGAAACCTCACAATGCGCTAGAGTCTATAAAGCCAAGGATGTGTAGAAACCAGGACTGTTCTGACATTTTCATTGTGTTTTCAGTTTTTGTAAGTAGTCATTTACGTCAAAAGGTAATAAAGCATAAAAGCAGTGCTGTGGGGGCAGTGATTTCATAAAACTGCCTCAACAGTGAAATTAGTAATACTCTGCACTGTTTGACAGCGTACCTTTTTCAGATGTTATCTAAATGCAACTTTCAAAACCCTGGGGAAAAAGACATTACATTTTAATTTTACGGGTGAACGACAGTAGGTTTAGTATACATTAATTGAAACTCCTGTGTGCTTGGTCAACATGATAGCCAATGACTAGCCAGACTTATATTTTTAAACTTGCCTTTGTTTTATCTTGATAGACTTAGGAAAGAATGAAAAAAATTAAATATATGAGCAAAAATTTACCTATAAAAATGATCATCAGAATATTGCTTATATAAGAAAAATGGAAAACCATACATGTCTTATAATAGTACATAGGTTACATAAATTATGGTACAGCCATACAACAGAATCTACTATGCATCCACAGAACAAATGCTGAAAAATATATTTATCATCTCAAAGGGATGTAGACATTTTGTTGCTTTGTTTTAACAAGCCAGTTCAAGAATACGTATACTCTTATAAAAATTAAACAGAAAGCTCCATTAAAATAAAATCAGGAGGCTAGAAGGAGAAGCTCTCATACCCTATCATGATAGCAGAGGCCAACAGGAAGAAGAAAGACTTCCTCTTCTTGTCTGGCAAGAGCTCAGCCAATGAGAGACTGTCACTATGCAGCCAATGAAAAGCCACTACATCTCCAAATCTCAATTTCGCCAATGAACACTTTGTGTACTACAAATTTCCCAGCTTCCTTTTACCCTCTTTAAAACAGTTCTCTTCTTGTTGCCTGGGGACTTGCATATAGCTCGCCACGGTTGCAGACCCGAATTTCAATTCTTTTTTGATCTCGAACACACCCATTTTTGCTGGGGAATTAACTGGCAGTCTATTTATCTTTAGGTCAACACTATAAACCTCAAAATGTAAAAAATAATAATAAGCCTGACAAAACAGGAAAAGTTGTTTGATAGGAAGTGGGAAAATGTGTGTGATTGATTTCCTAATCTTTTACAGCAGGTATGCAGTAGATGCTGTCTGAAGTTACCGTTTTCTGAATGGCATTGTTTAAACGATACCTCATTTTTATTTTAGAAGCTGTGGGCAAAATTATGCAGGAACAAACTGCATAAAAACTCCTTTTATTAACCCCTCTCTGAAATATTGTTTACTTTTATACTCACACCTTTTAAAATTTTGAGCTTTTTCTTTTGATATTTGTAATTCAATCCAAGGTAACATTGTAACAATACACTGGTATACACACCCTACTAAAGCTTTGGTCATGAAGCAATTAAACAAATCAAAAGATAAAATAATTGAGTAAGTTGATTGCAATCACATTCAGAAATGGACTGAGCTTCAAACTGGACATGAAAGAAATTTAAAGGGGAATGCAGGACTTGAGGGCCTAAATAGTATATAGTATGGGGACAGAAAAAAATTTGAAGGCTGTTTATATAAGGAGTAGGGGACCCAGAAACAGATCTGCTAGCAGAAGCCAAAAGCTTCTGCCTTTCACTCAAATAAGAAATGCCTTGACTCATTGATTCTGCTCTGCTCTGGTCTGGGCTGGAGGGGAAAAGAATAGTCTGCAGAGTACCAGTGAGAGAACAGAGATAAAGGGAAAGCCAGAGCCAGAAAATAAACAGATAAATACATGAAAACAAATCCCTACATCATCTACAATCCAAGGAGAAGTGAATGAAACAGTTTGGCTGAAGCTAAGCATCAATGCCAAAGTGTAGGGAGGACTAAATGGAAAGGTAAATTGGGATTAGAATATGGAAGGCACTGAAGATAAGCAGTGAAGTAGATTTTAACAGGTATGGATAATCACTTCTGGTTTTTAAGCTAGACTCTGGAAAGAATTAAACAGTGTAAAATGAACTAGAAGTACAAAAGAGGAAGGGGGAAACAACCTCTCATAAACAGCCTATTATATTCCAGGCACAGTAGCCAGTAATTTCACATTTAATATCTATAACAACTTGATGAGGCATATATTATAATTTTCACTTTACAGATGAGGAAATTAGGGCTCAGATAGTGATGTTCCCTTTTTACCCTGATTTCACTAATTTGAGCCCTTTCTCTTTTTTTTTTTATTGGTCATTCTATAAATGAAAGTTTATAGATTCTATAGATATTTTCAAAGAACCAACTTTTGATTTCTTTTAATGTTTTCTATTCTCTATTTAATTTATTTTCAATCACTGTTGTTTCCTTCCTTCTGTTTAGTTTGAGTTTAGTCTAGTTCTTTTGTAGCTTCTTAAGGTTAAAAGGTTAGGTTATTGATCTGAGATTTTCTTGTTCTTTTTCATCTATGTGTTTACAGCATTGATTTCCCTCAAAGCACTGTTTTATCTGCATCACATACATTTTAGCATGTTGTGTTTTTGTTTTCACTCATCTTTAATGAAATTTTGCTTGTGATTTCAACTTTGACCATTGGTTATTTATGACTATTTTAATTCCCACATATTTGTGAATTTTCTAAATTTCATTCTTTTATTGATTTGTAATATAATTCTACTGTGGTTTATTCTATCATTGTACCAAAACCAGACAAAGACATGAAAAGAAAACTACAGACCAATGTTCCTTATGAATCACAAAAATCCTCAATGTAGTATTAGCAAACTGAATCCAACAACATATAAAAGGATTATACACTATGACCAAGTGAGATATATCCCAGGAATGAAATAACCTTAACATCACAAAATCAATTACTGTAATACAACATGTCAATAGAGTAAACAACAAAACCACATGATCACCTCAATCACTGCAGAAAAGTCATTTCACTAAACCCAACATCATTTCATAAAAAAAAAAAAACCTCAATAAACTAGGAAGAGAAGGGAAATTCCTCAACTGAAAAAGGGCATCTACAAAAAACCCAAAGCTAACATCATACTTAATGGGGAAAGACTAAATAAAGTTTGTCCCCAGACTTCCCTGGTGGTGCAGTGGTTAAGAATCCACCTGCCAGTGCAGGGTACACGGGTTTGAGCCCTGCTCCGGGAAGATCCCACATACCGCGGAGTAACTAAGCCCTTGCACCACAACTACTGAGTCTGTGCTCTAGAGCCCGCAAGCCACAACTATTGAGCCCGCGTGCCACAACTACTGAAGACCATGCGCCTAGAGCCCATGCTCCACGACAAGAGACGCCACTGCAAATGAGAAGCCCACGCACCGCGACAAAGAGTAGCCCCCACTCCCCACTCACCACAACTAGAGAAAAGCCCACACGCAGCAACGAAGACCCAACACAGCCAAAAATAAATAAATTAAAAAAAGAAAGTTTGTCCCACTAAGTTCAGGAATAAGACAAGAATTCCACTCTTGCCACTTCTATTCAATATCGTACTAGAAGTTCTACTTAGGGAAATCAGGCAGAAAAAGAAATAAAATTCATTCAGATTAGAAAGCAGAAAGTAAAACAGTTTTTACTCACAGATGGTGTGATCTTGTATTTAAAAATAGATCCAAGCTCATTCTTGTTGGCACAAGGCAGTTCCTTGCCTTTGTAGGACTGAGGTTCCTGTCTCCATGCTGACTTTCAGCCAGGGGCTAGTTTCACCTCCCAGAGGCCTTCCTCAGCCCTTGCCATGGGGCCTCCTCCATCCAAGCCAGTGATAGCACATCCAATCTTTCTCATGCTTTGAATCTCTTGACTTCCTCCTGATGGAAAAAACAAAAAACAACACTCTGCTTTTAAAGGGCTCACGTGATTAGGTGAAGCCCACTAAGACAATCTCCTTATTATAAAGTCAACTGATTGGGTACCCTAGTTACATCTACAAAATCCCTTCACAGCAATACCTAGATTAGTGTCTGTTTGAATAACTGGGAGAAGCTATACATACACCAAGGGTCAGGAACTGGGGGAGACAGGGGCATCCTGGAATTCTGTCTGGCGCAATACCTTTTTAACAAACTGGCTGAACTATTACAGCATTTGTAACTGTGTGTTGAAGAAATATATCAGTATGAGAACAGAGAAAATGAATGCCGAGCTGCATGGTGGACAAGCAAAGGTTGAGAATACATCATCGCTGTAGAGATTATTGCCAGAGTATGGCATCAGGTGAGCGTGGCTAGAACACAGTGTGAAGTGGGAGGTGACAACTGAAGCCATACAGACAGGTAGAGTCCGAGCTTTTATGCCCCATTGAAGAAATTAAGCTCTGTTCTTTGGGCTATGGGCACCAGGCACACAACATAGTTAAATGTCCTTACGCATCAATTACTCTGGTAACAGTGAGGAGGGTGGACTCTGGAGCCTGACTGCCTGGGTTTACATCTTGCCACCACCAGCTCTGTGATCAAGTTATTTAACCTCTATGTGCCTCAGCGATCTTATCTGTAAAAAGCAGATAATAAGAGTATCTGCTTTGGGAGCTTATCTTGGGAATTTAATGAGTTAATATAAATAAAGCACTTAGAACAGAGATTGGCAAGTAGTAACTGCTATTTCAGGGTTTGTTATCATCATTATTTAAAAGGTAAGAATGGAGAGCATTTAGAAGGCTACTAAAATAATAAAGATACAGTGACTCACGTCAGTAAAGACTCAGGCATTTAGACGGAAATGAGAAATACTGGGAAGTAAATCTGACTGGACTTTGAGATGGGTGAAGACGCAAGAGTAGCTGAGAATGATTCCTAGGCTTTCTGCTGTAGGTGAATGGGTAGATGGTGAGTCCATAAGCCAAGACGAGAAATAAAGAGAAGGAGGGGGCTGGTTTAGGTGCAGATGCTCACTTGGGACAGACGGTCAGCCATACATCTGAAAATTAGCGTCTAAACTCTGGAGATTCAGATTTAGGAGTGATTGACACGTTGATAATAAACAAACCAGATTATCTAGGAACAGGTAAAAAGAAAAGAGCAACAGACCAAGGATTAAACCTTGGAAACACTAAAGGGATGGCAGAAGAGAAAAACCCTGCAA